>NC_092180.1:24604390-24908556 GCF_043641665.1 Enoplosus armatus | reverse complement strand
AAGTTGAACTCTTTAACAGACAGAAACCATTAGTATGCTACCTGCAGAGTTACATGCAATTAAAAAACGAAGGAAAGCCCAGTCAGTGCTCAGATGAAAGATGAGGGCTGCATAAAAGCCAATTGACAGGCAGATAAAGTGAGGATCAAGCTAATATCCATCCAAGCCTCTAAAACACACTAAAGGATATGAATTGAGCCATTAGACACAAGGAGATATGTCTCAATCCTTTCATTACTGTGGAGTCTGGAAAAATAGAAGACTTTCACTCCAAAATGGAGATCCATAATTCAAATAAATTAAAACCTAGCCAAGGAAAATGATTGATGGCCTAACGTCGTTATAGAGGATTACTCAAGTTATTATGCACCAGTTCCATCTTGCTTACAAACCGGAGGCGAAATTAGTGGACGTAATCACATCTGCTTTTCAAATAGTGAGTAAAGGCTACAGTCTTCTTTCAATGTGGATCTTACAGCAGCACTTTGGAATGAAACACTGGAGCAAACACTGTAAACACTGCACTGTTTTTGATGAACACATGTTAGTAGGACACTTAGTTTAGGCAGATGTTCCTATGTGGTTTCAGTTGTCTATTAATGGTCAATGAAGATGATTAGCAGTGAGGAGTTTCCACAGCCGCATGCAGCTTGTTGACATTCATATCTTTGGGCGCGTCTGAGTCCTTGTATGTGTTGCTTCAGTCACATGGAAAAGGCTTCTGTGAGTTATCACAACAGCGTGTTGGTGTGGAACTTGATGCCTGGACGGACTGTTGAAAAAGGGGGGGCTGGTTGGGGCCAAAACAGACATGGAGACAGAATGGCAGTGAAGCCTGTGACATACTTGGCAGAGCTTGTGAGGCAATCTACTGTGAAATGCTTTCAATTTGATACTTAATCACAAATGTATGATTCTTCAGGATGAAGAAATGAATCCACTGTCATGTAACCATGGTGTCTTTGGAAAAGGAAACGGGTTTTGAAGACAGAATACCCCAAAATGTGCTGCTATTCCATGTTGCCTGTTTTCATGTACTGCAGGTGTGTGTGTCTACTTGCACATCATAACAGAATCCCTAAAAGGTTTTACTTTCCAGAAACTAAAAGCAGTGGTATCTGATTTAAAAATACAAGAAAACAAAACAGAAAACTAACTAAAAGTCTTCTCAGGGGTGTTTAAAGGTGCCAAAATGCCTGGTAGTGTACTGCAGTATTATGTATGTAGATGAATGTATTACTACTTGGCAGTAACATTCCTCTGGATGTCAGAATGATTGTGATGGGTTGATGATGATGAGGAGGAGGAGGAGGAGGAGGAGGAGGAGGAGAGCCACTTCTCTCAGCAGAAGAAGATCTCTCCATCCAGAGGAGGCTCCGGGAGGTGCTGAGGGTCTGGAGAAGAGGGAGGAGAAGAGAGGAGTCAGTGTCACAGTCACAGGAGAGGTTTTGATTGCTGATTTGTGGAAGCGTCTCTTCACCAGGGAGAGTTAGAGAGCGGCATCACCCTGCTTCACATCGCTCAAACTGAACAGCAGTGCACCGTGCCGCCATTGACAGAAGCTGCCTCAGTGGGCAGCTTAATGTGCTGAATGTTAGCCCAATAATTTTACTTTCATGTGTATCAATGCTTTTAATCTCAAATGTGTTTTGTGTGCTTCCTGTACTGTGTATGTGTTGTTTAGTGGTTCCTCAGAGTGTGTGGTGTGTTCAAAGTGACAATAAAGTACGGTCCTGTGCATTCTGGAAAACCCTTCATTTTTGTGTGTGATGTTGATGGACACCCACAATGCAGTGCACCTACTGTATACAGTTAGTATGTAGCATGTATTTGGGACACAGTGATAGACTCCAGAATCACAGGACGTCAACATGGCTGGTACCAGGACCTAGCAGAGACTGCTGCACAGTACAATGAGTGACTGCGGCTGCATTCACTACAAGATGAAGGTGGCAGAGAAGATGAAGAGGCGGTGTGATGTCAGCGGACACATGCAAGCTAAATTTCTTTAGAATACATCTCCAGACTGTACGTCCATGACAAGCTGAACAGGCTGAAGTATTCACTCCTCTAACCATTTATTTCATCCATTTGTCTGACCAATTATGTCCTTCCATCATCCATCCAACCACACATGTCCTGCACACGTGTCTCCTTCACAAAAACACTCCAATCCAACCTGCTGACTCACTGTGAGACACTGAATGATTAAACTAAAAGTAAACACCGTTCTCTACCTGCTGTCTGTGCGCTCCCTCCTTTGGCCTTCTTCTTCTTCTTCTCCTTCTCCTTCCCCTCTTTGCTCTTGTTCTTGGCCAGCTGCAGCAGGCTCTTGGAGATCTGGTTGTTGGCTTCGCTGCCCTTGAGGTTGGGGTTAGTGGAGGATGAGGTAAAGGGATTGAGGCCTTTCCCTTTGGGCTTGGACCGCTGGGGCTGCAGCCTCAGCAGGGAGGAGGAGAGCTCCAGCGGGTCCAGCTCCAGAGACTGGGAGCTGCTGGGGAACTGGGATTCATCCGATGTTGTAGAGGGAGTCCTCTGGAAGAAAAGGGTGGAGGTAAGAAAGATGTACAGCTGTTATCTACATCTGCACGTGAATATGTATGAAAGGTACATATTTGGATGTTTCTGCAAGCTTATTGTGAATAAAAGATGAGCGTAAATGTTTCCAGAAAAGAGTTAAATGGTGGAAAATGAAAAAAATGTTTATCTACATGTACAGGTTTTGGCATAAAAGCCGAACTCTGGTTGGAACGGCTGATTGGGATGCAGCACTGTTTGCTAGTTAATACGTTGCCAAGAGCTTTTTTAAATTCGCTTTCAAGAGGACCCAGGTTGAAGCCTCCAATGCAAGCATCCATAAACAGCGACCTCTCTGAAGTGTCATTGAGCAGAACGCCGCATCCCTCCCAGCTCATTGAGTGTTCCCCTGTAGCCCAGGGGCAACACAGAGGCAATTTTCCTGCAGGGGGCAACAGATCGTGTTGTCATTACTGTTATGGTTTAAAAAGTGTCCCTGCTCACCTCAGCCAGACGGAGCTCGTCCATCTTGTCGATGTGCCGCTGCACCGCCTCCCTGTCCCTCTCCAGCTTCCTCTGGGCGTCTCGCAGCCTCTCCAGGTCTTTCTGGTACTCCTCCTTCTTACTCTGCAGCTCCTGCTTCTCCTCCTCCAGCTCCTTGTGCTGCTTCAAGACCTCCTCCTCCTGCAGTAGTTGGGAGATGCAGGAATGGATTTATTGAAACGTTACAGTACGAAGATACAGCAAGTTACTTCATTGTGTACACTGATATTACAAGGCTGGAGGTCGTCAGACGAGTGCATTATCTGAGACTGAATGAAGGAAAAACAATTGTGGCCTGGGAGAAAGGAAACTATTAAAAACCCTTTGATTAATAAGTGTTATACACTCTTTTTCTCCCTGAAATTTTTGTTCGCAGATCAGTTAACTACAGAATACTGGATAACATTGGTGTGTCTGCTTTTGGTAGGATTTTGGAGCTGATCAGCTGATTAGTTATTGATGCCCATTCAAGCTCATTTTAAATCATGTCTCCACTAATCCACCCCATGCCCGCATTTTAAGCAAATTATAAAAAATACATTTGAGTCCTTTTGAGATAAATGAATTCTTTCCTGCTGTATGTCAGTAGCTGCCTAGACACAAGTTAATGATGCACAGAACTGGTGGTAAATGATGCATGGTTACCTGTACATGCACCAGCACCTCCCTTTCAGCCAGCTGCTTTTCCCTCATCTCCCACTCCTTCTCCCGTCTCCTCTTCTCCTCAGCATGAGCTGTCTGCTGCCTCTGCAGGGAAGCCAGCTCCTGCCGCTGCTTCTCCAGGCTGCGCTGCTTCTCCTGTTCGATCAGCGAGCTGGGCCGAGAGGACGGCCGCGATAAAGACGTGCAGGAGGAGGAGCGCTCGCTCAGGGCCTGCCGCTGGTCCTCTATGAAACTGTCCTGCTGAACCACCACCGCCTGGGATAGACACAACCACAGGTCAGACAGATTAGTTATTCTCTTGTCTGTCTCTATGGTTACGTTCACACTTGAAAGCTTCTCAAATCAAAGATTTTCCCCTCTTCGTTTCACACAAGAAGTGATGTTTTCAAACTCACAGTGACAGCAAAAAACCTTCACAGCGTTGCATCCTTTCAACACTGATCTGGAGCACATGTAAACATTGTATGGAAGCCATGTTACCTGCAGAGTGCTGAGCAGGAGATGCAGATTGGAGACACTGTGTAGGACCTGCTGATGGAAAAGAGAGATCACTGAGCATCTTTTAAACTCCCAACACCCTGCTCTTTTCTGTTGCATGGTGAAAACAGTCTGTTTGATGTCGTCTTGCTTATTATTGCACTTGACTTTGCTTGTTAAGATGGATGATAGCAGGGCTTCACTTTTAACGTGGACTTTTTCTTTTAATAAGCACTAGCGGTGGATTTCATGTAATATGAATTTACCAGTAGACTCTTAGACAAAGGCAGCATTAAACCGACTTGAGTTTTCAATGATGAGACATTTTCTCTATTCAAACACTGACAAAGAAGCAAGGCCACTGAGCTTCAGCTGCCACCAGTGTTTACTAGGACTCAAAATTCTCCACTTAATGTTCACTGAGAACTGCAGCCAAAACAACACTTAGAACACAGAACATCTGTGGAAAGTGTTGCTGCATCAAATATAAATACAGCATGGTGTCCATAATAGTCCATACAGCAAATGGGGGGTGGGGTGGTGGGGGGTAAACAACCACACTGTACAGTATCAGCATCTTTTCCAGGTGAAAACAAAATACTAAAGGTATTTTATACTTTTTGTTGAATAGTTAATTTGAACTATCCTAACCTATTCATGTGCAATGACTATGAATGCAGATGTATTTGAATGAATCTGTTACTGCGTCTTTCAAGAACTTCTACATACGTTGATTTATAGAAACGCAAACCCACAACTTTTGGATGGATTGCCATGAAATTTGATACACATCCATGGTGCCCAGGGGATAAAACCTACTGACTTTGGTGGTTCTGACTTTTCCTCTAGCGCCACCAGGAGGTCAAAGTTTTCACCTAATTAGTGAAATATCTCAACTTCTACTAGATGGACTGGCCAAAACTTTGTACAGACATCCATGGTCAGCCAAAGGTTAAATTATATAGTAACTTTGGTGATCGCCTGACTCATCATACGCCATCATCAGGTCCATTTTCTAATTAGTCCAACACTTTGATTTTTGACTAAAAACCTGCAAATCTTAGAATTCTAACACGCTAAACTAATATGTTTAATATGGTAAACGTTCAAATTAGCATCATTGTGAGCATGTTAGCATGCTAAAGTTAGCACTTATTTGAACTAGTCACTAGGTGGTATGAATGGCCTTTAGAATATTTCTGTGGCATTAATGGGATTTTTAAACTTTTTCAATTTTTCTTGGAGAGTTCTACTGCTACTGTACTTGCGCGGCTTGGGATGCTTGCTCTATCCTCATGCATAATTAATTCTTTATACTTTTAAATTTTTCTTAAACTTGCTCTTATAGACATGCTTTTATTAAATTACTTCTTCCTTTAACAGTTTATCTTTCTTGCCACGTGAGTTTGCTGTCAGTTTGATCAATTTGGGGTTCTTTAGTCCTCGGTTAAGAGCTTTAAATAATGCTACTAACATCTAATACCACTAATACAAACATCTATAGGGCAATAATAACTACTATTGCTGCTATTACTACTGTTTCAGCTCATACATAACACAGAGTTTTGACAGTTTCCATGTAAACAGCAGCTCTAATTGAGTTTGAGACAGGAAGTCAGTGTTACCTCACTGTTCCTCTTCAGCAGCAGCAGCAGGTTGGCGTTTCCTCCCTGCACACAGACACAAACACATACTAACTACTGTATAGCCAAACACATGCACATGCATCTTCTAGTGTGTCTCATTGTGTGTGTACAGTGTACGTGAGCATGCATACTGAATATATGGCTGAATGTGATTATAGCTACACACGTGGGTGTGCTGTAAAACTCTAATTGTATCTGGTATGATTATATACGACTGATACAGTAACACAGCAGTCTTGCAGCTGTGTTTTAAATAACGATGGGTTAAACATCCCTAAAAATGTATTTTCCATCTACAAATAAAACCATAAACTAAAATGTGAAAATAATAGAAAACTGAATGCTTGAATTCACTTCTACAAAGTGGAAGAGGAGAGTGCCTTCTTTTACAGCTGAACCCCCTCTGAACATTGGCTCTATGCCAAGGATGAAATGTTAACAAAAATCAAGTGCTGCTCTTTTGTTAAGAATTAACAAGGACTGGCCTGGTGTCAAGTTGGTTCAGAGACTAAAAAAATATTTGTGTTAAACAATGTTCTACTGTAGCCGGGCTCTACTACAACATTCAAGAAACAATTATGTGCTGTCCAGCTTCTGGATATCTGCAGGATAAATGACTACAAAGTGCAGAGCTACAATAGCAGCAGCTAAAGGCGGCCCATTCATTTTCATCTTCTATTGAATTCTTACACAACTGATGGTCGCCATTAGCAACGGGACCTAGCAGGAAGAGTCAAGAGGCTAATTCACTGGAGGGAGAGAAGCGGCTAAATTCATCTTAATGGTATTGTTAATGTTGGAGGACAAATGCACCCCCACACATGGCCTCAGGTTCTCATTGAGGCGTGGGGGCGTAGCGGCTTCAGAGTCAAGAATAATTGGCTGCTGAGATGCCGACCTTCTTTAAAACACTGTCGGACTCCGTCCTGCGCAGATCTCCCGCTGTATCCTCGCTCTCGTCTCTGTCTCCACCTGACATAAAGGGAAACCACAGGAGACAAGGATGAACAAGGCAGCCAAGAATACACATTTAGGTCCACTGCAAGAGAATATGAGGCACAATAATATGGAAAATGTATATTCTTTAATGCAGCCACATGTTGAAAATGCCTTTAAAATTTTGAATGCCTAGTGCAAGGTGATCACAGTTTGGTCAGTAAGTGGTCTTTTCTGTTGTGCACTTTTCCAGACACAGTTGTCAACAGGTGTTCCGTACAATCCATAGATGTGCAACAAAATCTGCATAATGAGAACTGATCAGTATTAAAAGTTATAAATAATAATGCTGTAAAGTTAGAGTTTGAGGGTAACAATTGTTGTTTATCAGCAGCCACATAGTGACCAATAAAGTGGTGTAAAAGAACTGCAGTCTCCAGTTGCAACTGGACCACGGTCATCACCAGGCCAACACAAAATAAAAGTACATTTTCAGAAGATTTGTTTTTAGCGTGAAAATGTAAAAATCACACCATGGGGTTAAATGATCCTGATTTCTGCTCAGGCTAAAACAAGTTTTATGTTGAAGAGTACGGCTGCAACCAGCGATTACTTTCATCGATTCATCCGACAATTATTTCCTAGATTAATTGAATTGTTTTGTCTATAAAATGTCAGCAAATAGTGAAAAATATCCCCAAAATATATAAATCCATTATCAAAATAGTTGATTGACTAATTGATTAATCGACAAATCATTCCAGGTGTGTTTAAATGTCTGATAACAGGACAAACAAATATACAGTGCATCTATCTGTCTGTCTGTCTGTCTGTGTGTCTGTCTGTCTGTCTGTCTGTCTGGGTGGAGGGTACACGGACTGAATCTCTATCAGCTCAATAGAACAGCCTTAACATGAAGTCACAGATTTGTCACTGCACCAGCCAATGTATTAACTGATTAGTGTCATCTTCAACTTAAGAGTCTGCAGGGTTTAACTGGTTAATCTGAAAGCAGCTGCAGCAGTTGTTGTTGTTGTTGTTGGAATAAAAACCTGCAGATTTTTATGTCTTAAAAGTACATGATAGAGAACTGCTGACCTAAATCTTAGTACTGATTTTGCTGATGATAAACATACATATCTCATAAGGGAATTATAATCATATTTCTATTACTTGCATTTACCTTTGCATTTACTTTCTTCTCTACTCGCACAAATCACTTTGCTAAGCCCCCTTAAAACTTTTTAACCAACTCTAAACTAGGTAAAATATAGTTTGAAAAACATCACAGTTGCTCTACAAAATGTTTTTATCATTTTCCCACATCAGTTTTCAAGGTACTTTACACCGTCAGTAAAGTCCCACTCTGAGCTTGCCAGTCACCAGTTCAGAGGTATCGCCCCAGGCCACGTCTCCCTTAGGAAGCATCAGCTCTGCTGTCCAAGTGCTCGTCTAAAATGTTTTATTTAACTGCATTGAACAGGGGCATTGTGGGGTGTGCTGGGTGTGGTGCCTGCTGTTATGTGACCACTAAAAAAAATTCCGTTTTAGGATGAAAAGTGAAATATTTTACCACATATTTGCAGTTCAGTCACTGAGTCGATGCAGTTATCCGCATCAGCAGGTCGGGGTTCAGTGTCTTTGACAGTTACAGGCTTCAAACGTGTATTGTGGCTGCACAATTTATCCATAAAAAACAATCATACAGAAGTAGCAGACTTACTCTTACTGCTGTGCATCTGGTGACTGTCGAAGCCTCCGAAGGTCTCGGCCCGACGGGGCAAACACACTGGCCCCGTGCCTCCTCCCTCCTGGACGCTGGCCATCGCTCCGCCCAGGCTGCCGTTCACCAGCGCCTGTAACGTCTCCACTGACACACACACAGACACACACAGAGGCAAACATCAATGTGCAGGTCACTAAGTGAATTATCCTGGCTAACTGTGTTACAGTTCAGCTCTGCACTCATGAATCCTACCAGGCACGTCTGCTTTCAACCTGCTATTGGCTCCTGTTGCTAAGCAACCATTGACAACCTGTTTGAACCACAGAGTTCTTTTACTAAAAGTTGAAATATCTTTACCATCTGAAATGATGTAAACTCTGGAAAGACATATACGGTACTGGTATCCACATATGTATATAGACCATGTAGCAATGTGACCTTTTCAGGGAAAATGAGCAGAGAGAAAGCCGGTGCTGGTGGATGCGACTCCACAGTAAAACACAATAACCTCAGCAGAAGAAATTACATTACTGCCGCCTATTCTCATATCAAATAAGGACAATTATTGCCCCAGGCTTTAGAAGGAGGTGAAATATAAATTCTGTAATAGTATAGCTAGATTTAAAAGTGGAAACCATTATAGAAGTTCTCTTTCATACATCTTTCCTGCATTAGCGCTGCAAACTATTCTTAGGTGAATGTCAGTTAGGCAACCTGTAAACTGTCAAAGAAATTCCTGGGATTTTGTGACCAACTACTCCTTTTTGTGGAACACTCTTTGCCTGCAGCAGTACTTAGAAATCAGTAAGAGCTAGCCTCATCTGTGCATAGTTTCTCAGTCTTCCCTACATATTTCACAGCTCTGACCACTACAGTCACTCAGCTCTTTCAAGGAGTATTATTTAGACTGCAAATACATAGGAGACAAGACAGCGATTGGTTCATCCAGTATACCAAGAAAATGTGCTTTATAACTAGCCTATTCCAGTAAATCTCGTAAATCTTTCATAATCGGAATATAATCTGATTCAACAAGATAAAATGGT
Organism: Enoplosus armatus; assembly: GCF_043641665.1. Taxonomy (NCBI): domain Eukaryota; kingdom Metazoa; phylum Chordata; class Actinopteri; order Centrarchiformes; family Enoplosidae; genus Enoplosus; species Enoplosus armatus. Next base: position 24,899,002 of record NC_092180.1, on the reverse strand, counting down.
TTAAGTATACTTTTTGACACACTCAGGCTTGAAATACTTACTTTTATTTATCAGTCTACCAAAAATTTCCAGACCCGCTTGTGTAAATCTAAAGTCAACTTAATGTGCAGAGAATGTGGAGTGCTTCTCTGTCGTCCTCCACATTTCATTCTCTCTTTGTCATAATACACTGTGTCTCTCTCATTTCTCTTCTCACTTCATGCTGCTTTCTTCTCATACACATTTGATGCACGGGGCTGCCAAAGCACCAAAAAAAGCTGGAATAAAATCCTACAACACACTCTGTGTTTTGGGATGATTTTAAAGAGTGTATGGGAGACAGTTCTGCTCTCTCAAGCTTTGTTTAGATCCAACTATCAAGCCAATTACCCTTCAAGTTTCTCAGTTAAAATGTGAATCATTAGGTGTGTGCTCATCTGATGGATTATAGTGAATAAACAGGTTTGATTTACATACAAATCAGATACATGCCACAAATGGCTTAGTACTTGTTAAACTGGCTGCATGCTCCTGTGTAATGTCGAGGTCTTTTCTGTTTAGGATGGAGGGGTAGTGGTCATCTAGCCCTTCAGATGGTTGTCCAAATGGAACTTTTACTGGTACGAAAATTGCCATGCACACTATCAACCGAAAGCAGGTATGCTATTGGGCTTTTCTATGGATGATTTTGCCTGAAAAATGACGGCCTGGTCTTAAGTCTGTCGTTAAGTTATCGTTAACTAGGTGAAAAGGATTTAAAGATCAAAGGTTATCTCTATCTATCCAATGTCCATGTGAATAAACAATAAATCTGCTTAGAAATGATAGACGCTGCTTATAACTTCAGAAGTTGCCTGAGAACGATCACAGTTCAGGTTTTCTTCAGTATCAAAGTGATCCAGTGACGGTTGTCTGTACATTCATGGGCACATCGTGAACAGGACCTGCTAATAGCTATTTCTGTACACTGCTAATGGCGCTAATTTGCCAAAATGTGAACAAATATAGGCTAGAAAACAGCTAACTCACTGACACCATGGCAACATAATGCTTCCTGTTTACTAGGAGGGGGGTAGGTGCAGCTGTCTCGATTTTGTCTGAGGTGGGGCCCACAGCGTCAGGCTTAATACCCCTGATCTAAGGTGATAGGGAAAGCAATGGGGCAGGGCTTTAGTGTTCTTGTACATACTGGCATATTTCATGCTTTCATGTTAGAATGAAAACAAAACTAAATCAGATAACACGCCCATGTACCAGCAACTTGTCTACAACCACAACGGCCACATTATACATGGGTGGTACAGCATGTGTGACATTTGTGGGAGTTGACAGAAATTACATTGTATATTTGCTGATTCGTGTGACATATGACTATCAGGAGGTTGAAGTTTTCAGATCTAATAGTTTACCATGAATACGTGGATGGAAACTGATATAAAAAAAAGGTACTGTCTGTCTTTCTCATTTACAGCACATACGGTATAAACACTCTCTCTGTCTGTCTTACCTTCCTGTAGGGCATCCTTCATGACGGACGCCCCCCTGGGCGGCTCCAGGCTGCAGGCTGACCTGAAGAAAGGCTCGCCCTGTCTGCTGACCTCCTCCCCCGGGTTCAAGCCCTCCCACATCCCCCTAAAGAGCCGCACCTTCTCCTCCAGCAGAGACATGATCTCTGTATCCTTCTGCCTCAACAGATCTGACCAGCAGGGACAGACAGGTAGGAAGAGAGACAGGCAGTGAGGAACATTGAGAAACATGAGAATCATTTTGTGGTATTTGGAGCAAACTTATCCCGGTTTTCTTTCACATAAACACTCTAAATGTGTTTTTCTCACCTCTCATCTCCTTGGCTTTAGTCTCCAGTTGTCTCTTGTCATCTTCCGTCTCGCTGGGAATCCCTTCATCCTCATCCTTCTCCCTGTCCAACCAAGGAAAAAACAAGCATGATGTATTACATCTAGTAAAAATGCCACTATTTTCTGACATTTTATAGACTAAACAATAATTTCAATAAGGATTAATGGTAATAATCATTAGCTTCAGCCCTACCTACAACCTATCAGTATGCACAACATCAATACCACAGGACAACACTTTCACTAGACAGGGATTAGACAACCCAGAGAGAGCCATAATTTGATGTATATGATGTTCTTGGTGGAAAAGACAGACAGAACATCAGTAGGAAACTGTTCTTGTTTTTATCTCCTCCACTCCTGCCAATAGTCTCAATTTTGTATGTTGACAGAAGTCAGACAGCGAGAGAAAGAGACAGTGCTAAATCTCTCTCCTTCCCGCTGGCTGCAGTCAAATAATCCTCTGCTTATAGTGAGCTGCCCTTGAAGCCAATCCAGCATTAGACTGTCCCTGAGTACATCCCATCCCCAGGTAGAGTAGCGCTAATCTTCCTGACAGCAAAGTGCTCTGTCGCAGCTTACCGTTTATTACTATCCAGAGAACTGGGCTGGGTCTAACGCCTGAGTTCCAACACAAATATACCATAGGTGAGCCCTAAGTTAAGCACTCTTTGTTCTGCAGCAGAGGTTATGGGTTGAAGTAAATGGGGCAGGTTAGGTCAGGGGCTTTTGGGATCACATGCTGAGGAAAAACTCTGAGTAAAAAACAAAAAAAACAACTGTTCTTCTGGCTGCAAAAGCATTACATCATTAGCATATTGCCCTAAACGTTTTTTAGTCAAAACAACTAAATAAACCCAGAAATAAATCCCACTTACATGGACTGCATGGCTTCCTGGATGAGCTGCATCCAGGTGTTGCGTTCGTCCTTCGAGCTGGCCAGCACCTCCATCATCTCTGGCTTCTCGATGCCTGCCGTGATGAGGAAGAGGCCGCGCTCTTCGTTAGCGACCTCCCTCACAATCAGCTTCTGGAGGGAGATGACCGTGGAGCGCTGGTCCTACAGGGAGAGGGAGAGGATGGGAGGGATTGATAGAGGCCACCAGGGAGGAGAATGAAAAAAAAAAAGGAGACAGTGGGAGGATCGAGGAGGGGTGGGGTGGGGTGGGGGGTGGGGGGGTTGAGAATGGGAATGACAGGAAGAAGGGTGGGTTAAAGCAGGAGGGGGAGAGGAAGAGGAGAAGGACAATTATGAGAAGAATAAAAGCATGACAGAAACAAGTGCAGTGAAGGCGGAGGGATAGACAGAGGGAAGGCCAGTTAGAAAAAAAGGTGGATTATATGAGCAGTTGGGTGACAGAAAGGACAGAATGAAAAAGATGTGGAACAAAGGGGAACGAAGAAGACAAAATGAGATTCTGCTTAATGTTATCATCCACATGGAAGTCAGCTGACTTCTGGAGCCTCAGCAGTACCTGCATCCTTAAGGCTGCAAACACTGTAAAGCACAGTTTAGTACGTCAACACCACAAACCGCCGTTTCATTTCTGCTCTATCCAGTAAAACTCTCCACTAAACCAACCACATCCCAGCGTTTTTGCTGCAATCTCTTGTCTGAGGTTCGAAGAATAGGTCTTTCTACTGTGACTATGCCGGAAAGAAAAATAGGAACAAACTCCACAGCCCTCGTTGTGTGCAGAGATGCATTTAAAATTCAAATCAAGTCAAATCAAGTAGGTATCTTTCAAATTTTGTCTTTTTTGTAGAAAATTCCGACTTTTACTAATTTTCAACTGCAGCTCAGAAAAGGAAACTGTCTTGGGAAACAAACACATGAAATTCGTATTAAAACGACTAACTCTGGATGATATCCACTGGATTTGGATAACTCTGACTCCTCTGGAACCTCATATTCTATCTTCTGTCCAAGTGACCTCTGACTTCATTGCTACTGGCTGCTTGTACTGTTGCTGCTCATCAGAACTGAAGCTTATTCTGCCCAAAACTCAACGTGGTTCACATGGCTGTCATCCATTAAGAACCACATGTTATTCCTCTTTTCAATGTCAACAGCCTCAACTCAAACATGCCCAGCCTTTTTTGATGATGGATGTGATTATTATGCCACAGGCCTGCCTCTGTTTTCATTCCCCCTACTGTGTGTGTGTGTGTGTGTGTGTGTGTGTGTGTGTTTGTGTGTGTATGATGCCATGAAACTGTGAGTCCTGTAAACATGGAAAAAACTACTTAAACCTATATGATTTATCACGGTTGGGTTAGATGCTGAGGGCCAGAACAGCTTTATTAGGTGCAGCTAGCTCGCTAGAGGCAGGCAATATTACATAATGGGAAAGCTTAGCAAGCCAGCTAATGCAAACAGCAACAACAGTGGGATAGGAAAATATGACAGCAACATCTCTGGCAGTGATCATAAGATCTTTATTTCTGGAGGGATGTAGGGAAAACGGAGGGAACAGCAGAAGGAAGGGGGAAGAGAGGAGAGACAGAAGGAGAGAGAGAGATGACAGCAGAATCCTACCAGCATGGCGTAGACATATTTCTGGTCTTTCTCTTGGAGGAAGACGAAGACGTCTGATAGTAGCAGAGCATGGACATCTGGAGAACAGCCAGGAGAAAAGGAGTTTCACTTATTTACAGAGAGAAAGAAAGAATTTGTGGTCAGTTAATGGACAGTAAAGCAGTCATTAAGTGTCTCCTTACCCTTTAGTCTCCCCTGGCTGTTCTTCAGCTGCAGCACTCCATCATGGATCAGCCTCCTCCTCAGAAGATCTTCCCTGGCGAAAATCTGACCACTCTTCATCATCATGATGGACTTGCTGTCCATGCGGCTGTGAAAATCCTTAAGACGGCGTCTTTTCTCGTGCTCGTTCACCTTGTTATCAACCGCTGCGATCACCTCCTTCACAAGCCGAACAGCCTCCGTCAGGTCGTCGTAGTCTTCCTCGCTTTCTGCGTTCGACATGTGACGAGAGAGATTAGACAGGCAACAGTGTAGCACTTTGGCATTAACAAAAGTGTCAGGTTAGATTACAGCCAGAGCATAAAACACTTATTTTATGAGAAAAGTATTTTTATGCAGGTGCAAAATCAGCAGAAGCACAAATGCAGGCAGAAGCCATAATTGTTAGCTAAGTCCATTTGGTAATTTAATGGCTCCAAACTAACACACTTGAACCAGATGGGGAGCGTGGCACAGTTGAGGAGGTGTTTATGCGCAGCAGAAGGTGCAGTGAAATTTTGGTACCCATTTTGGCATTTAACTGTGCCGGCAGTTCCACTCGCTAGGAAACCTCTTATTGCAAATGCCATTGCAGGCAGTAATGAAAACCTTTTTATGGTTTTAGTGGGTGGAGTTGGACACAAAAACCTCGATAAAGTCACCTAAACTTCTTTGATGAGAGTTTACCGGTATAATTTGAAACACACACCAAAATACTATTCAATGCTACTGAGACAGCTGTTCAAAGATCTCACTTGCACTTGTGATCCACCAAATTTTGAATTCTCGTCTGTCACATCCACATTCCATTCAACAGTTCCACATGTACTTTCCCCAAAGATTATTGTATGTCAAAAATATACACTGTTGTGCCCATTTATCTTATGTTACACCCATTATGTCTGTTCAGGTCATTTGTATGCAACATTGGCCACACTGCTCTGCAAACAGTTTCTGCTCGTTAGGTTAATTACAGCAGATATTCTGAATGCACAAGTGTTCAAAAATCACTTTCCCTTTTTCCTGAAAAGGTTCATTCAACATACCTTGATTTTGGGAGGCAGAATGTAAATGTGCTTAAGAATGCACACAGATGATTACACATGTTATTGATTTCAGTTTCAGGCATTTTAAAATGTTTTATGGTAGTCAGCAAGCTGTTAGATAGGTGAAAAGAAAATGGAAACTTATTATAAAAATTGTTTATTGTTGCTGATCAGCATATCAGAGCTGGTGTGTTCTTGCACTGAACTTCTCACTTGTCAATCAAACGGTGTGGCCAGTACTGCACTGAGAAGCCCCTGAAAGCTTCAAATGTTACGTATTTCTCTATAACATTAAAGATGTACGACTAGATAAGCAACAACTTTAACACAGTTAAAGTTTAGTTATTAGCTATTGAGGGATACTCATAAACTCAGCTACTCTGCTCATCTGGTTATCCAAAATAAAGTGAACATTTAAAAGCTTTCATTAACTGGGTAGAGCTTGACTCACTGTTAAGTGACTCAAAATGAACATTTATTTATTTGAAAATGCTGGGAATTAATGCATGAATTAATTTAGAGCAGAACTGCAAGGAAGGAAATCCCCAGTGGCCTGTAGGTCTGCACACTGAGAAAAGCTCCAGAGTCAATACGTCTGTGATATACCTCTTGTGTATTTAGCACGTGGGTTTTGGACTGAAAATGTAGTATTTTTCCACAAAGTACAATATTTTCCTCGTGTGGTTGTTGTACTTCAGTGCTCCTGAGCACCAAAATACTATCTGTAACTTGTAAGTGTGATGTGTTATTTCTACTCAGTATATATCAGAGTTGGCAGGAGAGAGTCTTCTTAAAGCACCTTGGGGATTAAGTAGAGAGCTCCCCCATCCCACATAAAACTATAAACAGGCTTTGGGGAAGGATTAGAGAGAATGTACACAGTGGGAGGCCAGCTGACGAGAGCTGCTTTAAATCAGATATAAATATGGTGTGAAATATTTCAGCTCCTCAAAGTATGCTTGATCTATTATCCCAAAAACACCCATTCAACATATGTGTCATCTTTCTCAAAATACATGAAACCATGTGTGAGAAATTCAACTTTTCAAGAGGTTTCCTACAACAAGTGACATTGCTTTGCAGTATCTCAACGGAAGCAGGCTGAAGTGTAAAGGAAGACGTGAAATTGATGAGATACTTATATCTTAGCACGCTTAGATCAATTTGTCTATTCTCAGGATCATATGTTGTCACACATAACAACTGATTGTTTGAATGTGGACACTGTATTTGATTTTGTTTTTGAAGATGCATTTCTTTATACATCGTCTCAGATAAACAATTAACCCCAAGCCTGGACAATGCTTCAAATTAGGTTGGCCTTTACACTTGTAATGGATTTGTCAAATACACATTTCAGTGCAATGCAAAATAGGCATCTGGTCTTAAAGCGTTAGCCTATTAAAAGAGAAGCATATTGCTAAAATGTTTAGATGTGGTTTGAACTGCAAATCAACTAGATTCGCTAAGGTAATGTTTTCGTGATACTAATGCACTGATTGGCCTTATTCTGTCTTGTTTCTGTCACTTGTTTATTGGAAAATCTCTTAGATCCAAGTATAATTAACGCACCCCGAGTTTCAAGTTAAATAAAGACTCGAACTTTTGGATGGAACATTACATTTTTCTTTTAATGCCTTCAAATTATGACGTCTACTCTTTTGCTCTGTATTAATGGGTTCTGAATGGAGAATATTTTGTATTGTATATATATATATATATATAAGGTCAAAAGCACAGATAGAGATTGATTAAAGACTTAAATGTCACCAGTAGAAACTACAAAGTGGTGTAAGAGTTTGTGTTTGCCAGTGTCGTCCTGATTAAAACAAACTTCCTCCTCCCACTTCCCACGATTCATTTTCTTATGTACACACACTAAGAGCATGGATGGCCAGTGAGAACAGGCCGACATGGAGCTGACCTTTAGTGTGCTGCAGCATTCTCTGAATCAGCACCGGGTACTTTGTTATCCTCTGGGTCACCAGCAAGATGCATTCTGGGATACCAAGCCTCCGCACAATGCTGCTACTCATCTTTTTCTGGAAGAACAAACAAGTGTTTTAGTGAAACATGCCCACACAACAGGTGGCTCAAAACAAGACAAGGTTTCAAATAACCAACAGGAAACCTTAAAACTCATTTGCTGCAGAATAATACAGTAATAATACTTGAGAAGGTGTTTGCAGTAATTATGGATATGACAGTCACACAGACATAGAAGACGATACACAGAAGACAATAAAAGCACTGACGCTTTTAAAAAGAACTGTCTCAGGGATAAAATGGCTTTTATACAAATGTTTCCATTACATGGAAAGCAGATGCAAAAGACAGAACAAGAACAAGCTCCCTAGTTAACACAATAAGTAGCACTCTATAGAGCAGAGCAGAATGTTTTTTGTTGAATAGATGTCTAACAATTGTGTCTGGAACACCAGACATATTTATTTACTGACAAAAGCAGTAAAAAGGCAGGACAAGACAAAAGTATGAAAAGCAATTTAATAGTAACACTATTGTAGGATAGATAGATGGCACACATATGAAGGGATAAAACGTAAGTCTTACTTTGATAAAAGCCTTGAAGCGTTTGTCTTTGGTCAGGAGGTCCTTATAGAAGTTTACGGCTTCATTGTGGCGGCTGCAGAATCTTCCGTAAATCCTCTTCATGCTTTCACCGTTGGATCCTGAGAACTGGAGCAGAATTTAACAGGCATAAATACACAGAACAAGCACTGGTACACTGGTAGAAAGCTAACACTCTATATACTGTAGTCATTTCTATTTCTTATTTGAGCTCAATTGTTTAGTTTCAAAACTTTAACAGTGAGCTGGGAGAAATTGGAGGAATTTGTGGGTAGTATAGGGTGCTATAACAATATTTAATTCAAAGAATGTCTAACTTTACATTAGAGGTGTATGCAGCACACTAAAACATTAGCATTAGCTAAGGATTCAAACCGTCGACATTACTTTTCCCAGAGCTAAAGACTACAGCCATGCTCGTGGCTCTGTGAGACTGTACACAGACACGGCAGTGCTTAGAGCTACATGCTCAATATGACAATGCTAACATGCTGATGCTAAGCAGCTGTAGTGTTCACCATGTTAGTTTAGAGTGTTAGCCCCTCCCTCCTCTAACCTGGCTGATCAGGATGTCTCCTATCCTGTTGATGATGAAGCCTCCCTCCATGCCGCCCCCCTCCAGCTGGCTCTCCCTCTTCCTCTCCAGGAGGTGGAGGATGTGCTGCGTGTGGAGCTCCAAGAGTTCATCTATAACGGGAAACAGCTTCTCCACCGTCTGCAGCTCCAGCTGCACCTCCTTCTGCAGGCCTTTGCTGTAGACTTCTGACATGATGCGCAATGTTCGGATGTGATGCATCTCTGTCTGCATCAGCTCTGAAGGACATACAAGGAAATGATACTTAGTCAAAGAATGACATAAGCAGCAGTCTGTATACCCACAGATCTATACATCTACATATTTTCCCCTCAGAGGTCTACAAAGAGTTTTCAGACAAGTAGATTCTAATCAAAAGCTAGATAAATGTCAGGGACTTTCATATCAAACAGGATGTATCTCAATGCTAATTTAAATTGAGAATATCTGTAGCCTCAAAAGACCATTGACTCTTGTAGATACAACTGAAACAAACTGAAGTGAAAGCCATCAAGTAATGCTGAGGGAAAGTTGTTCTATCAAAACAAAGTAATTACAACACACTTGGAATTAACAATATGGAGGCCCATTTTTACTTTATACTGTAAAACTCTGGCAATAGGCATTGACCCAGTTCTCAAATTTAAGTTACCTAAAACCATAGTCTACTCTGACCGGCTGTTTCAAGTAATTTCCTCTAGTTTTGATTAAAAAATAGTTAGTAAATAGTACCTCGTCCAAATGAGACTAAACTGGACAAAACATTGACCAACTGCACTTTTTTAACGTCCTAAACATTGTCCATTAACTTAAGATCCAGTTTAAACGCATATTTCGGTTAATCGAATGTACCGTAGATGACGTCCTGTCTCTTCACCAGCTCTTTGTCCAGCTGCTGCAGGTGCTGCTGATCCACACCTAAGCTCCACGAGTCAGCTTCCAGCTCCTTGGCCTCTGCTTCAAACTCCCCCATCAGCTGCCCGTCCATCATCTCTGTCCCTGCACCAACGACACAGCTTGCACTTACAATTTGAAGCTCATGCTATATTTTTACATTCATACATTTTACGTATGTGTACTTGTATGTATATTTTTGTGTATTACAGAGCTTAAAATTATTTTCTAAATAATATTACCTTTCATTTTTAGTGAGAAATTGTAACTTTCAGGGAAGAAGCTCAATTTTATTTTACAATATTTATTTATATTGCTCTAGTTGCTGTTTACATTTTTTTGACAGCTGTCTTGGGTAGTCAGATCAATGGTGTGTGTGTGTGTGTGTGTGTGTGTGTGTATTGACCTTCATCAGTGAGCGATTCCATGGACTCTGTGACCTGGTTGGTTCTGTTGAGGGAGTCCGTAGACTGGGAGAGATACCGCAGGCCTTTAATGGGCATCTCGTCAAACACCGGACTGAATGGAGTGATAATAATAACAAAAAAAATATAATTTTTTTTTTCACAACCAGTTACAACCACAAACACTCATTAAGGTTTTTAAACGCACGAGGTGCAGTGTTTAAATAAAAAGTTCAATAAAAAAAAGCAAATCACAAAATAACTAAAAAATACAAAGATTAAATAGCAACGGAAACATTTCATTGCATTCACATGGAAATCCTCACATCACTGCACACTCATACACTGACAAACACACACACACACACACACACACACACACACAAACACCAGCTTACCCAGCGATGTTGCTTATAGAGAGACTCTTGGAGAGGTTGTTGCCATGGAAAGCCATGATGCTGGTGTGTCTCCGTGATGATGGGATCATCAGGGAAGAATGGTCTTCGGGAGACAAGATGGCCGACCACGGGCGCTCCCTTGTTCCACCAGCTGGACCAGAGACAGATATGGAGATAAATATTGTCCTCATCACTGTGCACTATATGAAAAAGTGGGCTGGTCCTCACTAGCAACAGGCAGAACTACATTCTATCATTTTGATTTATAAAGGTCTGCCTCACCTCTCTTCTCAAATTTAAAACCAGATATCTTTCCTGTTCACGTCCAATCATAGACCCTTTGTATTTCCTCGTCTAGTGAGGAACCCTAATAATGACTGACTCTCCTGATCTTAAAACAGCCCTTGTTGTGAGTGTACAAGAAGTAAAAACGAGGTACATAAACTTAGTTTAGTTACGCTACATTCTGCCCAGATTACTGCTAAAACAAGGAAAACTCCAACAGTAAGTGTTAAACAGCTTCAATGTGCTTTGGCATCAAATCTGCAGATGAAAACTGGTAAAGAAAATGTGCATGAAAACAGAGTTTGGTTTGGCACTCACATTTGTTCCTCATCGTGACCGTAGGAAAAGAGCTTGAATCAGGTACTGCATACTGCTGTTTGGGCAACTAGCCAGAGAAGAAGAGAATAAAAGCATGAATGAGGAGTTCAAATCAATACTGGCTGCAGAACAACAGAATAGTACAGAATCAGTGATGGAGTTACTCTGAGGGAACTTTTACCTTCATCTTCACCTTGGCACAAACAGGCAGGCTGTCCCTGCAGCCCTTGTGGACGGAAGCATTACAGTCTGGAAAGAAAAGCAACAGAACGCTCAGTGAATACTATGAGCACGGTGGTGGAGGAGGTGGGGGTGTTGAGGGTGTGCGGAAAGGTGGGGGCTAGAAATTCTGACTGGTTTTCATAGACGGCCAGGAAACTCCACCAGCCCACTAATGAAAGCCAGACTGGGGCAGAGCATGTGATGCAATCGAGGGGTAATACTGCTGGTGGACGAAGGAGGGAAAAAAAGAAAAAAGGGAGAGATAGGCAGAGGAATGACACACACACATAAACACTGAATTGCATGGGAAAATTTCAATTATATAAACATTCCCAAATCACCATTTTGGAGCAAAGTTCATCATTCAAGATGGCTAAAATAAGATCTGCTCTGCAATCTGATCCCGTTGACTTAACAAAAAACTTTTGAACGATACTTTAGATTTTATGCTGTCAAATCATTTTGTAAGAGTTGACTTTGGAGTAGAAAGCCGTCCTGTTTAACATACATACATGTAAACCAACAAAACAACTGAAGCGGTCTCAAGAAATACCAGCGAGAGGAACAACCGTCTCTGGTAGCCGCACAACGAGGCTCCACCCAGTTTCCACAAACTTTCAGAGAGGCATGTTTCCAATAGGCAGAAGTGTTTTAAAGAGACATGTTGCAGAAGTGAAACCCACAAACCCACTATCAGAGCTTGTCATCCATGCTAACATACATACAACATTTCCGCTTTTAGGATTACATCAACACACTGACGCTCTCGATCCGGGTGAAGAAGGCAGAAGGCAGCAACACTTTCAGGGTTCCATTTTCACTTCCATCTATCACCTCAAACGTGTATACATTTGTGTCACTGTTAAACAGATTTGGATAAAAGTAGATTATGTGATGACCCGCACAGTAAAACCAGCTGAAATTCCTGCAGTGTTTTTCTCCTCTTAAATGGTTTTATTGGGCATTGTACTGCTTTTTGTGGACGTCCGGCTAATTCCAGCTAATCTCAGACAAAGGATCACTGTATTTGTCTGCTGAATGGACACCAGCCAGACATCTGCGAAATACAACCCCCCCCCCCCCCAAAACCCCCTCAGAACCGTCTGTGGCTCCAGCAATCCGAACCAGGGCAACTGAACACAACAAGTGCTGTTTTTTGCCCGTCTGAAGTATTTGAGGCACATTGTGACCATTGAGAGGATTGCTATGATCCAACGCAGAGCTGGTTTCTCCTTTTTGGGCTTTTTTTGGGGTTGCGCCAAAGGCTTGTGCAATAAACTACATCCTCTTTAGGTCTGCTGCTGCTTCAGTGGAAAACAATGCAAAAACTGTTTTGTTGTCTGTGCTGAAAGCCTGACTGGGTTACATTAGACGTTGCCCTTTAGAGAGTTTCACTACTACAAACAAATCATGAAACTGGTTCAGTATCAGTGATTCTGCTTGGCTGAACCTCTTTTTTTGACATTACAACACGCACACAGTATACAACATTAATAATATAAGTTATGAAGGTGTTCTGATACTTGATGTTTATATCAGCAAAACATAAGTTAGCATAAAGTAAACAAATCTATATTTTCTATTATCATCAATTGGCAAAAAAAACTAAAGTTTTTTGTCCATAAATGAAACTCTTTACATACATATGTGGATATATCTATAAATGATAAGCACTAACCCTTTACAGTAAGATGAGGTGACCTCACGCAGATGATGTATATGCATTAAGGAACTACAACTTCTTTTTTCTCCTGACAGTAAATGTTGCGTTTTCCCAGCAGTGCAGAGAGCTTAGTCTGCTTTTCAAATTAGAAATGAATCATTTTAATAATGGATCACAACACTTAATGGGCTTTATTTGTACAGCAGCAGAAGTCCTGACCAGTCACAAACAATGAAAGAACAAAAACTGGAACGAAAGAACAATGAAAATAAAGAAAGGAACAGACAGAGGTACTTACGCGTGCAATGGAAAGCCTCCTTGCTGTTGAAAGCCTTATTGCACTGGGAACACTGGGCCACCTGGCCCGAGCTGACTGCTGTGAACAGATGACCATTAACCACCCTCTTGTCCTTCTCCTTGCCCTCCTTCTCTTTCTCCCTCTTCTCTCGATCCTTTTCCTGCACAGGTGGAATTTCAATAGTTAATAACACAAAACTGAGCATACCAGGAGAGGAAGGTAACTTTGAGTTCAATAATAACTTTTATAACAGCCAATTAGATGAAGACTGTGCTTAGTTACCTGTAGCGTAGACTAACATGCCACACACTGACAAAATATCTCAGCATTTGGCCAGTTGCTTATGTGAAATTCCAATCTGAATCCAGCAGAGCAACATTATTACTCTGATGTCCTACACAGCAGGGGGCTTTGCATATTAAGTGATGCATTATTTATACTGACAACAAATTGTCTCATTAACAGACCATTTTAACTGTAGTGCATGTTTGTGTCATTTAAAGACAATGGCATTTTCTTTATGAAACTTTATAAAAATGATTTGGTATATTTTTACAGGATTACTGGTAGATGTTTATAATGCTGGAGATGATGATAAGCAGTTCGTAAGAGCTGTAATAGACGGTTACCAATTATAGTGACCACTTCTACCAAAGGACAATAAATGTTCATATTACATCTTGTGTTGTTTTCTCAGCCACTGTAAAGCTCCTATTAAACCATAGTATGATGAACAAGCAGGGAGGACTTCAGTGTGCTGAAACTGACTTCTGTAGGATGCATGACTACTGGCGGAGACACACTGTCTGGGAATCAACTCTTTGACCTTTCCATAACAGGGCGGTCTTTCTGTTGCCTCCGCATTAATGGACGAGGTCATCATCAGCTGTTGGTCATCTTTGTACACCGAGCTGAATCACAATCCCATAAAGTGATGCAGAGAAGAACAGAGCTCTTATTCTCTTGGATTTACATCACAGAGCCTCCACCCAAACCCAGAGGAAATGGGAAAATGGAGTTTCCAGCTCGTTTTAATGGCCGGCCCTGGGCCTCTTGGTTTGAGGGGACCACAAAGCTCTGACATACTAGAGCTCATTTTGTTCAGTTGCTTCAAGATACCATGAGGCTGACAGGACCACAGCAGGCCTGCATGCTTTATAGCCATTACAACACTTAGCATTCATTCTCACTTCCTGCAACAACAACTGTAACCACTGACAAACTTCCATGACCTAAAAGCCAAATAAAGTATTCTTCACCACAGTGGCGTTTCTAAGAATCATTTTCAGATATGATGCCTGTTAATATCTAAAAAATGTAAAAACAGTTCATCTTATTGGAAAAACACAGGAAGCAAGGACGATTCTCAGCACATTTCTTTTGGCTACATTCACAACAGGAGAAGCGATCACTTGTGACATCTAAAACAAAAAGACGTTCTAGTGAGACATACAGTAACAGGCAATGACTTCACTGGAAAAAGACATCAGCCCGGAGGAGAGCACCGGTCACTTTTAACATGATATTGTGACAGTCTCTTTCACTACAATTTGACTGGGAAACCAGAGCACTGTTAGCCTACCTCCAGCCAACCTTTCCATTTCAGTGAGAAGCCATGGCTCCCTGTGAATCTCCTGTATAACATCCCTGGCTGCGGCTGAGTGGCTGAAGCTACAACCAGCGCTGAGGCGCCATCAGGAAAGCTGCAATGAGGAAGTGACTCGCAACAGGAGGTGCGATTACAGCAATGACCCTTCGGTCTGGTACAGACGCTATTTCAAAACTGCACAAACTAGATCCCCTTGCAGAACATTCAGACTTTGGATACTGCACAGAAACTGTTTAAACCACTTTATGTATATATTCGGACGTTTTAATAACGTCTGTGATAGGTCTGTGGGTGCTGAGGTGGCCATTTGGTTGTCACTGCATGTATACATATATTATGGATGTAATGCAACGGCCATGTGCCAATTAGAATATCAAAGCTTTGCTAATTGTCTTGAGTCTGCAAAACCATGATCAATACTTGTGACCAGCTGCAGGCTGAGGTGAGCTCCTTCACAATCCTGTAACTAAGCAAAGCCATGACTGAAGTTAGAGATGAGATTAGAAAACCACAGCCAACTTCCGGTTTTACTTCCTGTTCACCCCTGAGTCTCTTTGCAAGGGGTGCACAATTACAGACAGCCAACACATGTTTAAGTATTAAGTACCTATATACTGCCCCTTTTATTCCCAAAATAGGACTATTCATCAGTGTATTTTAATTTTAATTCTAAATGAAAATACTATGACTTGCAAATCATGCAGGGAGGTAACCATGACAAAAATATTTTTCTTTTCAGGATTGTCATTACTCACAATATAATGAGAAATAACTACTATATTCTGAATGGAAAAGGATCAGGTAAACGACTTGACAGCGCTCTGTGTAAGAGGAACCTGACCACATCTTACACCAGAGATTGACATTGATGACCAGAACATGTTGAGGGCTGACAATCAAACCTACTGGAGAAATCTGAATGGGGAAAGTTACAAACACTGACTTGCCCTAAAGCAAGACACCCCAGTTTGACTGGAGCTGTTCAGAGGCTAACAGACGAAGACGCGCAGGGCAGCTCCCAGTGTGACTGTGGAGCAATGTGAGGCTGAAAAGCAGCCTGCTGTCAGTCATCCGTGCTTGAAGGAATAAATGTTTAAGGAGGCTGAATTTTGACCCAGCACACTGCACACACGAAGGCCCTGCTCTGAGAAGCAGTACAGTAAATAATATATAGTGAAGTATAGTAAATACACCTTTAAAGTCCTGCCCCAGTTTTATTAAGGATAATTAAAAACGGCATGTTCCCTCACCCTGGACTTTTTGTACATCTTGTTCTTGAGGTAGCTGAAGGTCCGGCTGACTTTCGTCACACTCTTTCCCTCAGTGTCGCTCCGCAGAGGGCCAGGCTCCTCCTCTGATATGCTGGTACACACACACACACACACACACACACACATACACACACACATTTCATGTTATCCTCAAACAGTTGCAATCACAAGGCTTACCTGTTCACACATTCTGAAAATGGTCCTTTACAGCACTATAAAGGTTCCATGAAGAACCTGTCCATGCAGTTTCTTTATAGGACTATAAAGACTGCAGTAAAAACCTACAGAACTATTTTCTGGCAATGTGTATGTGCAGAGTGGGACTGACCTGTATGCTAGTGACCCAGAGGCGCTGGAAAACGACCTCATACCTGGAAAGAAACGAGAGAGGAGGGTTTTTTTATTCACTGTATTTGCCATCTCAGGTGGAAATTCTCCTTCCTTCCGCCTCTATTGAAGGTGGTGAAAATCTCTGTTTAGATTTTGACCCACTAACCACCAGGTCATCCTGCTTCCCTGAATGTACAGTACATGAATGACCTCACTGACCTCACAGCGTGTCCACACAGGAGGCGTTTCAGTTGTCCGTCTCACACACATCCGACGGAACAGATATGCTTCTACTTTAAATCAATCCAGCTGTCTACACATGCTGCGTAACGACTCACGTTTTACTCACACTGCACATGCGTAAACACAACCCGCAGCTTATTTTTGCACTTCAAGTCTAGTTTCTTACGTTTTAAGCACTTAACTACAGTGATTGTATTGAGCTCTGAGCACTGCCAAAACGCAGGTGACCTACAATCAATACTGCGCCTGAACACATCCTGTGTCGACACACACAAAGAGCACTGAGGCGGCGGCTGCTGCTGCTGCTGCTGCACGGTGGAGAGGATCATTCTTGTGAACAGAAGGTTGTCAGCTGCAGTCCTGGCTGAATTGAATAATCCATGCCCTCCTGTCCTTCAACAGCTACCTTTAATGTCCTTGAGCAAGGTATTTTGCATTTAGCTACTGTCATGGAAGCTGTGCAGAAGCCAAAAACAAAATGACTCTGGCACTGATCAGGGCGGCCAGCACTGAGGCCAAAAGCTGAAGCTGAAGTGCTGCCTTTAGATCCAGTGCCATTAATGGCTGCTAGACACTGGCTCCAAAAAATCTCTGGCTGCATAGACATCCAAACTCATGAAATAGGAAATCTCAAAATACAAAGTCAAATTTTTCCCGCAAGACATATGGTCTCAATACCTGGTCACATTTCATTTATCCAGTGTCTTGGCTACACTCTGTCAAATGTGGATTTCCTGTCTCCAGTAACTTCCAAAATGTTGGTCATTTTCAATTAATCTTTGACCTAGTTGTATTTTTAATCTGATTGCACATAATGTAAATCAAAGCATACACTGCAGTCTTCACCACAGACATTCTACTTATTTGGTATCAGTGAAACGTAGCCATGCATCTCTTCTGGGGAACAATCCTGCTTCCATCTAAACAATCATTTCTACCCTATCATTTCTAATAGTGTACACACAAATATGCAAAGCATTGCTTGCTTGCTCTGTATCAGAAAGTCAAACCCAAAACAGGATAATGAAGGCAAAGTTTTGGCCTCACAGTGTTGCTAGCAACACAGTCATGGAGACAGAGAACACTAATGGAAATATCTCCCAGATAAGAAAAAGGAAGGCTCAGTGTCTTTAACTAAAGGTGACAGGCTCACATTCATCTGGAGGGAAGAAAAGGCCTCCACAGTTCACCTGCAGTGTTTATGGTTATTCCTTTTCCTCTTTCTCTGGCAATTGTTTCATTTTTGCAAAGAGACAAAACAAAGACTAATCTAAGTAAAGGTCAGCTAAATACCGGGCTGGGTAGGGGACAGGAGAAGCCAAGGTCTTATTTCATGTCGTCAACAGGAATTATTAACACAAAGCCTGCTGCCTAGGTGAAAGGTGGTTTTCTACACCAATAATTTTGCTACAAGCTCATTCTAATTGCACATTCATACAGCAGCTTAATATCAGCAGTAATTAGTGCTTTCCTTATGACAAGTTTGTTGCAGCTGAACTTTTGGGCTTCATCGCCCTTCAGCATATCTTTCTGTTACTGCAAAAGCGTAAATAATACAGAGAGCACCCGGTGCAAAACTGTAAAACCTGAAAGTCGCACTTAACTTAAGGCTGCATGTTTATGCATAATTTTGTGGGATATTCAATAAAATCCATTATATGTATTTTGTGACGGAATATAATAATTCATTTTTTCAGTGTAACCAGTTTTCAGTTCAGCCGACCTTGTCTACATCTATTAATTGTAGTCTGAAGGATTCCAGAAAGATTTTTTGACACCTCGAGAGAGGAGACAAAGATCTTACTGTATGTCGGGTCACATGTGGGCAAACCTGGATACTTTGCAAACTACTAGCTTGTTAACATTTGAGTGTGTCTAAGATTGTAATTGTGTTCCTTGATTAAACTTTTGTTTAGCTGCACTGATTATCGCCGCGTGAACTGGAACCTTTTCAGCAGGATGAGCCATCATTACTTTCACATTCACATAATAAACATTATTGGCACCTTTGACTCTGGGTTACAGCGCTCTGGGGAGATCCAGGACTCTAACAGGAACTTCACAGCTATTTTCTACTGCAGCTACACTTACAACACATTACTTACTCAAGTTATCCTCATCCTCACTAGATGAAGAGTCCCCATAAATGAACTGAGACTTAGATTTGGTGAGGATGGGGGAAAGGTTGAAAGAGAAGGAAATTCGCCTCTTACGTCTCAGGCATCCCACCGCTGGGGGGGCACAAAGGAAAGAACCACAGCAGGAGCTGATCACTTACTGAAATTAAGTAACTTTATAAAACAGTGAGGATGGGGGATAGAAGTTAGAAATGTCAAGATAGACAGAAGACAGATGTCAATCGAACACAGTCTGTGTGCACCCACACAGAGGCAGGCAAATAAGTGAAAACACATGTGAAGGTGGACCATGTGTCTCTAGGGCTTTTAAATAAATGGGAATATGGGTGCCTCTGCATTTAACTACCTTTCTACTGTATTGTTCTAGCCAACGTTTTAACTTCCTCACCTCACCTAACTGATAATACCTTTCCATCTATATATCTAGCTTCTTCTCCATCATTGTTGGGGCTGATTCTAAGAAAACATGGTGAAATCTACATTTTGTGTTACTTTTCATATAAAAATTACAATTCTCATTGCACCCTAACATGGACTGTGCTCCTCCTGCACACTGGGCCTTCTGAGTGTGAAGTAAACTTAAATTAGATAGATATTTACCACTTTATTTACTCATTTAGTATGCTCTACCTGTCATTCTGATATATTATGGCTTTAAAGCAGGATGACAGAGAGGAAGTGTATTGATAAATAGGATAGACAGGCTCAATGTTATGTAACTGTAATGTGATCACTGAAGGTAAAACAGAAAAGCAGCCTCACAACGTGTCACTCACCATCAATGTCTCTCTGGCTGATGGCGAGCATAGATACAGACTTGGTGAGGGGCAGGGTCATGGGAGGACAGCTGTTTCGCAGAGGCCGATACCGCCTTGATTTCTGGAGCAAGAGACACAAGGTCGAGTCAAACACGGTGCGTGACAAAGTGAAAAAGGCCCAGATAACGTGGAACAAGACACCTTCACTCGCTAAACTGGAAACAGGAACGGTAAACTAAAAAGGGAAACTACACAGTTGATTTGTGATGTTGTGTTCACAATTAGTTTTAAATTCAATGAGAGCGGAGAGAAGCCGCCTCAGGAAAGTGATGTTTATTAATTCTTACTAATCCCCAAACTGACACGTCTCAAAGTTTTCCAGACTGTTTATAAGTCGTGTTTATGTATAAGCAAATTCATTTTTCCTCTCATGTGAATTAGGCGGGGATGTTTTTGAGGATCCCTTGGGGTCGACTGCGTGACGGTATGAAGATATGACATCTAAAGGACAAACGTGATGATGTGTGTGTGCGTGAGCTGACCGGGTCATGTAGTCTGCCATGCTCCCCCAGCTCCTCCTGCTCCTCTGTCAGAGAAACCAGGGAGCCCCTGTCATCGCTGTCATGCCGGGGCATCCTTGAGGGCTCCAGGATTCGGGGCCCCTGGGCGGTGGGGCCCCTCAGCTCTTCCTGGCCCCCGCTGAGCCCCTCTAGGCTGTAGCTGTATGGAGAAACAGAAGGCAGAGATGACCTCAAAGAAGGAGAGATGACTGTACTGTACGCACACAGCACCCTCCGCTAGTCTCTCTGAACTATTCGTCACAGCTCTCACTCTCTCTCACACGCAGCTACTGCTGCAACAAACACAAACACACACAGACATGCACACATGCACCTGTTGACAGACACACACACACAGCTGGTCCTGCACAGTGTTTAGCCAGCTGAGTTATCACTGGGCTCTGGAGCAGATTTACGGCTGAAGCAGCGGCAAATGACTTCCAACATCAGCATCAGCATAGAGCACTCCGCAGCTGTGATTTACAAACCCAATTACATCGATCTATGACTGGAAATAAGGGGCCTTGAAAAATCCAATACAATGATTATGGAGAGAAAAACTACAGCTACATTTCAAGATGAGCTATGCTACGTGGCTGCAGCTCTATTCGCTTCAGGACAGACCTGGTGATAGTTAAAGCCCCAGCAGTAAATCTCTCTTATCTCCAGCTCCTTGGGTTTGTATGGCACTCCATTATCCAGCAAATCATCAGTCGAACACATTCAAACATCACTAACCTAAACTGGACCAAAAGAATCATGACTTGGTGATTATCAGTGACCAGCATAGAGTAGCACTCACCTATCCTCAGGGCTGTGAATATAGATGACAGTATCTGTCATATAAAGGCCTGCTTACTGTCAGTATTATCACATACTATCCTACAAAGCCACAGGGTCGTCGGTACTGAAACATGAATAACGCCAGCAGCTGTTGCAGCTCTCTGTGTGAAAGCCCTGCCCAGTCAGACAGTAGCTTCCTACAGCAATCACTATAACACATGCACACAGGCATACAAGCCCTCAAAAACGGCAAATGCAAATCAAACAGCATGTAAATACGCCCTATTCAAAGTCGGCCATGTGCGCTTAGCGAGAAGAAAAAAAAACATCACACACAAACACACAGTACCTGAGGGAACTAACTACTTCCACACCGTGGCTGTGGGGATCATCGGGAGGGCACCAGCTGACAACAGAGTGTGAGGTGGAGGGGTTAGTCAGGGGAAGAATGGAGATGGAGCTAAAGAGGAGTGACGGCGAGCAGGTATGGCAGAGTAACAGAGCAGCAGATAGAGGAGGATGTGAAAAGGACAGAGTTAAAGGGATGTCTGAGGAGAGTGACAATGTTCTGGCATACTACTACTGCTACTTCTCAGTATGCACAGTAGAACGTTTCACAAGATGTCAACATCAAAACTGTAAATGGGTTCAGTATGTTCTAGGTCATTTAGAAACAGTTTGTAATAATAATAATAATAATAATATATATATATACACACACACACAGATAAAAATACACAAGCACAACTTCCATCCTGTTTGTACTGCTGTGGCACACTGTCTTCTCCAGGACCGAACTTCTCAGATGCCTTTACAGTCTTGAAAAAATCCCTATACGAACTTATAACACCAAGAAAAGTCTCCTCAGTTCTCAATCTCTTGCCAATACAGTCCTCTGAGCCTCCAGAGCTAAACTCCCCCCTTTCTGTGTGGCTGCTTGTTATTACCACTGCAATACAACAACACCAGCGTGTCTCAACCATCTTTTTGCCACAGTCTTTCTGGCACATTCCAGCGGGTGAAAAGAGAGCAACGTTTTTCAGCGCAGTTGCCTTCAGGGACGGAGTGCAATGCAGCAGTAGTTCAGTAAGAATATATAAAAAAAGTGGGAGCTCGACTATGCTACACCTACATGAATTTGCAATTTCACATCACCTAGCAACAAGTCAATCTTAAAAAAAACATGAACTGATGAATGTGAAGTACCTTCTCCTGTGAAAGGTCGGCTTCCCCTCACCAGGGCTACGGATGGAACTGGAGGTGATGGATGAGACGGAGACAGGAAGCAATGGATGATGGGTCAGATGAGTTGGGATATGAGGGGATGGTTGGTCAATTACAACATAATGAATGAATGAATGAACTAACATATTTGCTGGTGGGACCACAATCTTTTTAGTAGGTTAAATATCTATGGCCACTATTGTGTGTGTATAAAGCTCATGCCATCATGTTGGAGGACTGATAACAATGGCATTTGTTGAGAATAATGATCTTACAGGAAAGACATTTTGGGAAATACGCTTATATGCTTTCTTGCCGAGAGTTAGATGAGAAGATTGACACCACTCTCGTGTATATCCATTCAATATGAAGCTGGAGCTGGGAGACACTTTTTGTAGGGATTAACAAAAAAGATAGTGAGCTTTAGAGGTGCTGGTTGGTGGACTTTGTTACCTTTGGATATAACCAGGCAAGCTGTTTCCCTGCATTTCCAATCTTTATGCTAAGCTAAGGTAACCAGCTGCTGGCTGCAGCTTCATATTTATCATACAGACACTATCTTCTCATCTAACTCTCCCCAAGAAAGCAAATAATCTTTTTTAATCGTATTTCCCCAAATTACTTTAAAATGTGACTAAACAATAAAAGGGGGTTATTCAGGCAGGAAGTGGTGATGATGTGTGTTTGTCTCACTAATTAACTCTTATTCCATTCTTTTTCCTATAGCTTTACATGTTACAAGATACTTCTACAGTCACAGAAATGTCACTATAGTCCTTGTGCTTCACATGCACATTTAGCAGAAGGAGGAACTTTTCTCGAAATGTCTTGTCTTAATCACTTTCCATGCCTCTTGGGTGCTCCGCATGCCTCATGTTTATCTATAGAGGGCACCTCCGGTCAAAACATTCTTTCTGTCATTAGTTACACTGTAAAAAAAGGCTGTTTCTGCCAAACCTGGATGGCATAAAAATAGCAGCTGATAAAAGTCTAAAGCAGTTGTCTCTCTGTTTTCACTCCAACATCGTGGCACAGGCCTTTTATTTCCTGGCAACTGCTCTGCAGACAGTCTGTGACAGGCCGCTGTTCTAGCACAGAAGACCAAATAGATGTCAAGGTCTTGTTCTTAATGTGCTCTGCATTAGTGTTGTTAGTGTGTCAATGTGTTCATGTTTCTGTGAGTGAGAACGAGTGTGTGCATCTGTAAGTGTGCGACTGTGTGTACATGTGTAGAAGTGAGATGTGCGTCTTTGTATGTATGTATCTGTGTGTGTACAACTCTGGCAGCTCCCTACCAACACCAGACAAATGGCAACACAGCTGGTCGCAGCAGGAGGAGGAAACACTCAACATGGCACAGAGGGAGTGACTTCAACAAGCTCGAATAATACTGACATCTGCACACATCAGGTCTACTGACATCTACTGACTAACAGCAGCAGCCAACGTTCCTATCAACAATCAGTTCAACTCCATCCACAATGTAATTAGAAATCCTTCATCTTAGGGCCTTTTCACACCTTACAGTCCAAACCAAGGTTCGCCTTGTTGTTTGTTTGAGTTGTTTTTCCTTTTTCTGGTTCTGATGATAGCCTGCCAGAACTTCATGTAATTGGTCAGAAAGTCTGAACATCCAAAGAAATGTTTTCACACTAGAGACGAACTGAACCATGGTTAAATTTGATCCGGACCACGACCACCTTTTTTCGTCTGACCAAGGTTCAGCTGTTTGGTCCGGGCTGGGGTCCAGGGAGGTTTCACACCTGTAATTTTGGTTCAGATCAAACTGAAAAGTCCCGACCCAAACGAGGTAGGCGTGAAGGGGCCCTCAACCTAATATAATCTAATCCCCTTCCCAGTCTCACCTCCTCTGGTTCATCTCTGCGTCTCCTCCGTTGTTCTTGCCAGGACCCCAGCTGTGACGGCGAAGAGGCGACAGGGAGCGGATGCTGTTCCGGAGGAGAGAGGAGCGCCGCAGAACCTCTGTAACTCTGTCTTTGGCCTCTTCTTCAGCTTCTCCCGCACCTCCTCCACCACTTTCTAGAGGAGCAGTGATAGTAGCCCCAGTCTGGATGCCCTCCTCTGGGCTCCAGCTGCATTCCAGGCCCTGGCTGCCCTCAGGACTGGAGCTGGACGGACCAACGCTGGCGGTGTCGTCTGTGGAGGAACAGGAGACGGAAACCTCGCTTGCACTGTCTCCTCCTGTCACTGGTTCGTCGTTCTGCAGAAATCCAAGAAATATATCTATTATTTAAAGCCTCACTGCCCAGCATCATGTGCCTATGTGGAGCTGTCAAAGTAAAAGACACACCACCTAAAAGTTTATCATGAGCCACAAGAACAGCTTCATCAATTAAAAAATGACTTAAGTTAATGCCAAACTCTAATGAAATGTTGATACATTTCAGGGACCAGACTAAAAATCGCCTTTTTTCCTTAAGTATTAACTTCCGTCTCACATTCAAGGAGCACTAAAGTGAAGAGTGAACTATAGTCCAGTGTTAGTGCCTTGCACACAGGAAGTGGAACCTTTAACCCTGAAACACAGGGGAATACTTAAAATCTCTTGGGCCAATTTCACTATTTTATCAGCCACATAGATGAAGAACATAATGTGACAGTATAGAGCAGAATTGAATACAATGCAACAGAATAGAATAGATGTCCAAATTATTGTTAATTACCTAGACTATCACGTTGTATGCCCATCAGCATTTCTTCATTGAAGCATGCGATGAATTAAGAAAAGGCTAGAGAACTATTTAACCCACAGGAATGGGATATAATGAGGGCCAAATGGCAAAGCTTAGGGATAATGAGCCATTGCCACTTTATAGCAACACTGACATTAAAACAAACACCAATAAATGATGGCAACCTTGTGAAAACAAACCTTTCCCAGGAAATTGTTTCTAGGTTATCTACAGTCTTTTAAAGGTTTATTCATCATTGTTACAGGACGGTCTCAGTGATTCAAAGCCAAGACAACAACAAGTTGTTAGTTAGTAGTTGACAAATAGAGTATATTCTATATTTGTCAACTAATATGCATCTTTGCAAATGAGAAAATGCTAAATTTACGGCGGAGAGGGACAAAAATATGTCCAACGGCTGGGACTTTTTATTGTTCTTGACCAGTTTAACAACTCTGTAAACAATGAAAAACGCCACGAAAACATATAGTATTTGTAAGTACTCTTTGGCCTGGGTCTGGTGGGAAAGAACTCCAGCATGCACATACACACAGGTATGGGATAGTCCATTTAGAGCTAATTTGTAGGTGTGAGCTTTAACTGGGCCTATTGTGCTGCCAGCTGCAGTGTGAGAAGCAGAGCATAGAGCTGCTTCTGTTGGAGAGCTGGGAATGAAAGATCTGCTTTATGCTGAGGACAAGACTTCCTCTGGGAGTGAGAGAACGCGTGCATTTCTGTCTGTGTGTGTGTGTGTGTGTGTGTGTGAAAGTCCACGTGACTGCAGTGTATGTTTATGAGTCACATGACTTTAGCTTGAGAGCTAGGGGAAGGATACATCTGATCTTTATATTTAAAAAAGTTTAGATGATGCTCATATCCTAACACACTACAATTCGTGAGCATTTAAAGCTACAATGTCTTACTCAAGGGCACTTGCTCAACTGACATGTTACTGGGATCAATATTATGGTTTCTCTACCCATTATTCTACAGCTTGTAGAAAATGTATATTCTATCTTACAAAAGAAAGACCATTTCCCTTCAGGGAGCAGTGAAGACATTAATCCCCTCTTACTGAAGCTGAATTTAGCTGCTGTGGTCTTTGTGTGGACGTCATGGCACATTTTGCCCATCCCTGTCTATCTACAGTGTTCTAACCCTCAGCCTCATACTGTATACGCCCAGGCAGCTGATATTCTCCGCGCTGACGTTTTCCATTGTTGTTTACAACAAAAAGGACATTCGGCTCACATTACCATGAGCATGTTTCAAGTGCTCAACACTGCAGAAACTGAGAGATTCAAGTATTTCAACTTTAACCAAAGGGCGCCTGGCTTCAAACAGACTTTCAACATCAGCAGAGTGACAGCAGGGACCACAGCTTGCACTTCCCCAGCAGCAGTGTAGAGCTGCCGGCTTAAAAAGATGCTTAGTAGATGTTTGGCATCTCAGCCTCGGGGTGCTGATAAATAAAAAGCCAAGCACAGACTGACAAAATAGCTACTTCATATATACTGTATAATCCCTACAGGACCAGCTGCAGGGGCGAATACAAAATATAGTTTAGCTGTTTGGCGTGAGTGAGCTGGGTGTTTGGACTGCAGCCAGGAGAGGATTTGGTCAAATGAACCCTGAATTCACCGCTAGTTCAAAGTTAATACATTGTCTATTATTTTTTCATTTATTTCTTGATCATTTTGCAGTTTGGTTCTGTAAAAAGCAGGTTAACACTCATAGAGCTGACACACATAGTTTCAAATTACAGCTGTTTTATTTTAGATTTGTTCTTCCCACTTGGTACAGGGATTTAAAGCACCACTTTGCTCCCCTCATAATCTTATAAAAACTGTTAGAATTTCAGTGTATTGTTCATGAACGCCTCAACATTGATTTTCGAGAAGTGGATTGTGTGATTCTCTTAGCTCATAAACACAACTGAGCTGGCAAACTTCCAGTCACAAGTCCAGTTTGTCTGTCCTGGAGGTAAAGCTTTCCCACCGAACCCCAGCTACAAAGAGACGGCAGCGAGTCTGACCTTTCTGAAGACGCTGTCATATCCCGGCTCTGCGTTTAGGAAGCTTTCTATGTCGCTCCCAGAGTCTCTGTGAGCTGTGGAAGGACAGCTGGTGGCACTGCTGGTTCTACTGGGCAAACTGGGAGATGCTGAAGAGTGTGAGGATCCTGAAAGACACAACAACAATGTGTTAACACTGAAATTTAGCAGGCTGAAAACACAAATGTGTAACTTGAGCTATCAGAAATACGAATACGGGAGAAATCCTGACATTCTAATCAGGAAAACGTTCTGGTCTAATGTGATTAGAGTTATATTCCGTGTAACTATTTTCTCAAATAGATCATTCAGTTGTTAAACTGATATGCACCAGGTTTCCAAAATAACATGTTTTCATTTCCCTCTCTAAAACATGAGCAGGTTTGTTAGACATGAGTGAAAAGACTGAAAAGGGAATCTGAGAAGGTGTGAAAAGCCTGGTGGATCAATGGCCGACTGTCCTGACTAAAGCCGTCTGTGCCGAACTGCAAAGGCAAACAACTACTGTTTGTGTGTTTAAAAGGTCTGAGGGCAGGACTGAAGTTAAAACCCCAGAGAAAGTGACAACTGAAAATGCTGATGCTGTACTGCAAAACAGCTTTCATGACAGAGCAGCATCACATATACCATTAGTTAGCCCGTGGGCCAACTGGACACTGACGTTTACAGTGACTTTCTGCTGGATTCTGTATGAACTTTAAAGTTAAAGTCATTTGCCTGCAAACATCAGTCACATTGATGTGTACTTGAGTAAGTCACCACTTCCCCACCTGAATCATAGCCATGAATCACATGTAATATCTTCAAGACACAAAAACAACTTTAAACCATTGCTCTCACTGTAAACTCTTGGTCTAAGATCCCAGTTCAGTACTTCTTATCAAGTCCCACTAGTGTTCTTTAACCATAGCAGGTATTCAACAGCAACCCACCATGAGCCATTTTTGGGTTTAAATACACTATTTCAGATGCCCCATCCTTGAATAACAAGTGATCCGCTCTAAAGTCTGCACACAGTACAACATCTCTTACACAACAGCCGCATGGCGCTGCAGTTTTTTGTACATGTAAGGACATGTACAGATAATGTCCCAGGCCAAACTAAAAGAGGAAGTTTGTACCCAGCTACAGATGTATAACAGTGGGCTTACTTTAGCCAGAAGCCAAGA
This sequence comes from Enoplosus armatus, assembly GCF_043641665.1. Classification (NCBI taxonomy): domain Eukaryota; kingdom Metazoa; phylum Chordata; class Actinopteri; order Centrarchiformes; family Enoplosidae; genus Enoplosus; species Enoplosus armatus. The sequence goes on along the minus strand of NC_092180.1, from coordinate 24,870,905 downwards.
GCAACTGGATGAGATCATTCACTGAGTTTGTTATTTTGCATCATTTCTGATTCTGTCTATTTCTGCCCGAAAAAAGCAGAAGTTATTCTTTATCCCTCAGGAACATTTTCCCTGTGCTCATATGAGCAAGAGGAAGTGCGTGTGTGTGTGTGTGTGTGTGTGTGTGTGTGCGTGCGTGCGTGCGTGCGTGTGCAAGTTTTCATCCCTGAAGGACCAGGATTCTGTGTGAATATGTCTACAATAATTAATAATTAATGGCGTTACAGAATGAAGGTTAGCACCAATGGCAGATCCCAAATGCAGTTGATCATCTCTGACTACAGCGAGTGGGCGCTTGAGGAAACTGGAGGCTGAACATTCAGCTCAGAGGAGGGGGCCATCAGGGTTTCGAGAGGTGGGACAAAGGGTTGCAGTGGGAGTGGTCAATGACAGCATTTTTGCAAGAATCTGTTACACTGCAATAACAAACTACCAATTGGGGGACACAGTCACAGACTTCCTGCAACTGATTGACTGCTTATTACTCACTGCTGGCCTACTCACTTAGCCTTGTCTGAAAGACTGCTAAGCCCAAGAAGTCAGCAGGGATCAAGGTCTTCAAGGATGACAATATCGACCAGTACAGTAGCACTCACACACGTTACACAGACAACTTAAAAACACATGATAAGATCATCTAAATCAGCAGCTCTCAAGTATTGAAGTACGTCAAACAATCACTGAGCTGCTCTGTGAACAGTAGAGCTACACACAGGGCCTCATAGAGGAGGATGTCATATAGATGGTCACCTCATGTCACCATCACAAGCCAATTTCCTTTACAAGATGGTGGACAACAGTGCAAATAAGAAAACTTAACTGACCTTTGACCCCAAGTGCTACAGCAGAGCTTAACCTTGACCAAGGTGGTTTTGGATGTTGATGCAAAGATATTTTGCCCGTTGTTCGTCATATTTATAAGGTCACAAGCCCACCATGATGGGAATGTGCCTGTGTTGGGAGAGTGGTAAGTGGTGGTGACAGAAGTGGATGCTGGGAGTTTTTCTCGGACTCCACCCCCTCACACCTGTCCACCAAAACTAGCAGGGGACTGTGAGCTTTGACAGCTGTCTGCCTCCCTCTCTTTCAAACAGACCCCCGCACACACAGAGAACAGGTGTAAAGTCCTCTGATGAGTCAGTGGGTGGTTGAGGCTGTTGGCTGAATGTGAATCAGCTCACACACCTGTAGATTACATTGACTAATATGCAACATATTTATATCATTGACTTTTAGAGGGACTAATGGGGTCAATATAGAATTTGTAAAAAAGTGAAAAGCCACATCACTCGGATGGAGTAGTTAGAGGAAATATATCATTATCATGTAATAACACACAGGTACTGTACGGCTCTGTAGAAAAATCGAAGAAAAAGGAAGTCAGGCTGAACTCAGGAGGAGAGGTGTGTGTTGTTAGATGAATGCGGCAGAAGAAAAATTGCAAAGCAGATATCATCCAAACAAATCATCCAGTCTGAAGAAATGAATGTGGTAAGAAATACCTGACAAGATAAAGTATCCATCGGACCTCTCTGTCTCAAAACACTCCTCTCTGCACATTTTCATACTGTTAGTCGAGATAAGTCACCACTGAGGCTACCTTAAGTGTTTTCCCTAAGTGCAGATTTTATCAGCACTTACAGATAAAACCTTATTTATTTTTCCTTCTTCCCTCATATTTCCTTGTCCTGCATTTTCTAAAGACGTGACATGTTAAAGTTGTGCAACCGGGCTGATTTTTTGCAGATAGAAGATTTAGCCTGTCAGTCACTGTATAAAACTGAGAAAACCACTGGGGGCTGACCACACTGGATGCACTTTGAGGTCTGAACAACATAAAGTGGGCCGCACTGACTTCTTTTTTTTGTTGAAGCCCTTAAAGCAGAGCAGCCTGTTTTTTCTGTTGTGACTAGCTAAAGTGAATCAGCTCATAATCAGCCATCACCCTACCATCTGCTGTTCAATGTTCTAGTTTGAGCAACACACAAAATTGAACTGTTGTTAAAAAAACTCAAAACATTTAAATGCATAATGAAAAGTGTTAGGAGACTGCCGACATATAGCCCCCAATTTTCACGGAAATTAAAATCTTTCCTCTGCTGTCTTCCTTGCACACATTATGGAGAGTACGCGACTTAACCAAACTGTAATTTAAACCTTCACTTTGATTCATGTAAAACCACCATTTACTCCTATATCTTTGTTTTTTCTTTTCACTGTATTATTTTTGCCTTGAACCCAAGGCACACCCAGCGCGTCTCCTCCTATATAAATAAGGGTTACTGAATCGAGCCGAGCTAAACAGGACGCGGCTTCAGCCATGATAAACACTATATCACGCAACATTACACACAACGCGTTAAAGCAGGCAGCAGCATGACTCTCAACAGCAACTAGCAAACCACAGGCAGCCAGGCAAGCTATCAACCTGTGGCCTTCCAAAAACACATTAACCAGCTATACAGTATTATGGGATGCAGACCCAGGTCCATCATACACCATAGACAATACACAGCATGCTCCGTGCACATATGAAGAGGCTTCAGTTGTTTTTCTGCGAGATCGTCAAATGAAATGTATGTATTCAGTCACCAAAATGAGGTTTTGCACAACAGTAGTGAATCAAGTGCTCTTGAGTCCCTTCTATGTTGTCTTTGGCACTGTGTCTAACCTTCGTAAAGCCAAACTTTAAACAACATATAACATTCTGCATAGGGTTAGGGGGTTAGCTTTTGATATTAACATGTACAGAAAACATGCTAGAGGGAATTGTCCACGCAATATGGTTTAACCCTGACACTTGTAACTCCACAAGCAGAGCAGAGTATCACTGAGGTCTCAACCCTGACCTTGACCTGGGTGGTTTTGCGAATCATGGCTCCTGTTGCTACCTGCTATAGCTAACCTAACAAAATGAATAACCAGAGAAAGAGAGACATAGGCTGAAGGAGTTTAGTGCAGGAGAGAAAGAGAGAAATATTTCCACCAGAAAGGAAGTGATGTCGACCTGTCCCCGCTGCTGCAGAGGAAATCCGACCCTCACCCACCCTTCCATTTTATTTCCATTTGACACTCCTGGTTTTCCTTTCTTTCCATCTTTGCGTTTTCTTTCTTTCTCTCTGTATCGCTTCATCCCATCCATTAAAGGCTTTTCTCTCTCTTTCTCTGTCTGAAAGACTGATGTTTCATCTGTTTTCCACCGCAGATAAAAGGCAGTTTGTTCTTAGCCTGATCCAGCTCATCGATCTGTTGGTCTTTTTTATTAAGACTGGTCTCTCTGCAGACAGACTCATCTTATGGAGGTCAAAGAATCCTTTTTCTCATGCTACATATGTCATACTATGAGAAATATTAATCTAATTCTTTTCAGATTCATATTTCTCTTACAGTCATTAACCACATGCTGACTGAAACATATGCACAGCTGCAATGGAAACAATCAACCGTTTACTGCAGTGACCTGTGAGCTAATGTTGTTTTTAGCCACACTAGCAGCGTGGGTCTAAGGATGGTAATGTCAACCGATCAGTCAGCCCACGACTTTGTTCCAGACTGAAATATCTCAACAACTATTGGACAGATTGCCATGAAATTTAGTACAAACATTAATGGTCCCCAGAGGCTAAATCCTAATGACTATGGTGATCCCCTGACTGCTCACCTAGCGCCACCATGAGGTCAAACCTTTCATTTGTCCAACACTTTAGTTTCTGGCCTAATACGTAACTTATGACATTGTGTTTTGTGCTAATTAGCAAATGTTGTGCTAACACGCTAAACTAACATGGTGACCACTTTAAATATTACCTGTTAAACATCAGCATGTTAAAGTTGTAAGCATGTTAGCAAGTTTACATTAGCATTCAGCTCAAGGCACTGCTTTACAGCCTTAAAGAGCTAGCTTGGTTGTAGAGTCTTGTTAACTACCGAAAGACATTAATAGAAAACAAAACAGAAACTGAGACAAAGAAGAAGAAGAAGACAAAGAAGGAACTAAACATTAACTTAAACAGAGGTGAAGGCAGGATGCTTGTAAGACATAGTATATAAAAAGACTACTGAAGAACTACTGCTACCACTGATGCTGAGCTAACATCCCATGTCTTACCGCCATGTTTCTACAGTCAATCCTGCTGTTTCTCTGAGACACCACTGGCACTAACGTTAATTAGCTGTGTTACATGTACAGGGCCACTTCCAAAATCACTGAGGGGTCAACTGGAATACCTCCAACTGTTACCACCCTGAGCAGTTGGCAGGAATGTGTATCACATCCTCTCCACGCATGTAGCGTGCGTCCACGTCCTTTGTTTGCATGCTGCTTGAGCATGAGATACAAAACTGGATCCGGCTCATCAAAACACTGCTGTACAGCTCCACTAATGCTCAAAACTCCACACACAACCTTTAAGTCATTTACTCAAACACTCCAAAGTTGCTTGGTATGTTTTAGCCAGCTGTCTTCTGCCTTACTGATACAGTGTCTCATATGAAATTCTGTCCTAGTCCAGTGGATGTTCTGCTATGAGGTTTTTTTTAAAGAAGTCCTCTTAAGTACCCTTATTTCAAAAAACATAGCTTAAGTAGTTAAGTAGAATTGTTGTTAACAACTATTTGAAAATGTTCAATCAGGTTTTGATTACCATTACAGCAATCCAGCCATGTGTGAAAGGCAACACATTTATCAGCTGATTTACCATGTTGGTTAATAAGAAGGCCTGAGAGTTATACAGGAACAGTTATCACCGTTGTGTTAGCTATTAACATTAGTTACCACTCGCATCATGTTTACAGTATATGTCCGTGTTTTAGACCATGATGGTTTATGAGCCGTTTCAGAAATCTTCCTTTAGGACAAAACCCCAAATTTACTACAAGGTGAAATATTGAATACTTGAAATTCACTGCATGGCACCAGCCAAATAATTAAAGATATTGTATATCAACACTAAAATATCAGAGACTATCAGAAGCTTCACTCCAAAAATACCAGTATCTGGCTGCAAAATCTCAAATGCCTTGCGTTTCAGACCAGCTAAATGATGGCTGATGGTCTCAATATCGTCTTTTGAGTAGAAAGAAAAATGTCAGAGAGCTGATTTTACAGTACTGAATCCAACAAGAAAAAGCTGCTGTCCAAATGCTCAAACGATGCATGTGCCTTTGCTTTGTGTCAACCAGACTGTCTGAAAAGCCACCAGTCCAAACATCAATTTGCTATCACAAATGGGCTTCATAGGACAAAGAATACAGCGTCTTCCAGCATAAACATTAATGCATAAATGACCCACTTCTACACATATGTCACTGATAAGAAAGCAACCTTGCAGTGTGGCTCATAGCAATATACATAAATCCTCTTAAATTAGAAAACAAAACACAAAAAAACATACACAAAAAAAGCTATCTGAATTCAGACTCCTTTCTGAGCAGAAAGGTTGGATCATTTGCGGCTGAGAGTAACTCTTACCTGAGTGCTGAGTGTTGCAGGGCTGATGGAACGACGCCTCTCTGTCTCGGTGGATCTACAGAGAAACAGGAAGACACTGAATCAGCCTCAGCAACATGTGATCGTCACCCACAAAGAAGTAATGATGCAGACCAGCGTGGCAGTTAGGAAGTGTTGCTCGGTACACAGGACAGGAGGCAACAATAAGACACTCAGACTTAAGAGTATTCATCGGAACTAGTAGCTGCACTCCAGCTCCATCTCCAAGAGGAACTGTTTGGAAAGATCTAACTTTGGTCTGGTTTCAGCCTTCAGAACTCACAGTCACACCGACATCGACTCAAACACACTGACACGCACACACACACAAACTGCCTGTCAGAGATCTGTAGTTGGCTGTAAACACACGACGCTGGGGCTCTGCTTCCTCTGTGGTCTGAATGTCTATACAACAGCTGTGTGTGTGTGTGTGTGTGTGTGTGTGTGTGTGTGTGTGTGTGTGTGTGTGTGTGTATATGTGTGTGTGTGTGTGTGTGCGTGTGAGTGAGAGTGAGAGAGCTGGTTGTAGCTATAAAAGCCACTGGCACCCCCCTCTTTCGCAGGCAACACAAAAGCTTCGACAGTTTGGCCGAAGCTCTGCAGATTTGACTGACAGCTCTGAATGTGAAGCTAACAGAGGCTCAGAGAAGCTCATTGTGTTTTAATGAACTCCATCAACGACATGTAGATAAAGATGATGGGCTTTGATTTTGAGCATGTCCCTTGTACAAACTGAGTGAACTAAAAACAGATTAATAATCTATTAACCAAGCCAGATTGCCAAAACCAAGCTCTTCAGCAGAGACAAAAGCCTTGTTGGTTGAAAACATGGCTTTTTTATTAGGGGTCAAGTGATTTCTGAACAGAGCTGAAACTACTGTAATGGATTGTAGATGGTACCTCCTTTAATACGTTTGTGGTCTGTCCTCCAGTGGTTTGCTCCTTCCTTTCTTCCATGTAGCTTGTTTCCTCCACTCCTTAATTCTTCCCGTTTAACTCTTATCCCCAGTAAACCCAGGTTAAGCCCGACTCAGATCAACAGGCTTTAGCATGGCCCTTTAAACTTGGCTGTCTGAGACTTGTACAAAGGAACCTCCAGACGTAGTATAAACAGGTCCCTGATCTGAAGACCACAACCTTTAATCTGAAAGAGGAATCAGAGGAACAAGATTCTGTTCCACCATGGGCCAACAAGTCAACTTGTGAGTTTCAGTCACACCACACCCACTGTGTGGATCCTGGAGCTTTTAACGGATCAGTGGGAGTGATGCTGTGATGTTGATACATACTTGAATGAAAACAACTATTCCTGGTGTGAAGTGAATAAGATATAAATCGATATATAGTCTTCCGACTGAATGAGCGCAAAACTGCATTAGATTAAAAAAATACGGCAGCAACTTATTATTTTACAGGTGTTCCCTTTCTTGCCGAGAGTTAGATAAGAAGATCAATACCACTCTCATGAGTGTCCATTAAATATGAAGCTACAGCAGTAGCTGATTATCTTAGCTTAGCATAAAGACTGGAAACACTAGGAAACAACTGGCCCGACTCTGACCCAAAGTAACAAAGTCCACTTATGAGCACCTCTAAAGCTTGCTAATTAATACAAATTAATGAATTAATTGTTTACTTAATACAAATACCAAAGTGTAAAAACACTAATTTGTCATTTCTTGGAAGGATGCACTGACTTCCTTGCCTTGTCATCAGCATAAGATTGCCAGGCAACCAATGGATACTCCAGCAATTTATTTCGATTAATCAATTAATTGCATACTTAACCAGAGCTCAGGGTCTTCAAACTGGTTGGTTTTTTTTCAAACCAGCAATTCAAAATGTACAGTGATATAATATAAAAAAAGAGAAAAGCAGCTAATCCTCACATTTGAGAGGCTTAAAGCAGTAAATGCATTTCTGCATGATAAATAATTTTAAAGTTTTAATCCTTAAGACTTTTGTGATCTTTCTGCATTTTTCCGTAATTACCTCTCTACATAGTAGTTTTCACTAGAGGTGGCAGAGTCCGCCATTCCCACAGGGGATTCAAAATTGCCGACCTACGCATTATAAGACAATGTCAGAGACAAAACCCACTAACCCAGAGACAAAAAGAGGAAAAGAAGTCAAAACTAATCAGGAGCACATACACTGCCGTTATTGAGAAAATGGAGAACAGACAGAAACAAAACAAGAGACAATCAGGAGGCTAAAAACTAATCAAAGACAGAGGACAGAGGGGGATGGGTGAGTCCCAACCAACCAGCAAGGTCAACCCTCCCAGAATGCTTTGGGGGTGAGGAGGCTGAGCTCAGTTTCTCAACAACTAACCCTCAACTGTCCCAGAGCACACTAGTGACAAGCCCGCTGAGACCCAGAGAAACACTGAGCTCTGTTCTCCAGGCCTGGGAGTGGTGTGTGTGTGTGTGTGTGTGTGTGTGTGTGTGTGTGTGTGTGTGTGTGTGTGTCAAAGTATCCACTGTGACCATATACTTTTGCATTCCTACAAACACAGTGACAGGCACTTGCATACCAACTGGCACTGTGTACATGCACACATTACAAACACTTATGCTCCTTTTTTTCACTCATCAAGTCACACCCACACACACCCACACACACACACACACCCACACACTCAGATGCATGCACAGACAGCACACACACTGGCCTTTTTTCTCACAGCTGTGTTCAGATATCAAACAGAGCCCGCTGAGAGAGAACAAACACGCTGACGAGGAAAGATTAGCTGGTCACAGAGGGCGCCAGTACGCACACACACACACTCATAAATGTATGCACAGGTTCTGCTCAGAAGTTAAATAACTGCCAATGACTGTAACAAATTACAAAAGGCTACATGGCTTGACCTTACAGCAGATCAGAGACAGAAGAACTTCAAATGGAAACAAAGAATCCTGAATAAAATACAGATTAAAGCCAAAGTAAAGGAAACAGCAGCTTTAAGTGTTTTAATAGACTGTTTGCACACCGTGAGCCACCAGAACAGCGTCAGTTTGTTTTGGCACTAATTATACAGTGAACTGAACTCTTAGGCATGATGGGATATGAAGTGGATACTTCTCTTGGGGGGTGATCATATGTGGAAGTGCCTGCTATTAATGGAAGTTATATATTTATTCATGTCTTTGCTTTATTTTGGCAGTGTGTTGCAGTTCATATTATTTGGTGAAGAATGAAAGAATACTGCTCAGTCTGGATGAAATAGCATCAACTTCTCCTTTCAGATGATAACTTCTCATTCGGTTCACTGATGGTTCAGTGGTGATGGTTCAACCCTTAAGCTGCCACAAAAGTCAGTGGTTCGTGTCTCAATCTGTCACAGAAAAGAGGAAAAATAAGCTTCTTTCAACTCATGTTTTAGCCAACATAGCATCCACTGAGATCAACAGTAACCAAACCTTCAGCTTTTTGGTCACAACATTATCAGAAACACACAAGGAAGTAAATGGTTTTTAAAAAAGCTGAAAAGAAGCACTATGGATGAAAGGAAAAGGTCGGGTTGGACATGAGGTAAGATGAGTAGAGTTGAGGAGGTAAGTATGTTTTGTCCAATACAAACCAAAAGGCACAAGGTGACAGCCAGTTAGGCAGTCAGCAGCCCATACACCATACATTCATCAAACAAGTGGTCCAGCCAGTTAGCAGGCCTGCAAACCAGTCAGTCAGCCAGCGAGTGAAGAACTGACCACCCCCCCCCGAAAGCTGGCAGCCCAGAGTCTGAACAGCCCAGTGCATATTTGTAGCATCAGGGGAATCTAAACTGTACCCAGTAAAAACACATCTGGTTTAAAAATAAAAGGCGGGCTGGTGTGTGTGTGTGTGTGTGTGTGTGTGTGTGTGTGTGTGTGTGTGTGTGTGTGTGTGCATGCCGAGGCAGGCAGGACTTGGACCACTGCCTTGTTTCTAAACAGGCAGGCGGCCAGAGAGGTTCCGCAGCATTGGAGGATGCCATGCCTGACTGAATGACCGTTTCCAGCCAGGTATGCATAAATGGTTTGATCCCTGAGGGCAGCTGGCAGCAGACCTGAGGCCAAGGCTATTCTCTGTTGCACCTTGGAAGTGCACTGAATTCAACTTACCAAACACTGAAGCAGGATAAAAGCAAACCTGTCAAACTACGACCCAACTACTTTTTATTTTAAGACCAATTATGAGGTGCTTCATTTACTGAAATCATTTTCCCTAAACTTCACAGAGAGGTCATAGGCCACAGTCAGCTACAGAATAGTGCAAGTACAAGTAGAGCTGACAGGGACAGACTATTTCAGCATGATGAAGGATTGAAGGACTATACTTTTAATCACCAGAACACTTGGATTGTTTCATTCAGAATGATTAAGAATAACCTTCAGAGAGCAGATCATCAATATTACAAGCAAATGGGTCAAGAGTCAGAGGTTGTAGCACTTTGACTACAGAGGAAACAACTATTTCTGCGGATGTTAGACATGTGCCCAAAAAAGGAAAAGAAAATCTGGAGATGTGTTATTTCTCCGCGTGTTGCTTGTGCCTGTATATAATGTAGCACTGTCTTAGTTAGTATAAAGGCTTATTCACAGTTACTGTACTTGGTAAGTGAAGTGATGATGTGTTTTGTGACTCCAGGCCAGGAGAGATGCTGGGATGTGAAACGCTGGTTGGAATGAAGTCATTTGGCCGAACGCCTGTTTCCATCTGAGGCCAGAGGAAACCGTTAGCCCGGCGCTGCCTCTTTCCCACACCATCATAGAGTTCTCTCTCTTTTTCTCACACACACACACACACACACACACACACACACACACACACAGACTATCATCCTTGTTATTTCACCCCTCGGGTGAAAAGAGGAGCTGACATCAGGAACAAGTTTAGAAAGTGACAATAGACTAACGAGAGGTGTTACATATACCAGAGCAATCCACTTCATAGATATTTTCCTCTCAGTACCTCCCAGTCTGCTCTGCTCCGCTTCTGGATGTCACGACCGGCAGACAGCATGACGGTCAACATGACGTACCGTAGGTCAATCGTCTACTGTAGTGGAGTTCATTGTTTAGTTTATGCATGATAATTGATAGTCCAGGTTTCAGTCAGCGGGTTATTTGTTTAGATTACAGCTAATACTCATCAAGCAATAGGAAATGGTTCCGTTTTGAGTCATTAGCTTAGTTTGAATTAAATCATCCAGTCTTGTTCAGTTGATGATGATTAGATAATATTAGAAAAGTTTCGTCTACATTGTACAAGTTGTGTCCCCTTTATATTTAGTCAAGTGACATGAAGTCAATTTTATTTATGGAGCCCAATTTAAAATCACTAATTTGCCTCAAAGGGGTTTAAAATCGCCCTCTGTCCTTAGACCCTCGATTCAGATGTGGAAAAACGGGACAGACAGACATACAATAGATGTGTGTTTAGAATAAACCAACACAGCAAAATTACAGTCTCATGATGACAAAATTATAGATAGATTAAAACATACATGAAGAATACCAGAAACTTCCAGGTGCCACCAAACTGATTATATCAGTTCATATTTTTGAATTGCACAGTAGTTTATTTTACTACTATCATTACTGTGTTCATTATAGTCCAATGACATTCACTCCTGCTGAGTTCCAGTGGCAGTTTTACTTGACTTCATTGAACTTGGTCACAAACCAAAGTATTGGACAGAGTAAGACTTTGACCCGTTGGTAGCGCTGCACGAAGTCAGTACATCACCAAAGTTATTACAGTTCAACATGGGGCATGAATGTGTGTACCAAATGTTATGGTGATCCATTAAATTGTTGATATTTCAGTTTAAGTGGTTAACACATTGCCACCCCTACAGCCACGCTGCAGGGGCCGAGTAGAGCAACAACATGAAGAAAATGATACGAAATAATAATCATGTACATTTATAGAGATTTTTCAGAGTCATCTGCTAATCAGTAGCATCTGATTCAACTGTCCACTATTCTAATAACTAAACTACCCACATAAGTATGCTCATCACTAATCACTGGAAGGGAATGTCTTATGATTAATACCACAACACTTTTACCAACAATCAACAGGACTAATTGCTGCCTTACAGCCAAAAGAAAAAGCCAAAGTGGGAAAAAGGCATAAAGGTTTCTATATCTGTAGTGCCGTTTGGGCTAAATAGCACTTTTGGGTGCTGTAAAGATCCCCTTGAGAAAGATTCCACTGAACACCCAGTTCAAATGGTCTGACACAGAACTGTTACGGTACACTAACAGGACCTCTGAGAGGGATAGAAATGTCCCAACTTTGCAGTGTGACAAACATTTTAAGAACATCAGTGGACATTATACTGTGTTTTAGCTTTATAGTGTTTCAGACAAGTACCCACTATCCTGACCAAATAATCCCGGAAAGACCTTAAACTGTCTGAGCCTCATTAAGTTTCATACACAGTTATTCCACAGAGATGGATGGAGTGCAGGCATCTGTCTTGGTGTCACATACAGCATACCCATGCAGCGTACAGCCGAAAACCACACTCCACCCCAAAATAATCAGCACTGTGTGTCTGGAGGGCCACTATCAACAACCATGCAATCATCTCCCAGGGTGCAACACAGCGAAACCCATCACAATATCCCTGGCAGACGACTACAGGTTTGCCACAACATGTTGAAGCACTTTGTGACAGTTATGATTATGTTTTACTTAGCTTTTGAGAACAAGTGTGATCTGGCCTTTAAAAACAATCTGTCTGAGGAGCTTAAACTACTACATCACTCTTAAAGGTACTTAATGTAATGTAATAATGTCGTTAATTATCTTCAACCTCCCTTTTATGGTTTACTTTTATGATTTCAGTCCTTCTTTTATATTTCTTACCTTAATCTATTATTCTGTATCTGTTTAAAGCACTTAACAACTGTTTTCAAAGCCTCTGTTCAAATGTTACTACTGTAGCAGTAGCAGTACTTGCACTGCAAATTTGTTGGAAAGTACGGATAGGTAGCCTACCTTTATCAAAACCACGTCTACAGCTCTCTCTCCTTTGGCACAGAGACTGTACCTCCGCTTGTGTCGTTCGTACATTTCCCCTTAAATATCCAGAGCAGATTTACTGAACAGAGGGTTAAAATCCAGCAGAAACACTGTTGAGGAGAGCTGAAGCTGTCTGCTAAGCTTCACATCTGGCCACAGAAGCAGCCTTCTACCAGACTCCAGCTCTACTCCCTCCCTCCTTCTCTTCTTCCCTCCCTCCTTCTCTTCTTCCCTCCCTCCTTCTCTGCTTCCCTCCCTACCTCCCTTTTCTTTTCCTCTGTCGCCTCTCAACTTCTCTCCTGACCCTGCCTGGCTCATGCCTTTGCTCTCTCTCTCTCTCTCTTTCTCTCTCTGTATTTTATCTCTCTCTTCCTCAGTGAGGCTGTGAATGTGTCTCTCTCAACCTGTAAATTAGCCAGCCAAAGTAGTACATTGTCATAGTGTGACAGATGACAGTAGGGCATTACTTCAGTTAATGTGATTCAATCATCAGAATGTATCCTGTTGAGATTCAACACCCCCTGCTGGATGAGGACTGAGGCCACATGAGGCGCCTTCAGGGTGTGATGGCACCTTTCTCAGATGATGGCCAGTGGCCATATTGAAACAAGTTGGGAGTGATATTATGGCAGAGCTGTAAGCAGCAAAGAAATGGCCTCACTTGAATATTCATCCACAAGGGGCAGAGCTAGAATTGGCCTGTCACTCACCAGTGCAGGTCGCGCGTCAGATTTCCCCCCCCACATGTGATTTATTAAATCTAGGCCTGGTGATATAATCAATATTACAATATGAATCCTTCAAAATCATATATGAACATATATCACAATGGCACATGTAAGCAAAATGTAAAAAATCTAATTGATGGTAATTGCTATGAACATCAAACAAAAAGACGATATAATCTTATTGTTGTGATACAATACTGCTGGAAATACTGTATCTAAGCTCTAATTATGTTTGACTACATATTGTAAGTTATTGATTAATCTGTTGTCTATCTTTGGAAGTATCTACTCTCCAAAGCCCAAGCTCAAAGGTCCTGATGTACTCAAAAACGGATAAGAACGATAAGAGCAGGGTGGACGGCGGACAGGCACAGGCTTCTGTATATACCACTCTGGATGTCAGGGTACATGGACGTGTTCCACACATGCCGATTGTGAACTTTATGTGGACCCTCACAGCTGCACTCTCTCTCACCATCATTTCAAAGAAGGAATATAAACGAAGGAACCTTATAATGTAACTATGAACGTCTTTCCCTGGCATTCTAGGAAGAGAAGAAATGCAACTGCCTCTCTACCACTCTGCAGGACAGCAGCTGGACAAGAGCTTACAAAACCATCTTTAAATTCAGCATTCTGTCCTTTGTTTGAGGCATTGTAGGCTTTAAGGTTGCTCTCATCCACCAGATCTCTAGCGTGGCCTCCTGGATGATATTTAGATCCATGTACACATGTGGTAGTCCCTACAGTCTGTGGGTTGATTCTGACATGAGAATCCAGCTTTGTTCTTTGGTCCTGCCTTTAGCTGGCTAATAGCACAGAGGGGTGAAGCCCGGCAGCCACAAACAAATCTGTGACCTTCACAGAGCACCAGGTGTTTCAAAGTTAAGGGAGACACTGTCAAGCCTGTGACTGTGACATATAGGCTATATTACAGTACATATTTGTATATATCATCCTGTAGTGCTGCCTTTTCTTGCTCTTGGCTGTGAAGTTCACTCACTTGAGTTCTTTACCTTGGAAAATGCTGGCAGCTGCAGAGCTTGTTCTATAACGCTGTGAATGCCACCTCTCCCCCACATAAATAAAACAACATTGGTGGCCCAATGTGTTGACGGCAGCACACTGAACCTTACTGTAGTAATGAAATGCAGAAGATGTCATACATTCTGAATCAACCAGGACTAAATTATCTGCCGTTTAAATAGCTTACATCTTGTCAAAACATTGACACACTCTTTGTAATTTTAATTACTTCATTAACCTTACATCTCATTTCATGCAGCTAGTTGCTGTTGCTGTCATTTAGATCCTGTTATCCAATCAGTTTGATTCTTTGCTGTTCTCTGGAGTTATATAATCTTCTCTATATACACTTTTAAACGTGTTTTTCTTATGTTTCACAATTGTGATTGTTATAATGATAACGATTATTCTTCTTATAATAAAGATGTTTCACACACTTTGCATGTGGATGTTACTACCATAGTGTAAACTAAAATGCTAAAGGTAAGTTCTGAGGCTGCATCTCCAGTATGTGAACAGCCAGCATGACTCCAAATTGCCTGCTCATCATAGAAATTACAGGAGATTTCAACATCATCAAATGGCAGGTCATTAAATTTTCTCTCTGGTCAAGAGGAAAAACTCCAGTGACGCAATCGAGGCTACATCGCCCTCTGCTGGCGACCCCAGCATCCTGCAGGCTGTGTATCCTGCAGCCAAACATCTGGCATTGAGAACAAGCCACTGACCCAGACCGCAACCCAGGAATAAGCAGAGCCACTCCAGTCTATGGCTGCTGAGGAATCTGTCAGTCAGCAACATTTCAGAGTAAAGCCTTGTCTACTGAAGATCGCATCCATGCGCTCAGCGGCTGAGCTGAGGCAGTAAATGAACTGCATTACATGACTTCCACAGGATGAGGGAGCGAGATCCTGTTGAAATTTACAGTAAAGTAAATGTAGAGGTCAGACTCCAACAGGTAATATATTTCTTGTTGAATGACTGCACTAACCAAAAAACAAAAAACAGACAAAGCTGCAAGACTCAAATTCAAAGGTTTTACCCAGAGGAAAAAATGTCCCAGGCAGGTTTATTCCTGAACTCTCTGCAAATCTCTACTTGGCACATCAAGCTGCTCATCAGCAAATCCTGCCTTTCCTTCACCCCCCAAATTTTTTGGCGCACTTTACTGGAGACATCTTGCAATTCCTGGCTATGATAAATAATAACAATCTTAAGTTTCTACACACCAAAACATATAGTAGCAATTCTGCGAAAAGTAGATGCAAAAGGAGCCAAAATTAATTTTATGGAACATGAACTGCATATTTCTTTCCAGGCATATTTCCCATTATATTCTGTTGTGCAGATGAAAAGTGCAAGTTTAAATTTGCCTTAAATCTATAGATGGGTGTTATTACAAACTGTGGTGCAGATTGGCCATGCTAACAGGATGCAGAATTATTAAATGAATATTAAACTATTTAAATCATTGCTCTGGTGCTAGCATCAGAGCACTCCTGTTGCTTTGTAGTTCCTGAATGAATCAGATTTACAGACCTTTTTCACAACACACATTTGACTTGTCATAGCAGGAAAAGCAAAGGTGGAACTAATAACACTGTAAAGCTGAATGTTATTAGTTACACTCTACTCAACTTTAGTTTCAAGCCAGGTTTTACCCCTGGCCCTGTAATATCTCAGGAACTGAGCTTGGTTGCCTGTTTGATCGCATCCTCTTCGTGCCAAAGGCTACTTAGGGTGTTTCAAAGGTTTGGCAAATAATGACTCATTTTAGACTCATGTTAATCAAACCTACATCTTCAACAAAGCAGAGCTCGATAGCTGACAGTAGAGACTTTGAGCTTACCGTAGAGAAGTCTGTTTCCTCTGCTGGGCCATTTTCTTCCTCACCGGCACCAATTACAGTTTCTTCAGACATGATGACTTCCACCTCTGGAGAAATGCACACAACACAATGCAATCAGTGCAATGGCAAATCCTCCAAATATAGGAATCAATAACAAGTGTTCAGAATGAAAGGAATTGAGTCTTGTCTATCCACACTGCAGATACACTGACGAGTATAGTGATGTAGTAGCTTGTGTCTGTAGTTCTTATGTACTATTAAAATTTCCCTGACAGGAAAATTTCCCATGTGGCCAATAACAATTTGAATGTAAATGAATTAATCATTCTTTGATAGTAAAAGCAGAAACCAGACGGTCCATTGATGGTACTGTGTAATTATCTGAGATGGGTTGAAGGAATCTATCTTGGAAGGTTTATGTAAGTGAACATCACTTGATGAATGTTAGAGGGAGTGGAAAAGTCTCAGAAATTACTCTCCATTAAAAAAGAACTTTCAGATTTTCTTGTGTTTTTAAGCATCCACTAGAATCCAGATGCAATACTCTCGTCTTTATTTCAAACCATGAAACAACAGAGAGCTTGTCTCTGATCAGCTATGATGCGACCTGATGCTAGGCCACTGTCAGGCTGTAAATATATCCCCTCGTTTATAATGACACCCCACTCTGTGTGTGACGCACAGCACCAACCTTGCACTTGACCTGTCTTTATGGGACTTGGGTCCAGTACCATTATCCCTGATGAGTGAAAATTGCCGACAGAGGAGTGCTTGAAGTTCACTTAGAGAAGGGAGACTCTGCGGGTCTCACTTCCTGCTCCGTACTCACATCAGTTGGCTTGTGTATGTTTGTTTTAGAGAACCAAGCCTGCTAGCTGTGCATCTGACACTTGGTCACATGCACTGGTAATGTGAGTGTGCCTGCTGACATACAGTATACTGTTGCAAGAGTGCGCATGTGTGAGACAGATACTAACACAGAACATATGAACATAAAGGGAAGTGTTTGTCAGACTTACATGGCCTAAGGTATCAAAGATATAAACCGGCTCAGTATTCAGTATATAGTTATGTAACATCACAATGTATCCCAGTGTCACTGCATGAACTGATGATTCTAATCTAATTCTGTCACATTTTAAGGAAAAGGTACATTAACTAATTAGAGACACAATTAGCACAAAAAAAGCAGAACAACTACGCAAAGCATGTCTTCACAAGAGCAATATATCACCACAGGATGTCACATAAAAACCAAAAACCTCTGTGAGCACAAATATGGTGAGCTACACTGCATTTAGCTTTGCGGAGCTATTGCCATTAATCACTAGAGGAGGAGTGAATCCGATTTAGCATATCTGTTTAGAATAAGACTTTGACAATCATGTTGCCCTGTGATGTATGTGAGTGTGTGGAACTAGAATAAACCTGAACTGGGACTGAAATAAATCAGTGTTTGCCCACCTTTAGTTGCACTGCTGTGGCTTTGTGAGGCTCCATCCACTGCATCAAGAGTCTTTGGATTTTCAGTCATCTCATTCCCAACATGAGGTTCACTGTTGGATGCTTCATTGTTTGTAGAAAGTGGTTCTACTTCCAAGGCATTGACATCTGCACTATCTGAAAGTGGAGTGACACCTTGTGATGACGATACATTGATCTGATTCTCTGAGTGCCTTAATCCCTCGTCAGGTGACCTCACATCTGCTGTCATCTCTGAATTATCCTGTTTGGGCTGCTGTGGCGCCAATTGTACATCTCCACTGTTTTCAGCAGAGACCGCTGCAGATTTATCACTGGTCTCTGACGACTGATATTCTCCTTCAACCGGGCCAATCACTTCACTTTCCTCTGCAGCAGATGGACTGGGTTCAAATAAAACCCTACTGGTGACCTCTGATGCCAAATGCTCAATCCCTGCATTCAGTTCAGAGTCGGTGGCCTCTCCTATTTCACTTTCATCGACCTTCACCGTTGGAGCGTCCCCGCTCTCTGGCAATGCTGGACCTAACGACAGATCCTCTTTGGAAAGCTCTGGGGAGAGTTTCTCTCCTGTCCCCTCAGGATTCAAAGCCTCCATTGTCTGGAGGCTGGGTGACAGTTGTGATTCAGGCTCAGTGCCAGTCTGGCTGCGGTCTGTCACTGTCAGTGCACTGACAGTGCCCGGCTCTGAGGGGAGCCCTGCATCCACAGTCAGTGAGTGTTCATTGCTTTCACCAGGCTTTGAATCATTTGGTTCCTCCATCTTGATTCCTGTTGAGGACAGTTCTACTATCTTGATTTGGAGTAAGTCCTGATCCTCCATACTCGCATTGTCCTGAGTGGGGTGGAATATTTCTGTTGTGGAGCTTCCAACTGACCAGAAACTTCCATCATCGTCACTGGAGAGGCCGGGGGTCATCCCTGAATTAAGATCAGCATGTGTATTACTGGAGCTGGCCATCATTTCAGGTGACGGATCAGTCCGTATATATTTCAAGGAGTCACCAGCAGTCTGACAATCAGCTGTATTGTCAGGTTCGTCTAAAGGCAAACTGGTACTTTCAGTGCTGTGCCCAGAAGGTTCAGTTATGTCTTCACCATCTAGCTCTTTACCACTCGCTGTTCCTGTACAATTCCCAGAATGACAACCAGGTTCTGGAGCCAGGCCCCACTGCTGCTCTGTAGCGTAATCCCTACCAGCTGTTTCCTGGTTTTGTTTCAGGCTGTTTATGTCTGGTGGAGGTTCCCTCTCGTGGAGGCCTTCTATCAAGAGACGTGGAACAACCGATTCAGGCTCCTCGATTACATCACCGCAGTCTATCTGCGATGGGTTGGGGAGGGCCCCTGGGGTTGATACAGGGTCTGTTAACCCTGCACTCTGTGCCTTCTCCCCGTCTACAGAGAGTCCATCACAGAGCTCCTGGTTAAATGTCATCTCTTCTTTCCCAGCATTCTCTCCTTCTTGACAGCACTCCTTCATTTCAGAATCAGAGATGTCCTCTGACGATGGGGACTGGCCCATGACTAAAGTTTTCGTGTCTTCACTGGGTGTTATTAGATGTGTTGACTCTGAGTTGGTCTCCTCCTCCCTCCATGTAGCTGAGCTGTCCTCTGCTTCCTGGTCTGATCTTTCCTTTCCCTTCGTGGCCTCCTGTCCTTCCCGGATCACAGCCTCTCCTCTATCGGTTTCCGATGCCTGTTTATCACAGCCTGCTGGTGGTAGGATTCCCACAGTGAGACTCTCCCCTTCTACCTCACTCTGTGCTCCTTCACTCCTGTCACACAAACTCAAACTCTGGGTGAAAACAACAGGCTGCTCCCTTCCCTCCTCCTCTGTTTGCCAGTAATCTCTCCCAGTGTTTGAACTGAGACACACCCAGTCATCTGGGGGGCCGAGGCCATGCTCCTGGGGACGTACTTCAGATGTTGGAATACTCACAGACAAACTCCAGTCTGTCTCTGCGTTCCCACTCTCTCCATGTCCACAATCAACACTACTGCCGCTCTCCACTGAGCAGTTTTCTATCCAGCTCCCTCCTGTTGCTGTATCCAGGCCCTCTATTGCTGTAGCAGGCTGCTGTAGTCGCTCCAGACAGGTTATCTCTGTTTTGACACCATCACTACATTCAGCGGCTGTGTGCAGAGAATCAAACTGCAGCTCCAGTACAGAAACTCCCTGCAGAATATAGAAAACGAGGAGAAGAAATGTTAGCTTTTCCCTCAGAGAAACTTACAGAGCTGCTCTCTAGTTCTTATCAATCACCAACTCTGTGATTGCATAAGGTGTTCCACCGGTTATACAAACTGAGCTTGAAGGTTAAAAAAAATGAGGGCAGTGAAAAGACAAACAATCCAACAATGTTCAACAGCAGCAGAGCTCCTGGATGAAGCAAACGTCAGTAGAGATAGCGTGCTAAAAGGGCAGGGTGGAGTGACTCACCTTGGCATGGAGATGGCATATCAAGTGCAGCAGCTGCTCCACGCTCCTCTGAAGGGTCGGAGGGTCGTGGCCAGGGTGGATGCTCAGTGTCAGAGTGTGTGTGTTCAGCCTGGGGAGGTGGCAAACTACCCGGGCGTCTGTAGAGACCAGCTGGGGAGTCTCAGTCCCTTTGTCCGTCTCTGTGTCCGTCTCAGCCCTGCCGTGAAATAAACACTTAGATCATCTCGGCGGGTCTGTAGTGTGATTGGCTAACACGGCACAGAACTGCTTTCAACAGAAGGTTTTAACAGTGATGTCAGACGATCCACACTCCTCCTTTTCTTATGATAATCCACATGCACTGCTGTTTTTTTTCTCCAGAGTGGGAAAGGCCATTAGTCAAATACTGTGGTTGTTATGTTAGTCTATTCTAGCAGTTCAGCAGGTAATCAAGCAACCTATAGAAATCCTGTCAAGTGATAAAGTAGCTAGTAAATGTTAAAAAGGTCCAGACACTGTGGCCAGTCAACATACAAATGTTACTTTCCTTCCCAGTAGTAAAATACACCCTGCAACACCCCACTTGAAGACCACTCCTAGTCCATAAGCTTTCTGAGAAAACTTCCCTCCCCCTGCTGCATTCACTCTAAGTGTTGAAGGTAAAAGTATGTGCAGTGTTTTTCTTCATAAAGATAGTGCTGTGAAGGGGGGACACCTCCCAGTCAGGAAGATCTGTTTGCGTAATCCTGGGTGGATTGCTTTAGCTGCGAGGCCCGGCGGCTGAGGTCACCAGCCAGGCTGCGAGTGACTTCACTTTTCATGAGCGAAATGTAATTACCAACACATAAAGAGGGAGCTGTAAATTGTAAAGCAACTTCAGTGCATGCTTGGTAATGAGCGAGCTCACTAAGTGGTAGTTGTCTTTCAGCTTGTGGCATCTTCATTTTGAGTTAAGTGAAAACTATTCTGCAGCAGATAAGTAGAGTGTTTATAAGACATAAAAGGGGTCCATTTCCACTTTAAGCCGTGTCTCAGGCCATTTACCAAAAAGCTATGTTTTTCTCCACAGTTTAATATTTCACTATAAAGGGATGAGAAGAATTTGACTTTGCTAGTGACTCAGAACAAAGGCATTGTTACATTACAAAACACATAATGTGCATTGTACATCCTCTTGCCATTAAACTGTTTGGATTGAAGTAAAGTTACACATAGTGAGATGCTGTGGAGAGGTACTACAACAGGTCAGTACACACAGAAGTTGTAACCAAGACTTTTGGGTTGCAAATAGTTGCCCATCTCTCTGGATTGTCTTGGAACAATACTGGCAGCCCACAACTTTTCAATTTGCCCTCAACTATCTGGCTGCAGCTGAAAGTGCTAAGCTAAGCTGCAGTGGGCTTTGTGGTGATGTTCTTTGGATACTTCTATTGTTCCGTGAAGACAACAGACAAACAAGGTTGCCCTAAAGAGCCTGGAGGAACCACGCCCTCTGCCCTCTAATATATTGACATGAGACTGTTTGTACAGAGAGGAGGGCAATGTTCACTGAAACTCAAAGCTAGTATCACTGTCAAACACTGTGGACACATTGTTTTTTATATACATTTCTTTACTCGTATGTTGTACTGTTTTTGAATTATGCTGAAACTGTAAATCACTGCACTGAATAACTTTACTATTAATGTACAATTAAACAGCCTTTGATTGTCACTACAAGATGTCCTTAGTGCTTACTTGGTGAGGAGCTCGTGGAGGCGTTCGTGTCCTCGCAGGACTGCGACGGCGGAGGGGGTGTGGCCTTGTCTGTTGGCCAATCGCAGGGCTTCTCTTGCTCCAGGCTGCTGCAGCCAGAAGTGTGTAACCCGAAAAAGACCTCGACGTGCTGAGAAATGGAGCAGAGTCTCCTGAGGATTTAGGTCTGAGGAGGACACAGAGGACGATAAATACAGAAATAAGTACAGAAAGACTCAAACAAAAAAAGAAGACAGAAAAAGAGAAAGACAGAAGAGTGCAGCAGTCCAGGCAGCCAATATGTGGTGCAGTAGATGACATACCATCGCTTGCTGCACCTTGACAACACCACAGTGCCATCTAATTAAACCAGTACAGGGTCCACAGTGACCCAGTGAACAACAGACCTTTACACATTTACAGAGTGATAAAACCATAGCTTGTCTCTGTCTTCAAAAATGGATCAACACACGTATTTGTCAGCCGATACCGTCCCTTTTGCATTAAAGCTAACATGCCCATTTTTATTATTCATTTCCAGAATTTTTAAACTGGCCATTTCTGTGCACACAATATGTCAAGCTTTTGTATTTCCATAATACACTACTCATACTTCAGTCAGGGTGGAAAAGCCTCTGAGGCAGCATGTAATATGTGGTAATAAAACTATCATAGCAACAACAACAATGATGCATGTGACTAAATCAAACTACACCATTTTGAGCAACACCAAGTGCACCAGACTCCCATTTTTAATTAAAGTCCATTTTTGGCCCTGTATATCAATCGAACTCCTAATAACACCATCAAACACTGTAAGCCTCCCCTTTACACATCCACAAAGACAATAATGGAGATTCATGGACGCACATACAGACCATCTTTCTGCCAAAGCATCAGGTATGCAGAATGGCTCCCTTTATCATGAGTGGCTGCTGGTTATTCCACAGATCTTCTCATCTGAATCTGTGTAATTAAATCTCTCCATGCATTCACTGGGAAAAATGATTTAAAACATTTCTGGGTCTACAGGAGTTGCGCAGTCTTTTCTGTTAATATTAATATCTTTTACTGCTCGACCACTGGCAACTTTGTCAGTTTAAAAGGGCATCCTGAGAGAAGGAAGAGGCTTGTTTAAAAGAATGGAAAAGAGTCCTGGAGTTCAATACACGGTCATTTCACAATTAAAAAGGTGGAACGTACAGATCACTGGAGAGAAATAAAAACCTCATTAAGTTCAAACTGGTAAGTTAAAACACTAGACAACTGTACATGCGAGGTGATTCAAAATGGTGTGGTGTCTGAGAAATCTCCACTTCAGCGTCCAGATGTCTTTTAATGCAGAGTCAGTCACTGCACACAGAATGCTCATGTTTATCAAACCAGCTGGTCTGTGGTTATTCATCACAGCAGAAACTACAGGACTGAGAAAGATAAAATGTCTAGTATTGTTGCTGAGTCCAGATTTCCCTGGACAGTGTTTCTTCACTATTAGGAGGATTGTGTTTTACTCTTTAGCTTTCATTTGCCACAGCCTGTGAAGAGACGACTTTCTTCCTCCAGTGTCCATACACAAAACCAGATATTTATTTGAGCAAACAGGGAAAATAAACAAGACAAGCACTTCTATATTGCAACTCCTCTGTGATTTCTTCTAGGACTTTTTGCCTGTGCCATGTGCAAATTTCAACAGTAAGATAAAATCAGTTGGAAAAGAGTGGGAAAGAAACAGCTGAAAACTGCAACAGATCGGCGAAAAGGGGCAGAAAACACATTTTATGTTCTGTTATCAGCACCACAATAACCATTAGGCAGCATTTACAAAGCTGGTTGTGTCTGCTGATGAAAGGTTTCACTCCATTTACCGCGGGCCAGTCTGAACCAGCCTGCCCTGATGAATCTCAAGCTAATTGGTCAAATTTAATGCTCCACTTGGCCGAGATGGGCCAGACTGGAATGTGAGATGCCAAACAGCAGCAGGAAATGCTTTACTGCTGGGTTTGATGGCGCTTCCACAAAACTGGCTGCCATAACATCCATGACATTTTTGTACTATGGCATCTGGGAGGGTCAGCTGGGATATACATGTAGTTACAGCTATTTGCTGCAGTACAGGAATCATCAACATGAAGTGCCTTAACAGTATGTTGGGTCACCATGAGCTCCCAAAACAGCTTGACTGCTCCTTGGCAGGGATCCTAGATAGATGGCTGCTATTAGCGTCACTAACTATTCAGTGGTCAAATGTTTTTCCCACTTCTTGTCCAGTCAAATTACTCAACCTAAAAGAGGGAGCTGTAAATTGTCATCAATTAATTTGTCTATCATAGCTTTTTTAAACATGTCAGAAACAGAGAAAGAATCTCAAGACTATTCATTTTGCACCACCATGAGGTTGACCCTTTTGGTTTTTCGTGAAATGTCAACATTTGGATAGATTACGATGAAATTTAGTAAACAAATTTACACATGATCCCTTCAGGATGATTTATAATAATGCTGGTGATCACCCCACTTTTCATCTAGTGCCATCATCAGGTCGAAGTTTTAATTTGTCCAATACTTTGGTTTATGACAATGAATAAATAAATGCCTGCAAAACTAAATGACATTCCCTTGAGCCTGAGCTTTACTTTGTATTTAGTGGTAATTAGCAAATGTTAGCATAGTTGTCATTGTGAGCATGCTAGCATGATAACATTAGCATTTATAAAAAAGCACAGGTGTGCCCTAGTACAGCTACTAGCAGGACTTTGTAGCTGTGTTGATTAATGATGTAAACAATTAATAAATGATGAAAAACCACCAACCATCACATTTATGGTTAATGTTTTTTTATTGTAAAACTACCAACTAAGTTTCTTAAAAACACTATAGGTGCTATATGTCACACTTGAATACTGAGTGCACTCCATATTGCAAAGAAGGATAAATAGAGTTCAGGGGATTTCACCCTTTGTGTTTGTTAAGGCTGCAGATCACCACCATCAAGTCATTCACTGAAATGGTATTGATTGACAAACCATAGGTTACAGATCATTTGACAAAGAATGCTGCTATCTGATCAACACCATCCAATTAGTTGGGTGTTGTTTACCATTTTCAGTGACATGCACAGTTGTTGCACAATTTCCCAGAGGACAATAAATGGCTGGCTGCGGTGAGATCAGTGAGTGCTGCGTGTCCACAGTGTGAAGGATGGCTGAGATAAACCACGTGACCTCCACCTATAGCCTGCTGCTATCCATCATCATCTGACAGATCTGATAAATGGAGAGGAGAGTTGCAGTCCTCTTCCCTCCCCGCAGTTCACCGCAGCTGAGCGTCTTGTATTGAAGAGGTGACATATTGTGAAGCAGAGCCTATTAGAGCACACATCACTCACCGCAGCACGAAGCCGCCTTCCGCATCAACAACATGACAACTGACTTCAAAGGCTTGTGTGTGTGCATGTGTGTCCATTTGTAAAAAGCTGTAACGCTTTTCACAACAGAAACAGAGACCTTATCTAATTGGCAGGGAGTTCATTACTGAAAATTTGATTTGATGACTTTTCTTTTCAGGCTCCAAACCAATACTGAATAAAACATTTTAAGGAGTGTGTGGACTTTCAATCTCCACTATACACTAACGGAGTCTTCCTTTTTGTCAGAAATCCTGCTGGTTCTGTTGGTTTGGTCTAATATCCAAGTCTTAGTTAAACCATAAGCTATTATCTTAACAATAGCCAATAGCCGCACTTTAACTACTCCCAAAAGTCTTGTTCATGCTGCTTCACAGAGAGCAATTACCTCGCAGAGTTTATCATCCACATCAGCTCGTTTGGCTTCCTTTAACTGATTAAAGTCACCAGACTCAATGGCTGGAGAAAATTGGCACTTTAATTTTAATAAAAATGTTTGTTTGCACTGACATAGCTGTTTCTCACAACCCAAACTGATGTTGGGCCGGGCTGCAGCACAGAGATACTCTGCTCTGTTTACTACTAATACAGCTGTCAGATGAAAGTCCATACAGAGATGTGTTTTCATGTTCATGTCTTTCAGTTAATAGGAGCTACCAACTAAATACCACATTGACATCAGCCTTCTATTTTTAATTGCAGAGAGATGTGCACGGGCTCCATTATTTCCACTGAGTGTCAAGCAGTGCTTAATATAAGATCACAAGAAAATCTATTATTCAGTCATTTATCAGGTAAGAATGCCAAGACATGCTGGTTACAGCTTCACAAACGCTATGATTTGCTTATATGTCTGTAAAACCTGAAAAGGCTACTGCTCCAACTAAAGTTAGACTTTGATTTATAGTTCTACATTGGATTTCACAACTCTAGACGGATGTCTCATACATGATTCCGCTGTATTGTGTTTTAATTATATTCCCCACAGTAACTGTGCTTTCATTTTATTCAAAATGTGATATACAGTGACTGTGGGCTCTGCATGTACTTCTATAACCAGAGTGACAGTACATCCAGGTTACTTCTATTTCACTTTGCAGAAGCTCCATAGCTCCATAGCTATGCTGTAACCCCTTAACACACAACTATATATTTCCTTCAAATAAGGAATTCAAGACATCTCTTTGGCCTCAGGTAGCTTGTTACAACTAAGTGATTAGTCCTTGATTAGTTGATCAAACACATGATTGGTCATTAAAATATTGTATAAAATAAGCATAGCCTAAGTCTTTATGCCATGAATTGCACACATGTGGTAGGTGTGTTGACACACATTATACATGGGTCTAGCTTCAGTTTATGTGCCCTGCATTTTGGATAATTCAGTTTTTTTGACCCAGTGAGTCTTTTCCTACAACTATTAAGAGCCTATAGAAGAGAGTTCTGAGAGGCTTGCTGACAAAAAACAAACCAGGAACCGCTAAAGACAGGTAATCCGTGTACTCTGGGCCAATGGTGAGCCACTACCCAGCATATCTCCTGCTAGCGAGGTACTACGTTAGCTGGCACACATACACACACAGCACGCAACATACAGTTTACTGTTTCCATGTTCCAACATGCACCAATCATTAACAATGTCTCGTTGTTTTGATCAGTAACTGTAGCGTCCCTCTCGGGCCAAGTAGCACTAATGCTGCAACCTAATTCTGAGAGTGATCAATCTTATTAGTTTCGTTAATATCTAGTCAACATGTGACACATAGACAAACAGAGGTGTCATGTGTGTCATTATGTGCCATACAACTATAATTTGTCAGTGCGTTTCTGCATCAGTGCAGAGACATTCTGTCTCTGACTCTTGGACATTTTATTGTGTGAGGAAATTGCATGCTACAGAGAATCCAGTCTCACCAGTGCTGTTGGTTAGTTTGTTCCCCAGTAAACTCCATCCTGGAGGCAGCACAAGGTGGTGGAGGGCCAGCGCCAGGCTCTCATCCAGACGTTCACACTCCTGCAGGGGAATCTGACATTCATCCAGCAGCAGCGCCCCATCGAGGCCGTCAGCCCGGCCCGCCGTGCTCACCTGTGTGGTGGGTGATTACAAAGATGAGTCAAGTTTTACAGAGGAGGAGCTGAGGCTTAGTCTACTGGAAGCACTCGCTTTAAGATGCTCAGCATAAGAGCATTAACCAAATGCGTAAAACGCAAGATGTAAATGTAGGAAGACACATTCACATGCATCAGTATGAAGCTCAATTTGGGGCTGCGCTGTGTTGACAAAAACAAATTATATTCAGATTTAAAAAGTGAGAAAAAAATGTGAGTGTTCAAGACAGTTACATTATCTTGTCCTCCTCCTTGGCTAAGCAAATTCTATATTAAATTTCTAAGGGATGATAAATTGTGCAGAAAAGAATTCATTAATTGAATACCAAAGACTGTGAGACATCAAGCCTTGTCAGGGAAGACACAATAACATGGCAATCTTTTGTCTTACTGTCACTTTGCCCACATTGCTATGTCGCTTGTAACCAATGGTAACCACTTTTTTCCTCTTCTGTGACAAGCCTCAGTTTTTGCCTTCAGTTTTCACTTAGAAATGGAAATGACTAATCTAGTTGCTCACCAGGAACTGGGCCATGTCAAAAGCCAAATCCTGGACAAAGCTGAATCGATGCTCAGCCAATGGAGCCACGCGACCCAGACAGGGCTTTAGGTCCTCGGGGACCTCGAGGACACCTTGGCTGACTGAACACAAGGTGACCAACACCACCTCGCAGCAGTCATGAGCTGCAAGACGATACAAGGAGGGACACAGAAGGAAAGGGTAAAAAGAGAGAAGACAGGAGAGAGAGGGGGACGTCAGATTAAAGGTTGAATATACTGTAATTTTAAAACGTTTTTCACAATACAATGACAAATAAAGAGATTACATTCCATATTATCAGTCTGTGTGTGTCTATGTCCGGGCATAAGCAATTTGCTACGTCCCTGAGTTGTATGAGCATTGACCATTGTTAGCTAGTTGCGGCTAGTAAGGTGCGACATTAGCGACATTACAGTCCTAGCAACAACACAGTAAGCCGTAGAAAGTATAAAAACAAAAAAACTGTGATATTTGATGTGCGACAGTTGTGACCTGTGAAAAATTAGTTGTCGTTAGGAAGCAAAAGGGCTGAGAAGCAAAGTAGATACTAAACAGAGTGGATGCTAGCTAGTTACATACCTGCTAGCAGCGCTAGGTTAAGTAGCTATATGTTGTAATTGCTAATTGTCAAATTGTGGAGACTATTTTGGTGACAATAATATGTGAACGTCCGGCACTCCAGGAGAACCTTCACACTCTGCATCAACCGCCTCCCCAAGAAAAACGAGATTGGCTGAAGAAATCTAGTCGAAAGAGTCTGAGATTCTTTCAAAGACCAAATGTGTTTGCATAAGTTCAGCACCTCAGCCAGGTTTATACAGCAGAGGAAATGAAATAACCACACAACCACAACACAAAAAACAATTAACTAAAGACTACCAACAGTATATTTGTCATTTGACATCACAAAATTGTACAATAAGAACCAAACATTAACAATAATCAAACCTTGTGTTTCAATTCATCTCACTAATCTCAACCATTCAGCAGTCACAAATCATACTCGACCTACCAACTAATTATCAACACAACATGTTATCAGTTAAATGAATAACAACAAAGAGGACTGTGAGTCCACAATGTCAAAAACACAACTAACAGGGAATAAAGGCTCTGCATGGCTGCCTTGTAAATGCAGGCAGTGCTGACATGCCTGCTTCTAATATGCAGGGCATTACACAGCCTTCTGCATTCATTTACTGCCCAAATGCCAGATCGTACACTGTGGACAAGACTCCTTGTCATTCTACTCTCTAAATAAATCAACTCGAACTGACCCTTGACAGCACCCTCTGCATCTGGAACAAGATTCCCACCGTATCACACCCATTTCTTGAATACAACTTCATTTACAATTAGATCTCATTTACTCTGTGGGTTCAAATGCCTTGCTCAAGGGTATCTCAATCCAAGCTAAAGTACTGATTCAGTGTATCTGCAGCCATTTTCCCAGGCCACCTGGGGAATTCCCGCGACCTTCTGCTTGGTCCCAGGACCTGTCCCTCTGAGCTCTGTGTGTACTGATGGAGAGAGCAGTGAAGCAGAGCTAATCTGTTAGTAGAGAGTAACACCTCCTCCGACACCCCCCCCCCCCACACACACACACACACACATACACACATCAGACGGCTGATTCAGCCAAGCTCTTAACAAGATAACACAGTTTTACATGTTCCGCCTTCTTTTTTTCCCGCCTGGACCGCAGACACTTGAGGAAAACAATATCCTTTACAATTGCCCCTTCAGCTCGTGTGTTATGTCTTTCCCAAGATTTTGCTACCATCCATGTTTACTACAGCGTCAAAAGTATTTTGTTTTTGCCACCTGTTTTCAGTGCAGTGACCTTTGACCCTTGATTTCCGTGCTGTCTGTTGGTGCTCATTCACCTCACAGGAAGTGTCTCTGACTTTATAACTGGCTAAATACATTCAATTTTGCAAGTCCAATAAGTGGGAAGTGCTCCAAGAGGAGTGATGAATGAGCCAGGCTCTAGAAAAAGTTAAATGAGGTGATTTCTCTCTCTCCAAATCACAACATTAGTTTAAAAACGAGGACAGTGGTGGGAGATGATTAATTATTTATTATTTCGACTTTCTTCCACAGCTATAATAACTCCTGACTGCCCCATGCTTTCTGTGTGATGTGAGGGCAGAGTAACACCACCCCCCTCTTAAATACAATTACTACCTTGAAACAGTCTGTGACATTCTGGCATGCTTTAGCACCCCTTAATGTTAATTTTGGCTATATCACATGATGGCTATCAAAGATTAACCAAGACGGGAGATTGACTGCTTCCACTTTCTGTGATTATGATAACATTTCTATTTGTTATTTTATTCTAATTCTTTGATTATATTTTTTCTTTTTTTCCTTACAAACCTTTATTTAAACTTTATTTAAACTCTAGGGAACCACTGAGGTTGCCCTGCCAAGTTACAAACAAGTAAAAAAATAAATAGGACAAAACACAAATCATAATAAGGAAAAATCTGCTAAAACAGTTGAAGCAGGGAGGTGCTTGGTTTTAAATTGCCCATAGGTTAGTAGAGCATTGATTTTTAGAGTGTGGTGAAGATCATTCCATTCAAATAAAAGGCTGACTTTCCAAAGTCAGATCGTGCTCGGGGGACCTTGGGCATAAACCAGTCATTTGAGCGAGTTTGACTCTATCTTGTATGTTAGTGGCCTAAAACATATTAGTCTGCCATGATGCTACTTTCACAGAACCTTCATTTCAGTTGGTTTATTTTTATTTACCAACCCTAATCTGGGTAATCTACAGGGTATCTGCAACACAGACTGTGCACAGACAAACATGGCAGCAGAATTAAAAATAGATTAAACATGTATTTAACACTGTAGGTGGAGCTGCCTTCCCACAGGTCCATCAGAGGTAACAGGGAATTTGCAAGGCATTGTGGGTGGAGTGGCTTACTGGGACACATTGCCTGCAAGGTGCCATGACTGCTCCTTAGGGTGCTGGTCAGGTGCCTCTGTGTGCTGCCAGCAAACAGCAGGAAGTAGTCCACACCCTCCTCATCCGCAGCCAGCTCTTCATCAGTGAGCTGCACCGTGATAACACACCGCCCCTGCAGATGGAGAGGGAGACAGTGAGAGGATGGCAGATGGAAAAGCAAAGAGAAAGAGCAAAAAAATGTTCAGAGAGAGATCTAAGTAAGTTTGCGTAAATTTCATCATGAAGTGGAGGAATATAAAAAAATAAAATGGATTGTAGTAAATCTGACTGTTGTGTTGCACTATATTTCTCAAAATATCTAATAGATGTATCCAATATTCTTACGAGGTAAGCTGCAGTTGAACCTCTACAGTCACTATACTGTGGAATAAGTTTTAAGTAAAATGATACCTAGTTATTTGAAAGCAGCTGTCATCTATTAATTAAGACACATTTCCTGTTTACACTTGCTGCTAAAGTGCATCTTGGCTGACCCAAAACAAGCAGACGGCTCTAAATAAATGTGTAAATGCACTGAGAATGGATTTGAAATATATATTTGCATCCCTGACATAATTGAATACAGCCTAGATAGTGTGTGTATACTAACTCAACAATGAAAGTTTTGAAGCCCACAACTAAGGCAAAAAGTGCTCATCCTGATCTAAGCCCTGATCTCTAGCTGAGTTCAAATGTTTATCAGTCTCCCATAGATAAAATCAAAAGTGATCAGGAGAGTGAAATCCCATCACAGCAGGTCACTTCAAATGCATTTAAGACAAATGCTGGTGGCAGATGTGAACTACAATCCTTCACAACTGGATCGAGTTACAGACTGGATATCTGGATTACAGATTTGTTACAGATTACAGGGCCACAGTGTAAGATTCTGTGTGGAGGCCGACAGTCTTGTTTACAACGATTACACTAATGCCTCAAAGTTAATATGGTAATGACTTATTGATGCTTCAAATGCTACACATCACATCATTAACAGACAAATAGGGAGGCAGCAGACAGCCCTGAAATATGGAGGAGCAGCTTGACTCCCTGCCAACTCAATGAGGAGGCAACATGATTAATAACTTCTGTATTAGTACTTTTTATTAATGAATCCAGCTTTTTAATCCTTATGCAGCAGTTTTGGGTTAAAAGAATTGTTTATTGTGAGTGTACTAATTCACTTTCCACAGCCATAAATTCCAGTTTGGTGCAAACACCCGAACCAGTGACCTCTGGTGTGCATGGAGCTCGAGTAAGCACGACTTGACACTGAAAGAGATTGGATGGCTGTGTTTTGTTTTTTTATTTTCTTTCCAAAACCAAAAACTCAAGAGAATAAAAGTGCAAGAAATGGATTAAACAGTGTGTTTGTCTGCTCTAGTGAAAGCTGCAACCTTCAGCATGTCCGGCTAACTAACCTACTGGCAGTAACCAAGCCGTACGTCGGATCTGAAAGCTATCAGATTGTAGGCAACATTAGGTGAAGCAAGTTATTTGTGATTTTAGGAAAAAATTCAACCTAAAATCAATTTATACATCCATCTTTTCTCAGCTATATTGTGCCCACTAGATAGAATCAGATGTTCTGCCAATGTGCCAACATTCCAGTGTGAAAAAACAGTAATGCATAGTTTATTGTGCAGTCTGCTCTTTTTCTACAGTGACAATTGGCTATGTTGTGGCTGGAGCGTTGGGTGGAATGATGTGGAGTCATCTGAGGACAGACTGAGGAGGAGGAGGAGAAGCAACAAAAAAATAGGGATATTGTTCAAAATTTGCTGTTTTCCACTGGGGGACTGCAGCTTGTTGACACCGAGGAGGGATAATGGGACATTTCATCCCACTTAAACCGACCACTGTTGCAATCTTTTCACCAGCCCGGTCCAACATGAACAGCCCGACGCAGTGGCCAGAGAGGGTGTCGAGGAGAGCTTACCAGCCAGGGTTAAAGGTGCTTCCTCCATCGCTTATAAAGTGGTAGCCTCAGGGCCTTGTTACATACAGGGGGGGATAAGCAGGTTGACAGCAGCGAGACTAACCAGCAGCCTTGGGACCAGCAAGTCTCTGTTTGGCAAGCCACTGCTGCTGAGCAATGTGAGGGGGAAAGATGTGTTCAAAGGCGACCACATAGCCCAGAGGCCACAGGAAGAGAAAGAGCCTGCAGTAACCTTCTGAGGGCCAGGACTAAACACTCTGACTTGCAGCATGAAGGATGCAGGCTTTGCTATGCACTGAGGGTCTCAGCTTTAACAAGCAGAGCACGGGCACTGGCGTAAATGAGTTGTAGACGGGTGGAAGCCAGCAGGCATGACATTCTCTCCATTAAAAACTCATCTTTCATCCCGTGTCCAGATTGGAAATTAAGGTTTGGTGATACTGAACGGATTGGTTCCTCAGTGGACTTGTGAGTTTGCACTCCATGTGAAAATGAAAAAGTATTAGTGTGAAATAACACATCCTCACGATGAACAAAAGGAAAGCAAGAGGAGGAATCGTAATCTCTCTCCTGCTGAAGGCGGGAGGCAAATCACAGGAGTGATAATATCACAATAAAATGATTTGTGACGGCACCAACTCTCTCTTTTTTTGTCAAAACTAATATCCATCCAACATAAATAACATCACACTGGCTACTGGTGTTTGTAACTGAACTGAAAACAAGTTAAATAAAGAATAAAGTCATAAAATCCTGTCAGCATAATGCGTTTTCACTCTCCTCCTGGTACTTCTTACCTCCTCGGTTATGATTGCTTTTAATCAATCAGTGATCTATGAATTCAAACTCGTTTGAATAAAAAGAGTGAGGCGAGAAGAGTGGAATAGAATATCAACTGAATAAAATCATTGTCTGTCCTTTTGGAGGCAAATGTGTTGGCAGGGGGTGGAGGTGGAGGAAACGGAGACGGCAGGAAGCACAGCTGCATGCAGCAACCTTTGCAAAGCATGCAAACAAGCAGACGCACAAACTGATAGTGATGCTGCTGACAATAATTCTAATAACAACAACAAGGACTAAAATGCAAAACAGAAAGATTCTAAGTGACTCTCGTGTGTCCGGCTTCAATTCAGAAAAGCAAACCAGCGGTTTTAAAGCTGTGTGACGTGCACAAATGGATGTCTTTCAGCCACCACACTGTATGGCTGTGCTCTCTGCTGGTAATAAGTACTTAACAAAGTGACCTGCTGGGGTATTGACCTGCTAATCATGGAGCTTCAACAGGGAACAGGCAACATCAAAAGAACAGCTGGAGGCTATGAACCCAGCCCCCTCTTTTTAAATATGCATGTGTGGAGTGTAGCCTTTTCCACACACACCCTGCCACTGCACTGGGTCCAACTATCCAGGTAAGGCAGCGGTTGATTTCACGCCTTCACACACATATTTATAAGAATTCTCTCCAAAGCTGCTTTTAATGATGAATTTAAAACTTACTTTGCAGTTTAAATGAATGTTTATCCCCCTGGCCGGATTTCTGACTATAGGCAGCACAATGTGGAGGTTTGCTCCACTTCAGCACCCAAACTAATTGTCAAGATATCCCATGGCACCTCCAAGATTTTCTTTCTCATCTTTAATTACCGTAAATGCAGTAGACCTACCTTTCTACCTTTAACTCAGTCCTGTGGCATGGAAACTGTTATAATAAACAATAAAAAAAGCATGCTACGGACAACACCTCAAATTTAATGATCCGTAAAGATCTGATGTGATAAGAAGTTTAAGATTTACGGCTACACTTGCCCGACAGTGTGATTCATCCCTGCTGGCATTCACACATACTGTTCTTGGAAGCAGAATATTGTCAACCGTTGCGCGGTTTGCCCAGAAACGTTGCCACTTTTTGTTCCCACTTGACAATTTAGAAGACAATTTATGGAAATCTTACAAGCTTGTTGGCAAGTTTCAGGAGACAGACACACATCCAATCAGTTCCTGTTCACACATGCCATTGACATGTACTAATGAAACTACACACATTCTCAGATTTACAAAAGCTGCTGACATCTAGAGCGCCCTTCATCCCTTTTAGCCTACAGCTGCAGACCATCACACGGCAGAGAGGCCACAGGTTCCATCAGCATTACCGCCTCTGTGCCCGCAGTCATGTGTGCTGTGTTAAGAGACCGAACCCCTACCTGCTCTTCTAATTACACGCCACATTGTTGGGAAAACATTGTCCGCTAAATTCCAAGAATGTAAATAGTATGTTTACTCACAGTCAGAACATCAGAGTCGCTCACCGTTATCAAGAGAGAAAACTCATTTTTTAAGAGCTTCCGCGAGTCATCCTCTGCCCAACATTTCACATAACCCTTTCTACTTCCCTTTAATTGCTCTCTGAAATAAACTCCATTTCTTTACCCATCACTTCCTCATTTAAAATCATTCTTTAGCCAAAGCGATATTACAAGAACACCAAGGCCTTGACCTTCGGCCTCCTTACTGCTGGCAGTTTCTACAGTTGGTGATGTAGAAATTCAGACTCACACACTGGCGGCCGTCATTTTCAGTCACTCTGGATGGCAAAGCCTCCTAAATGTGTATTCTTAATACGGTACAATTACCGGCTGACTACTTAACCCCTATGAGCCATCTCACTGACAACTGCTGTGATAAGTGTCTAAAACCTGATGTCTAATGAGGCCTGACTGCCCGCCTGGTTCCACTGAAGAGTCTGACTGTAAATCATAGATAGGGTTGTCTGGGTGGTTAATGGTGAGCCACTCCAGCCTTTAGACACACACACACACACACACACACACACAAACACACACACATGTCTGACTTATCTCATTTCCTGTGTGCCCTCTTCACCTGCTAGCGATACGGGTCCACTGCAACCACTCAGATACCCACTCAGAAATGTCTCACACTCACACACGTGCACACACACTGCTCATTACATATGTATCAAAGAATGCAGGTGCCATGGTGGCAAACTGAAGACATTTTAGGATCATTTTAACGCTATCTGGAATTGCATTTAAAAACAGTTCAAAGGCTGAAAAAATGAGGTTGACAAAACCCGACTGTAATCTAACAGTAATTTGAAGTTATAAATTAGCTATAAATGGTCAATATAAGAAAAAGGACAACAGGAAATGGTTGATTCTTGGAAGAAAGTGGCTTCTTCCATCCAACTGTTGGGGGAAATCAGGCACCTTGGGGCTTTACTCACGAGTTAGGGTAAGAAGGATCCTGAAAAACAGCTGCTCTGTCTGATAAGCTGCGATGACAACCAAGGATATGAGCTTTCCGTTTATAAATTGACCCTCACCTATAGTCACAAGCTTTGGGTAGTGACAAAGAATAAGACGAGAGGTTTAAAGCTGCTGAGATGACCTCTGCAGGGTGGTTGCCACATTCTGCATGACACACAGTGGGTAGCTCAGCAATCTGGGAGGACCTCAGCAACAAGCTGCACCTCCTCCACCTGAACCGCCTCATCTGGCTCCACTGGTCAGCAAAAAAAGTTACTCTCCCAGCTGACTAGCAAGAGTTTGGGGGTCCCCTACTTCAACTTAGCTTTGAATAATTATAATCAGCTTCACATCTGACCCTAAATTCATTGCTCATGACCAAGAAGAGGCTGGGAAATTTTGTAGAATCTTGAAAATTCACCCACCACATCCACAAAATTTCTCTTGTTGCACAGTTCCTCTGGAAATAAAATCCTTTTTATTGCATGGTGAAGACCTTTTACTTCTTTCACAGAAATCCTATAGACTACTAGACCCTGTTCCTAGACAAAAGCAACTTAGTTGTACAGCATGTTCTTTTCCACACATACACACACACACACACAGTCGGCATAATCAAAACATTTCAGCTCACAGTTAACAAGAACATCCAGCAATCAAGAGGTCACGCGTCCTCTCCAGGCACCAAGCTCTTTGCTGTAATTACCTGCTCACCTATTGATTTGGACAAATGGCACATCTCCAGGTAAACTGAGCATCAATTTGTCCTCTTCTGAATAATTATTTCAGTTCAAGAAGGCCTTAAGTGGATCAGTACTTTATTCCTTGATCAAACTGCGAGGCTTTCTCTTTGCTCCTTTCACCCAAAATCTGAGTGGCGAACAAAGCCGATGTAGCTTTGAAAAAGTAGATGTTCTTTTTAGTTTGATGGGAAAGGAAATCACATGAACGGGTGGATCAAGACACTGACATTATCAGGGTTGGGGGTTTTATCCTAACCATACTTAAAATACTCTAAGAAATTGCTTTGGATAAAAACATTGGATGTGTTTCGTAGAACAGCTTCCTGTTGTCATATCAGTGGTCTTGTTTTTGTCCCATGATAGATATTATAAATTATCTGGGTCTATTTTTGTAACATCACCAGTCCATAAAGAGGTTCTGATTTCATTTATTTGATAATATGTTAAACGTGACTAAACTCAATACACAACAGAGGATAGTGCAAACCATTAGAAATGTTTGCCAGCCACTTGATCTGCATGCACACCCATGCAGTTGTTTTCAGTTACTCCAGTTAATTAGACCTGTTCGCAGGTTGAAGTCAGGCGGACCTATTCCAGGAAATACATGAGGTCATCCAACTCCATATACAGTACTAATAAGAATGATAAAGGCCCAAGTTGACCCGCCCAACACACAAACCTTCAGGCACAGTCTGTCCACACCTACACAGTCCTGAGAAGATGTCTAATCAGGCAAAGTGAAAACACCTCTGTGGGTGGACTAAGAGTGTGTGTTAAGTGTGTTAAGAGACCAGCTGGGTGAACTGTAAGTTCTAGTATGTATAGTGATACTTACATACAACGGAGCTTGCTGTGGATTGAGTTTCATGTCCCTGGACACTGCAAAGAGAAGGACAAATGAGAGGTTATAGCTTTGACGTATGCTATTACACTGATACAAGATATTAGACAGATATTTGGGGCAGTACAACAAGCTGTCAACCAAACATGAACATATTAGAACTTAATAAAGTTAATATGGCTAATGTGTTAGCTGCCCAATTAGCAGCAGATATGGAGCAACATCAGCATTTATTTGAAGTCATGTTTCAGGCCTATAATCCAACATTCACTCTCCTTTTCGCTCTGGTTTGCTCTCTACCTCTACCTCTTTAGCCGTTTAATGCTCCACTGTGTTCGCCAGTTAGTTGCTAACTTTGTCATTATTTTTGACTACAAAAAGGGACGACTAGTTGGACTTGGACACTGATACAATCAACTCAGACCCTATACACTGTCTGTATCCGCTTTCGCTTGGTAACAAACTGCTACAAATGCATAACAGAACAAAAGTAGCTAATTTAGGCTATTTATCCGGTGTGACTACAAGAGTTGGCACTAGGGCTAACCAGCTTGGAATAATGCATGAACACTCCCAAGTTGAAATAATAACGTTGTTTTTCCTGTATTTCCATTCTGTTGACATTGCGTGAATGCAGCATAACATGCAGCTCCTCGTATTTCTTTAAGTATAAGGCCACATCCAGCAGCCATTGAGCTTAGCTTTGCATACAGACTGGAAGTTATTTTTAGTGGTATCAATCCAACTCTCAGCGAGAAAGCAAATAAACATATTTTCCCAAAATATCGCTCCTGCTTTAAAGCCACATTGCTCTCAAGTGGACTCTTTCTTATGGACTTCATAAGTTTTCAAAACTAATAATGATTAGACTCGGATTACTAGCTACTATTTGTAGGTATATTTTAGATATAGCTAGAAATTACTCATGAAACATGGAGACAGATACCGACCCTCTGATCAGATATTAAGATAGGTTAAACTTCTAAAATGTCAGTGTTCTCAGGGAAATGAGCCGCTATAGCGTTTTGCTGGAATAAAACCCTGCAAACAAATTGCTCTAGGTAACACAACTCTAGACATCAGGGTTTTGTTTAGTTTTTTCACAAAATGCATGCACTATCAGCTCTAGCGGCATCAGAACATTGTTGCTGACAAGGTGACAGTTAAGCTTGACCCTGGCAGTCGTCCCAACACTCTGTAGGAGGTTAATAGTCCACGAGTACAGAACAGACACACACTGAATCACGTGCGGGAACACACACACACACACACACACACACAAACTCATCATCCGACCAAAGTTGCCAAGCCTCTATTTGTGCTTGTTTATTCAAAGACAGCCACAACAATGAGGACAAACTTTTTGCGCACTCCTGCCTCCTCCCATTAGTTCTTCACCAAGCAAAAATAAAAAGTAGGTTCAGCTAGGCTTGGGCCATAAAATGACAGCGATATGCGCCGGCAATAGAGACTTCATCAATGGCAATAAGAACAGAATGTTCAATAGTTTCACTTAAATGCAGTAATTCAAACTGCCATAAAAAAAAACAGAGAATGAATACGCCCTGACTCATAAACAGCCCATCATATGCCTTGATAATGGACCTGCTACCAGTGCAAACAGCCAATCATGTTTCAAGTGTGATGCTCGGTTGCACCATCGACATGTGACACGACAACAGAAACAGCATGGAGTGAGAAAATGAGTGCAGACAAAAGTTGATATTGACTGAAATGAAACATTTTATCGTGATAAATGCTTCAGCTGTATCGCCCAGCCAAAAGTAGGCACCAAAACACACTACTTTGCCTCTTCCACATTGCCAGAAGATCAGTTAGCAGGATTTACCGGCTCATGTTCACGTTTGATTCCCTACTCCCAGTCTGGGACGCAGGCCTCAAAGCCGTTTTCTGGGCACAAGGTCAGAAGCAGTGGGTGTGTAATTACATCCAAACAAATGTATTGCAGCTATAGACTTGAGGGCAAATGGATTGGAAACGTTTTTGTTGAACTTTCTTGAAGAGATATTGGCCCACTTGCATTCATCAATGAGTCAAGGGACTAGTAGGCTTTGAGAGCCTGTATTCTCCTCAGTTATTTGGAGAGACAATTTTCTTTTGTTTGCTGTTCCCTGGCACTAAAACAAGTCCTTGCTGCTGGCCTCAGTGGTCAGCAGTGCATTAATCACATGAACCCCATAGCGGGGGAGGCGGTGACAAAAGGCCAGGACCTAATGAGTTCAGCAGAAAACACCAAAAGAGTCAATGTTGGACTCGACAGAGCACTGAAGTGCGGCCAGGCCAATTCACTCTCTGCAACTCAATCCAAACATTTTTTCCACTTTTCTGTTAAATAAATAGGCTCGAGCTAGAATTAGGCGGATCAGGTAAGGGGATAATCAGTAGCTCTAATAATACTCTGGAGTCTAATCCTCTTGCCTTAAGTGCACTGGGCCAGGGACCAGCTTCTTCACCACATGCACGACTTTGACTGATAAGACTCTCACATAATGTCCCCAACAGGCTCGCTGGTTCTTTTATATATTCTGGACATTTGTCATCTGCTGGTGCTCTCTTTATGAATACTCCACAGTGCATGAGAGGGCATGGGGTCGGGGTCTTATTCACGGGTGCTTCGACAGGCCAGATCGACACCATTGTTGATTGTTGCAGGTGTTGGGCCAGTGACATTTCATCCACGTGACATCTTATAGACCACTAGGTGGCCTAACCCATTGCACAATGAGAAAATATTTAGTAGGAAAAAGGCGCTTTGCTACATTCACACTTTTCACTGTTGAGGACAGATTTGATAACATTCATCCAAAGAAAGGTTTCCGTGCCCTTTATCAGCTCCACCCTGCTTTACATTCTCAACACATTCACACCTGCAGCTGAACACAGCAGCACAGTGGGCCTGTGATGGCCACCTCTTCGCAGTTGTTAAGGGAGCAGAAAGCCCTTGAGACACCCCGACACATTTTTGCACCTATATCTGAAACCATATTTATACTTCAAATCTTTAAGAAAAAGCTTTTTTGATGTTCTACTCTTCTATTAAAAAAATATTGTTGATGACATTTAAGCTTCATCTATGACACAAGGTAATAATAATGTAAT
Source organism: Enoplosus armatus (assembly GCF_043641665.1). Taxonomy (NCBI): domain Eukaryota; kingdom Metazoa; phylum Chordata; class Actinopteri; order Centrarchiformes; family Enoplosidae; genus Enoplosus; species Enoplosus armatus. The sequence continues at coordinate 24,830,196 of NC_092180.1, read as the reverse complement.
AACTAATGTCAGTACATTAAACAGTAGATACAGAGTTCAATTTTTATTTAACCGTACAGCTTGCAACTGCCTGTGCCATCTTAAAACAGCTAAGCAATACTTATATTTTACATTTTAGGCATTTAGTTGACAATGAGAATTACAATGATCATGCCGGTGGAACTTCAGTATCATAGTTAAACACCCTTGAGCAAGAAACACATTAGCTTACATGACCTCAAACCATTGCCTTTTTCAAAACAAGCCACCCACTCAGTCACCATGCAGCTGCCTACTGGTTTCCCTACTTCAGCAACTTCTGTTTCTGAGTTTTATTCTGATATGATTCAGGGATGGAAGTTATACATAAAGGAAGCTGATTCAGTATACTGAACCATCACAGGATGTATCGCTCCACTGGTTGTTTTGGATTCCTGGAGGGGCCTGTGACAATTCAACATACTTCCAAAACGCCCACTTTAGTGTGACTGTCAAGCTAAGCTAGTTAGCCAAAGTAGCAAACATGTCCTTCCACCTGAGGAAGAAGTTGTGGGCATATATATATATAATGTGTTTTTAGAGTAAACTTCAGAAGGAAATACTAATGCAATACATGAAATGAAATACAACACATCCCTTTTCTGAATAAGGAAACTTTGTCAGTTATGACCTTTATCTTTTCGTCAATACTGCAATTCAAAAACCGCAGGACCAACTGATGCATTGGTCGTTTGTATACGACTAATTACACTTTCACTGATGAGGGCATTTTCTACCACTAGGAGGCAGAAACACAGCCCTACCAAGCTAATGTGGCTAATAAAGTAGTTATACGATATCTACATGTCTGTCTTTATATTAGCTAGATGTTGGGCTTTCTTCAGCAGCCCACAGTTTTCAGCTCTTATTTTGCTGTTTTGGGCTAAACAGTAAACTTTCCATTACTACAGATAGCGTGCATTCAGCTTGTATGAGCTTGTTCGCTGGAACCGTCTGCAAACTTGTTTTTCATAAGGTGGGATTCCACTGAACAGTAAATGAAACCAAACTAAAACATTGAGCTAAAAAGAGGCTACAAGCTGTGTGGGCCGCACAGTTGGGTGTTAATTCTGAGACCAGGAGACACTTGGTTCTATGTAAACATCAAAAAAAAGAGGCGTTGTCTGGTCTATTTTCTCCAGTTGACCCCATGGTTGTACAGTATAGTGGGTGTGACAGGTCAAGTTCCTCTTGGGCAGCAACAATCATTCAGAAAGTACACAGGGGACTTCTAAGATAGCTACATGTGTAGGTCATTTCAGACTACTATTCCTGTTATGGAAACAGAAATGACAAGACTCAACTAGGGCAAAGCGATATGGCTTAGAAACAATATCGTGATATTTTTAGGTTATGTCGCAATATACAATATATATCTCGATATACACATTTTCTCTACAATAACATACCCTAAATTCTCAAATAGTGCAAAAATTTGATGATCTTGTGGAATAGGATGCATTCCTGTAGATTAACTCCCCAACAGTATACAGTACAGTAAGTAGTTCACTTCAGCTCAACCTTAAAGATCTACAGCAGCAAAATAAAACATACACATTAATGCAGCAGTAATATTAATCTGAAAACATCATATATAATAGTAAAACACTGACAGGGACCATTTCACTGCACAATGACTACTAAATGTTGCTATATACTACTATATACTTACTTTTACCTTAGTAAGGTTTACAATGCAGAACGTTTTTCAAAGTGGGGTGTTGGTACTTTTGATTAAGTAAGGACCACACCCACAGCCTAATTGCACCTGTGTGTTACCAGCCGAGCGTTCCCCTTTACACTGAAACACTGAAAACTCGAATATGACAATATGGTCAAGTGCGATATTGCACATTAATTGATATTATCGCCCAGCTCTAAACTCAATACATTGATTTCTGTATCACAAAAGGCTGCAGTATTTTCTCAGAGATACACAAGTTTCGGCCAATTTAATGCAAGATATTTTGGTGCTGTGGATACCTGGACTTGTAGGTCAAGTTACAGTGTACACGTCAGGATAATGGTTAAACTGGAGAACTTTTCTACCTATATCTTATACATGTGTGAAAAAAAAAGAAACAAAATCCCACAATTATACTCTTGCTTTTCACAAAGCTTAAGTTTAATGAAACAGAGACCAATATTAAGTTTGAAACTGACATTTTTTTTCGGTGAAACCCTTCATCCTCAAGAACTGACTCAAAACCTGCACCAAATAATACCATCAAACATATATTCTTGTCTGCAATCTGTTTTCTTCAAACACAATGGGTCAATAAAAACCTGCATATCATCCATATAATTCAGAAAAAGACCTTGTATCAAAACCAAACTTAGTTTTCTTCTCTGGTAACAGAAGAACCTTGAGAAATGGCATCCCCTAAGCTCACCCCATGGCCACCCGACACCTGCTTATAGAGATTACACAACCCATTAACTCCACCTAAAACACTGGGTGCAGCCAGCCTTCAGCCGAGCTCCTTCGAGTCTCCATTACGGCAGAAACTGCCTTTGAACTGCTGTTAAAACAGAATTTTCTTCCTGAGCAGCAGGAAGGCCACAAAGAAGCAGGGCATCAGCCACGTTCAAGTGAACAGTCGTCACAAATGGACCAATAAATCAGGAGACAAAAGCCCCTCAATGCTGGGATTGGAGTGGTGATACACCGAGTCAGGGTTGTGAATGGACCTGTTATGGCTTCCACAGGTCCCCTGGCTATCAAAATAAGCCATAATAGCCATGTGACTGCAGCGTGAATGGGAGGATGAATAGGATTAGCTTCACAACTCATTAATCAGACTGTCTCCTAAACCCTTCCCAATGATCAGCTGTGGATTCCCCAACACATGCACAGGACAGACTATGACTACAGCGTATCACCCAATATCAAACACAGCTCTGTCTGTAAGAGACTTCCTGTAGGAACACCTGGCCAAAGGCCACATCTCTTTAAACTACTAAAACAAACGCACGTGTTAGGTGCAGGTCAGGGTTCGTCGGTTGCTAGGAGACCGTTGAAAGCCTGAGTATTTCAAAACCAAAACGCTTCAGGAAATAAAAGCAGTATGGTTTCATGCATGATCCAAAGGTGGCTAACCTAACTCCACCCCACAGCCATGATCTACGTGCCCGTTTGCAGTATAGCGCTGCCCTTTTAGTCACTTACAGGGTCATTATCACACCTTAGTTGGCTGCCTACTAATCTTATCAACAAAATGGCATCAATATTGGGAAATTAAATTCACAATGATCAACACCGCATCTCATTGCATGCAACTTGCCTAAACTACACATTCTTTTAACTTGTTACAGTTTCTATCTAAAAAATGAACAAATGACGCTTATCAAAACAACTGCCATTGAGCAATGCATGTAAGGTGATTGTACTGATCAACATTTAAATCTTAACATCTGCTGCTGAAAAAGACCACAGGGCTCATCAAACCTTTCCTGGATAAATGATGCCATGATGCAGAAAGTGGATGCTAATAGCTGCTGAGACATACAGTGTGCAAAATCCAGCACAGACACTTGAAATAACACACGTCACACGTTTGAATTCAACGTACATAACAGGCAACATACAAGTTTACATCAGCATTTTATAGCCTCAAAGCTTTCATGCTGCAGTCTTTCTAGGTCAAAAACCTCCCATTGGCCATTAATTAACTTGAAGAATGTCAATGCAGAACGGTGTTGTGGGGACAACAGTTACCCGGGGCTGCTTCTTCGTGAAGCTTTTTGAATTTGGCTGTGCATAGAGAGCTGCAGTCAAGGACATGGAGACACCTGTAAAGAGGGACAGGAGCCCAATATAGACCTGAGGTGTCATCCAACACCAGAGCTCCATGATGACAGACACGGGACTCAGAGAGGGGCAGGACTGAGTTTGTGGCTTATATATGCAGGCGCACCCCCTCTAGTATAAACAAGGACAACCTGGCCTGGATACCTCATTCTTTCTGCCTGTTTTAGTCTATTTTGTTCCATGGATACATACATATGACAAACATACAAAACATCACCAAGAGGCACCTTTGTCTATTCAGATATTTCAAATTGAGCAATGGTACTAGGAACCTTCGAGAGTGCCAGGTTGAGGGGTTCAGTGCCTACTTGGATCGTGGTACAGTAAGGGCATGTGTCCATATAGCATTTTTTCTGAGCACCAGCATCTTTTTTTGTTCCCAAATAGGACAGAGTGTATGCACCTAGAGAAAAGGCGTTGCACCTGGCTCCGAGCACTTCTGGTTGAAAATCTCTCAACTTTTCAGAAAGGCGCTGGAGAGACAGAGACAGAAAAGCCACTTAATGTTACTGGTGAGCGTTGTGCTTTTATCACCCTACGCGTAAGCTTGTTGTTAGTTGGGTAGTAAACCCTTTAACGTAACGTTAAGATATTGTTGTCATAGTAACAAAAACGCACAAGCGCTTCACCCCAATGCTCCTCAGCGCCCTGCCAGCGCTTTTCTGACAGAGAAAAACAGTATGTGGACACAGGCCCTAAGGAGCTTTGGATAAAACCTCCACCACAGAGTGCCAGGGAGAGCTTTCAGGCTGATTTAAAGCCTGGTGAGAGACAGAGTTCATATGATCTTCATCTTAACTCCTCTTAACTTAATTTTATTCTTTTATTGTCTTTTCCATGTCATACACTTTTAGATTTGGAAGAGCTAGAGCTTGGGATGGATATTAAATCAAATTTCACATTTCAAAATTGATGTAGAAAAAAAGACTTCATGAAACTAAATTTTTTGCCCTTTTCTGACCAAATTAAAGTTTCATTCCAAATATGAACGTCTGCCTCATAACGCAAGACTTCTAAAACTCCTGATGATGACCATTATCAGTCAAATTCATGAGGAATTCACCAGTACATTTTGTCAGCAGCTACTTTCCTAAATTAATACATAACATTGGCAACCAAAGCCTTCAAATGTGGCACACTGAGGGAGGATTAAGGCTCTGTGTGGCTCAGCTGGGTTTGATGTTTAACTCAGACGTTTGTTTAACCTTTCATGCTTTCTTCCCTGGTTAACCACTAGTTACTGGCCAACCACTACAACATGTCGTACACTGACTGCATTCCCCTTTAGCACCAAACCCCAGAGAGAGCAAAGTGCATGTACTGTGGGTTGAACTCTTGTGTGATTCTTTTTTTTACGGTTCACTATCAGCTCCGCACTTCTGGGGCACGGCTAAATTAGTCAGGACTACGTCACCTCCTCAACAACGCCACCACAGTAACTTGGACACACCATGTTGACCACCATTTAGATAGTCATGGCTGTTTGATTTAATCAAACCTAGCTATTGTGTCTATGGACAGATATGAGGCCATCGTGGTGACGTGACCTCACCCTGCCACACAAAAGCTGCCTCTGTGCAGAGACTGCACACAAGCGCTGGCTGACAACACAGGGCCGGGGGATGAAAGGTCTCTTCAGTGTTTGGTGACAGTTATTACCCTCTCCACTGAAACCAAATACCTGTGGGCCGAGATAGCATTATCTTATTGTGAGGCACACTGGGGTCCGGCCTGTAATCAGGGCCTGGGCCTTGATCAGCGCTCCTCCCCAGGTTTGATACCCCCCCCCCCCCCCACCCGCTCTGTTTCCCCACGGTCTGTAGATATTTTTAAAGGAATAGTTCAACTTCTTGGAAAATCTGCTTATGCTGTTTTGCTTTGGTAAATATGAAGCTAGCAGCTAGCTCTGTCCAAAGCACCTCTAACCTCTAAAACTCACTAACATGTTCTAACTAACATGTTTTTGTTTAATTCATACAAAAACCAAGTGTAAAACCGACAATTTGTCGTGAACGGGGGACTGGTCTCAGCCAAAAAAACATCTGATTTCACATTTTAGATTTTGTGTCAATTAAACAAATGGCCATACCGCTCTGAACACGCCCAACCTTGGAAGCTAAGCAGGGCCAGGCCTGGTTAGTACTTGGATGGGAAACCGCCTGGGAATACCAGATGCTGTAAGCTTGGGCGGCATGGTGGCGCAGTGGTTAGCACTGTCGCAAGGGAGGTAGAGCAGGGTAGAGGGGGTTGGAGGTTCCCCCCGTCATGTCCAAAACTGAACCCTAAGTTCCTCCCGATGGAGACCAGCACCTTGTATGGCCACTTGATCGTGTGAATGTGTGAGCGAGACTTAGCTGTAAAGCACTTTGCATGCAACTGTGAAGGTTGAAAAGCGCTATTTAAGTGAAATCATTTCATTTACAAACATGTTAATTAGTGGTGCTGGTAGGCAGTTTTGTTACCTTTGGGCAAAGCCAGGCTTTATGCTAAGCTAAGCCAGCTGGCAACTTATTTACAGAAGCCGACACTGGTTTCATTTCATTTCAAAAGACGACAAAATATAGGCTGAGGAGCAAAGAAAACACAGGAAGACAGGAAGACATCAGAGGTTTAGAAAAGGAAAGTGGCTGTAAGTCCCATTTGGGAGGTAAGAGGTTTAGCCCAGAGAATCCTGAGCAACGCAAACCTCTCACAGCAGGCCCGATCAGGTTAATATTACCCCCACTGCAGTAATGGCTGATGGGTATCACCATTTCTAACAACTAATTACTAACTAACAAACCAACTTGAATTACCGATACAACATGTGCAATAAAAATATGTACATCTTCAAAGCTTTTAGTGACTGCACAATGGCTTTGTGCTTAATTCTATTATCTCATAGCAAGAAGGTCCTGGGTTTGAATCTCAGCTCTGGTTCCTTTTATGTGAAGCTGAGATATGCAAGTTAGGTCAATCAGAAACTAACCCACAATTAAGCATGTGTTTGTGTGTGTCCACCCTGTGACACACTGGTGACCTCTCTAGGGTCTTGCCAACGCGTTACTCTACGACCAGCTGACACGTCGACCCACTCTCCTTTTCTTGAGAACTTGTTCAAAAATGGCCAGTTTTCAAAGAAGTGTGAAAATAAAACCACACACAGTGTTTTGGGAACTGAATCATCAGTGATGTGCACGAGTTGCTCACTTCCCCCACTGGTTCCCCGTCTACGGAAGAGGCATCTCAGACCACAAGAATGCCCTGTTTGTCAAACAGGAAATGGATGAACTGAGATTAATACTTGTGATCTAAACATATGCTGAAGCAGTCCATCTCTAGAACTGCCTGCTGCATGTCGTGACAATGAGGAGACATTTTTTCACAGACAGCCCACATCACAAACTGGGAGGTGTGGCATTTGAAAGACATTCATTTACCAGGTAGGCATTTCTGGAGCTTGACCCATAATAAATAATAATAATTCATCTGGGCCCTGTTTCTTGCACCAAGCCCATCCATCGCATGAGACCAATCACAGCCTTGAAAAGCACAACATACACCATGTGACCACGAATGAAGTTAACATGGAGAAGGAAACAGAAAACAGTGGAAATGACTAAATCATTTACAAGTGGAAACTGGATTTTTGTTATTAAAATTCAAATGAGTGAAGCCTCCATATTCCATCCCTTCAGAAACACATTGGGTATTTCATTATAACCTAACCAGTAGTAGAGTAGTAGGCGATCATTCACAGCTTTAACAAATGCGTGGCCTTTAAGGAAATATGTGTGCAGAGATAAAATATGCAATTTCCCATAAGCAGAGCCCAATTACAACTTAATTTAACAGTAGACTCTTTGGTCGCACATGTTATTAAAACCATTAAGTGTTATCGCTGAGGCACACGTTGCTAGGCACAGTGGGTGCATCATAGTCAAACTTTGCTCTGGGGAATATCATCAAAACAAAAACAAGGAAGAAAACCTTCAGAATCAATGTGGAACTTCATACATAAAAACGCTTTTGTTTTGTTGACATCACCACCACCTACAAACTGAAAGCTGCTTGTTGAATTGTTCTAAAAGGCAGCACATGAAGGCATCAATGGAAGACTTACCCACAGTCTATTCGATGGCAACGGCTGCGAGCGGGCTCCTTCAGGTGCACGTTAAATTCATTTTAAGTCCATCAGAGAAAGCAGGTGTGTTTATACTAGACAGGTATCCTGAGTAGCAGCGGGCATGTGAGCTCTCACCACACTGATTACACTGAGCTAAATATGGCTTTGTGCTAACACAGACAGTAGGCAGATCAAAGCCCTGATGTCAGAGGGGAGAGGCGGAGCCTGCAGGCCACAGGTCAGGTGTTTGCTGCAACTACACCTACCCTGCCTCTGCTGTCAAAACATAGCCTATCCTTATATATATATCCTATACCACCGCTAAGATAAGAGATACAGAGAGGGGTTCAAGGCCGATGACAACGTTTTGGTGTTGATGGAAAAATCCATGAAACAGCATGGTCAACAGCTGCTCAACCTCAACCATTTAATTACAGGGAAACTCTGGGATACATTGAACCATTCCAATGGACTGATGATCTCAAATGCGCCCCAACCCAAGCAACTTTCAAATCTAAATTAAAAACTCCGTTGTTCCCCTGTGCCTTTGATTGATTGGTTTCTCTGCTGCACTTTTATTTCCTTTGCTGCATTTGGAGCAACTTACAACATATTACTGCACTGTAACTGTCATTTGTATTTTATTTTATTTCATTTTATGTATTTTATTTAACCAATTTTTTTAAATTATTGATTGTTTTCTTGCTTCTTGTTTTTAAATATCATTCTAATGCTTTTCTTTGCCTATGTAAAGCACTTCATGTTTTGTTGATTCCAACTGGCCAGTGGTGGAAAGTATTCAGATCATTTATTAAGTATAAGTATAAGTAAGAGCAGCAATACAAGTTAGGGTTAGGGTTAGTCCTGCAATCCTAAATCATCGTCAGTAAAGCTGTTAAGATTAGTTGATTCCTCAATTAGTCCATTGACAGGAAATTAATCTGCAACGATTTTGAAAATTGATTAATCAAGTCAATTAATTAAGTCATTTTTCAAGAAGAATGTCAGAAATGTCATAGTTCCAGTTCTCAGATATAAGAATTTGCTGCTTTTCTTGGTATTACATAATAATAATAATAATAATAATATTTTCTGTCACCTTGTACTAACCTTGTAATATATTGTGATGAGCACTTTTTTCTATTTTAAAGACTAAACAAATGTATCTATTAATCGAGAAAATAATAAGCAGCTTAATCGATAAGAAAAGTAATCATTAGTTGCCTTAAAAAGCAGCATAACATACATAAAGTATCAAAAGTGCATGAAGAATGGTCGCTGTCAGTGCATTAACATGTAAGCACTTAAATGTTGCAGCTGGTGGAGGTGGAGCTCATTCTAATACCTTTCTATATATTGGGTATATTAATGCATCATATTTTATTAGCTGATCATATATGTTGTATGCAAAATCCTCATCTGCAAAGTAACTAGTAACTGTAGCGGTCATATACAAATGTAGTGGAGTAAAAAGTACCACATTTCACTCAGAAATCTAGTGGATAAGTGGTATGAAGTATGAAGAAATACTAAAGTAAAGTACAAGTACCTCATAACAGTACTTAAGTAGAGTACTTGTTACTTGTAAATGTACCTCGTCACTTTTACATCACTTCAATAGATTATTTTTTTCAGTTGAAGGAATGGATAAAAAGAACCCCCGTGGTTTAGGGGTCTAGATGCTGACTACGGACCGCAGTCCCTGGGTCGAATATGGCCAGGGACCTTTGTGACATCTCTCTCGCTACCTAATTTCCTTCTCTCCACTATCGCTATCTAATAACGGTAGGAAATGCCCAAAACATAACTTTAAAAATGTGCTGTGCACCGGACAGAATACATTTCTTATCAGCAGCACAGAGGAGGCTTGGTGTCTGGGGAGTCTGAAAATGTCTTCCAGATGGAAATAAAAGTTGTCAAACGACCTGCTGGATTTCTCATATTTTGCTTTAAAATTTGTCTTTGAGGAAAACAGCTTATATCTGTGGCTCAAATGTCATCAATGCAAAAGTCTCAAAACTACAAAAATCCTCTTCCAGTGGTACCAGGTAGACATCTGCACACACGGTGTAAGCAGTGCAGACACCTGAGCTATCTCAACACTAAAACACACTAACACTAAAGAGGAGCAAACTTCAGGCATGTCTCACTGCAGACAGAGGCTCAGTGGCCTTTATACCTGGTATTACATGTACCTTGCATCCATATTGCGCGAGGCTGGATTACTTTCACAGGTAGGAAACATCTGTGTACATACTGAAATCTGATTTCAGTATGTATACAAAGAGAAGTCTTCCTCCAGATAGCTTTGAAGCCAACAGCAAATACCCCAGCTGGTTTGCACAGCATCCATCCTGACAATCCAGTTTTTGCAAGTATCTATTTGCATCATTGTATTTGAGCCTTGCTGTTTGCTTTGTGTTTGCATCCTGGCGAGTCGGCACACAAAAGGTTTATTTCTGTCCATATGGAGACATCCAGCATTTACACATCGTTGTTATTGCAATGGAATGCAAGTCTGACCACTTCCTTTCATGTTCAGACCTCTGTGTGGACTGGCTTTAACTGACCTTGTGCATTATTACAAGATCCAATCTTATCAACCAAAATGCATGTAAACAATAATGTGGCATGGCGAATGTACATCACAGCACTGCACATACACATGCAGCAACTGTAACAAGCAATCGTTGTCAGGTACTTAAAGGTGGCATCAACCGTAAGAACTTATTGTTTACTTAATCTTTGATCAGATCAGACATTTAGACAACTATACTTAGGTAAACGTCTTGTATGGTATTGTTTTGGTACTGCTACCACAACTTAGGTATCATATCAGCACTGTTATCCAAACATTTCACAATACGCTGCCCTAATGTTGGTAACAGGACGATCATTCAAAGCACCATTCTATCTACCCGCTGCGCATTTTCCTACGAGAGATTTATAAGCACTTGACACACTTTATTTAAAGGCAAACTTCTGGCTGGCAAAGTTGACCATTTTTTTGTAGAAAGATGTGGTGGCACCGCAGGCACAGTAACAATTAACAACAAAGTCTGCCCAATAAGTCCCAGGGGGAAGGAGACAGAGTTTGTACAAGCTGCAGAGAACGCTGCTGTTTTGGAACAGTGAGTGCTGCTGCTGTTTGGCGTGCTGAGAGGATTCCAGCGATTCCAGTCTTAACAAAAACTAAGTCAAGGCTTTATTGTGAATATCAGCAGGGAATCCAGCCCTCCCAGGCATACAAAAACCCATCCCTGAGACGGCGCAGCATTATGAACTAGTACCTGTATGACTTCCTCTAATGCTTCCATTCTATACTAAATACAGTGTAATTACAAGGCTGACACTGTGCGTATCCTCCATCATCATTAAATTAGGGGGTTTGTGGAGATGAGAAATTGGCTGGGTTCAGCTTGGAGCCAGCAGAATCCTCATGGTAATTTACAGCGCTCTAAATGGGAGGCCAACTCCTCTTTCATTTGTCTGTTGTACTGGAGCTAAATACATATTTCTGACTGGGACGGCCTCACAAGTGAGCCTTGTGAGGCTGGAAGAGACACATAGAGAGGAGACTAATAAGCTTTAGTGTTATGGAAGCAGTGTGTGGTCCTCTCCTGATAGCCTTGTGAATAAAAATGTGTTTATGGGTGTTGGCAATCTAAGAACTCAACCCAAAAAATGTTGCTTTAGGTCTTGAAAAGTCTTTAGCCAATAGTGTCAAATTACACTAACACACACGTCTATGAGAATGGCTGAGAAGAGCAGAGTCCAAATGAGGCACAGGAGGGTTAATGTTCTGGGTGGTTGGTGGTTTAAATCCAAGGACTTACTGGACACTCTTCCCTCTACAACCAGCCAACATGCCCATAAGCAGGGCACAAAAAGCCAACAATCTCTGAGTCAAATTACCTTTGACACAGAAGTTAAAAATTAGCAAAGCATTTGAATTGATACTGTAAATCAAACACACCTTTCAGGAACAGGTGCATTTCCTTCTTTTACACTGTCACCTCCTCTGCAGAGTATCATATGTGCTACATTTACAGGCCAACCCCCTCTATGAAAAGCATCCACATGGAGACGCAGAAAAGGTAGGTGACTGGGCTGCCCGATAGACTCCAGAGTCAGTCATACTGACTCAACACTGACTGTGAGAAGTCTCTGCAACCACAGCAAGAGAAACACATGTTTGTCACAAAATATTTGAGGAGTCAAAACCAGTGATTACGAGGGTTGTGCAACTTTGTTGGAGGAATGATAACAACTGTGTCCAGTCTTTATAATCCATACTCTCTAACAGAAAATAAAGAAGCATTTCTGTGAGGTAGGAGGTAATAAAACAGGTTCTAGATCCTCAATCAGCTGCTCCTTCACATTCTGCTAGTTTTCTAAGGGGCTACAGGTTAAAACCGAGGATCATTTAAGATGAAACATTAGCATGGGGTCCAAGGATCCAATATTATTATTGTGGGTGTTAGTGCCGATATTAAGGCAGCGTGAAGCATACGATCACTTGTCAGATAAAGATCATTCTGATACACACTGGAAAGACGCAACGCGTTAGATTTTTACAGTCGGAACACAAGTGTCCCACAAGTGTCTGACTGTCTTTAAGGAAACCAGCTTTTCAGTTTTAACTGGCTGCTGAGCATGTTCACCTTCTGACTGAGTGGGATTTGGTCTAACAACCCTGGAAGTGAAGAAGATGTGTTCCCTGATGCGACTTCTGAGCAAAACCTATGGGTGTGTTGCAACATGGGAAACCAGAGGGCAGCAATGTTTAAGTGCGTGGTCCTTTGAAAGTGTTTAAGTGGGTGAGGTCAAGCGAGTATAAATAAATTAGTAGACTACTGTTTTCCTTGACATGTGTGAAGATCCTCCCTCTAGCATGGTCAAATAAAGCTTGTGTTTGAAGCAATTGAACTTCCTTGATGGAAAAAAATACCCCCATAGAGATGTGAAGTGTGTCTGTGCTTTGTAATGGTCCTATTGTGCTTAATGTAAGGTTTATTTAATATGGACAGTTAAAGCTAGGCGATACATCAGTACTTATCATGTATCGATCACTACAGTTAGGCTATATAAAGGGATTTTATATCATACATAGAGCTGTGTCATTTTGTACTGATTAATCATGATTTAATTTGACTTAATCACATGCAGAGTGACTCAACATCACATGACATTTTTTCCAAACATTGTATATAAGGATATATCAATATCAAGGTCTTCTGCTCGTAATATTAATTATTTGTCCACATTTCTATCATATCGCTTTTAGTGCTTTTTTAAAATCTCCTAAATACTAATATTCCTTAACGGCCTGAACGCCTCAAGTGCTAACAAGAAAGTTTCTAGTAACGTTAGCATACTTTGCATTGTATTTTTTACCTTCTGTGGTTTGAAGTCTGCAGTCTATTACACTTTCGCTGCTTTTGTACTGTATCATTTTACATTTCTATGAGACAACTGAGGTCTTCCTCGCTGTCGCTGAGTTCACAGAAACGTGAGATGTTCCCACATTGGCCCTCCAGGCTCTGAATGAGGATGTCATGGCTACAAAACAACAAGTTAAACCGTCCAGCAGCCATTAAACACAACTTCTCTCACTGTAAAACACCGCTGAAAGATACACGCCAGAGTCTATTCATATGTGGCTACATTTAACGACGGGCTACAATGTAAACGACTCATCTTACCTCAAGCAGATGAAGCTCAGTGTGAAGAAGCAGCAGCTTTTGGACGCATAATAATCCTCCCAGTGGATGGACTGGCAGTGTTAGGAGCTGGGCCGAAATGTCCTTTTAAAAAGTTTCTACTGTAGAAATGGACGCGCGGCGGTGCGGGTCTTCCACCAAAGTCCCGTTCAGAAACAGGAGGATTGACTGCACTTTCTTACAGTTGTTAGTGTTTCCCAGGACAACTCAGTGGGAGGAGTCTGTAGGAGGGCTATTATAAGCCCTATTTGCATTAGGTTTCCTCTGGGAGTTCAGTTTCAGACAGGAAGAAGTACACTTTCACTCGTGAGGGAGTTCAAACTAACTTCAGTCATTTTTAATTATATTTTTACAGGAAACTTGAGGTAATGTATTTTACCTGTGGCTGTACTAGACTAGGGGAAAGTCGCGTGGTCGGTCCTCAGTGGCAGGATGAAGCTAGCACAAAATATATCTTCATCCTGCGTGTGTTGTCACAATAAAGGCGGTAACTTGAAATAAGTTTTACATGCGTCGTGAAGCTGACTGATGCAAGAAGTTGGGTTAAATGATATCCTCGAACCAATAGAAGGAGGGAAAATTATCCTAAGAAATATGTTTGTTGTTCTGACTTCTTGACAAATTCTTGTACAAATTCCACCAGCTGTAGCTAACTAGTTGTTAAAACGTCACTTTGCTTTTATTTTGAAGGCAACGCTCAAACCCACAAAATATGTAGCTACCAAATGCTGTAAAGTGACAGAGATCTTACCATGTTTCCAATAACGAATAAAGAAGACAGAAGTATGAATAAAGTTGTGCTTTTATTGAACTATAATCACCTTGATGTGCTGTTTCCTTGATGTAACCACAGAACAGTTTCCACCAGTTCTGTACTTTCTCCACCACTGTAACTGCTAACCACTATTCAGAAAGAGCAGCTATATGAATCATGCTGTTAGGCTATAGTACTACTATATAAGAATTAAAATGCATTAACTTGTAAGGTCACCAAATTCACTATTCAATACAGATACTGTGGCTGAATATCATATGAAATACCATAGTGACTGCATGTCATACAGTATGATAAGGTCACTGATTACAGCAGACACATTACACGAATCTGTAGGAATAGTCTTGTCTTTCTTTCTTTTTCATGGTGAAGTAACCTTTCTCATGTTAGTAATGTATCATGTCCATGTTTTGGTCCAAGTGGTCAAGCTTTAACCAACTGTCATTAAATATGAATCACAGATACTTGGATTGCTCAGTAAGGAAGTATCATTGCTGTCTCATGCTGACTGCATGCAGGATATCACCTTTTAGGTACTGGGGGGGAAAACTCTTGCGGTTTGAACTGCCCTCTGCTGGTATAGTAGGCCCTCTGCAATGATCTCTGAAAGCAGGTGTAGACTTAAATAGTTAAAAAGTATTGAACTGATGCAAAGTGTAATGGTTCTTCTAACAAAATGCTTTTGCTCTAAAAGGCTGTGAGAATCCCCAACAGGAGGTTATAGTTTACTCTCATTTTTATTTATCATACAGGCCCATAAAACATTGGAAAAGCAGGCTCCGTTTTACTGCTTTACCGCACAACAAAACAACTCATGCAGTTTGTGTACTAGTCTAAAATGGTTTCCATATTTTCAGAAATGATTCTCCACATTTCATAAGCTTTGTTTAGCATTCAAATGCCTCTATTACTCAGCAGCCCATCAGTGTGAAATGCTTTCTACTCAACATGTGTCAACCCTCCACAGACAGAAATTGTACAAAGACCAAAGACCTTGTGTGTTTGTTGTACACACTTATAAAGGATGAATAACCTTACTTTTCATCAGGTTTCTATGCATAAGGGTATGCATGAGTGCAAAGCAGGGCGGCGTGCGTATACCTTCCACTTTAGAAATCAACAAAATGCATTAGAGCTTGTAAGTAACATCACATACTCAAAATGGATCACACATAAGGATGTGTTTAAAATCATTCCTTTCCTGGGCACAGATTCATCTGACTGGCATCTTTGGAGTGACATGAGTTGAACAGAGTGTTTATTATGTGGCCATGATAATAAAGACATCCAGTGGTTTTCAGCTGAGCCTGGCGAGCATGTGAGCCCACACTTTCGGATGAAATCATTGTCAATAATGTCAGAACGGCCCCTGGGGTGGGACAGAGAAAGAGTTTTTTTTTTTTTTTTTTTATGAAACAGAGAGGGAGTCTGGATGACTGCACACCTAAAAGAGTTTGATAATTTTATGAGCTAACTCGGAGTCCACATTGATGGCCGGTCACCTGTAAGTGCAGACTGACCTATCAGAGTCAGACAAATGTTTCTGAGTGTTAGCTCCCAACTCAGAGTCTAGAATTGAGTCTGTCTCGCTCCACTCTTAGCATAGTTTATCTGCTGTTGTGGATCATAACTGTGACAAAAGCATTACTGATGAATCACACTACAGTCTGCTGGCTTTTCCAAATAAATGCCTGTTGCCAGAAAGAGAAAAACACAATAAATACCCTGTATTCTGCCATGGTGTGTCTTCAGCTGCAGCAGACAGAACAGAGAGACTTACATTAAGCCTGATAGATGAGTATAAAACAAATATTGAATTTCTGGTTATTAAATGATGATTTTGAAAAGAATAAAAAGCTGTTACATCATTGGTTGACCAAATTACACATCTTGGAACCTAGATATAGTACAAATATCTAATGCTAAAGCAGAGTTGATCTTTTGCTTTTTCCAAAGTGATATCATGGTTTTGACTGGAACAATACTCACACCCTATAACAGCTCAAGCTCCAAAGATGTACTATAGAGCAAACTGTATTATTGTCTTTGAAGCTCAACTTCCAGCAAAAACAAGCTGGCATCTGGCACCTCATCAAACACATGCACGCGGTGTTACAAACACACCAGGTACACGGTTTCCATCACTGTATGAGAAATTGAACCACAGAGCGGTTGTTTCGGAGACCCAGCAGGCAGCCGGGCCTTCCTCCTATCACAAGCATCTGAGCTCGGAGCTTTGTGTCTCTACTCCACCTGTAACCAGCCGAGGGTTAGATAAATGGCAGGTGGTATTGAAAAGAGTTCCCATTCACCGCCATGCTGAGCTGCACTTAGACACATTATTGCAGTGTGGAGGAGGAGTGGAGGGACGTGGGGGGAATGCTGAAGCACGGCGGTCTGCAGACTGCCAGAACATGAGCGAGACGGGGGAAACTAGCATGACACAAAGAAGTACATAGCTGCCTTTGTGCAGCTATAAAGGAGGTTTTGTAAGTTGGAGAACTTGGATGGAAGAGGATGGAAGAGATAGTGCTGAAAAAAATCCAGCCAGAGTAAACACTTGGATAGAGAGACAAAAACACACTAGTTGCAAGAGGAGGTAGGAGGGAGGGAGAGAGAGAAGGAGCGAGAGGCATATCATTTGGCTGAAGTGTCTTCAGAGTGCTGCATACACTGGCTCACTATTCAGTGGAAAGCTTCTTACACTCAGCAGCACTGTCCACATTTCTTCTCTCTCAGTCTGGGCCGTGAGGATTTTGTTGTTTTTCTTCAGTTAAAGCTGCACTGGGAAACCTTTGCAGCCCAAAATGGCAGCGAGTGCTTAAAAATGTTAATGTTAAAAATGTAAACATTTGTTAATAACCTGCAGGCTGAGTTTCCCACGTCCTGGCCATTCTGCAATCACTTGTGTTTTAAGTGTGCTGTTTAAATTTGGATTATAATCTTACCTCAAGGTCCATTTAGCAATTCTGGTGCTTTTGATCACATCACATGATCACCATCAGATCTCCTGAGATTGTTTCCAAGGTCAAGGTCATACCACCTTGATTAAAAGTAGCACTAACTGATCTTTTTGGCCACTTGGTGGCAGCACAGGATGAAAACACAATATTTTATCAGCACCTCACAAAGGGTTTTTGTGGCAAACATGCTAGCAAACTGTTGACTGTTTACACAGCCAGCAGACACAGAGCAACATAAGCACTCATTTGGTGTTGTGTTTCTGGCCACCTGGCGAATGTAAATCCAATACTCACTCTTCTTTTGTCCCTATTTGCTCACTACTAAATGCTGAGGGAAATATCTGGCCCTTTATCTTCTATGATGTGTTCACCATCTGGTCGCTAACTTTGTCAGTCTGCCATTTAATGCTGGACAGGCACAGCGTACAGTGCGTTATCAGGTTTTTTCGCTGAAAACAGCTGCCAGCTGTGGCTGGAAACATGGTTGATGAGTGCAGAGACTGAAGCAAAACAGTAAAGTTGCGGGACATCCGTCCTGGGTGATCCGATCACAAGTGGACAGCTTAAGTACAGGTGTGAATGCACCCAAGACGCATTGAGGAGGCATTGAGATCCAGTTGCTCACACCGCATTCAGCGGTGGTCTGGTGGTCACATGTGGTCACATTCTTTTCGCAGTGTGTACGCGAATGTGTCCTGGGCCACATTGAAGGACCGCCTACTCAACTACGGTCCTCTGTGTAAGCGGAAGAATGGACTCACTCGCTTATTAAAGAGCAAAACAACAACAAGAAGACGGCACAACAACAGACAAATGGGTTCTTGTAGATGGAGTACACACGAAACATGCTGCCTGATGTCCTCTGGCTGCTCTGCCTCAACTCTCCGTTAACTCACTGTAGCTGCTGTTAGCTGGTTAGCTCAGTTAGCCGTGCAGCTAGCGGCCCTCTGCCTGTGTGTTGGTGTTTACATTTGGTGTTTGCAAATGGAAATTATGTACGTGCTTGTTTGTATATGGAGCGGGGAAGTGAGATCCAATCCCAAGTGGTCACTGGAGACGCATGTTGGAGCTGTCCACTTGCGATCGAATCACCCAAGATGCATTCTAATACCAGGTGTAAACAGGGCCTCTGTTGCACTGAGGGAAACTGCAAAGTTTGGTGATTATACTCTGTGGGTTCATCACTATGAGCGACCCCTCTCACATTACACATCATCATTAGATCCATTGTTAATATAAAAATATTGATTAGTGCAGCTTTAAGTTAACTGAAACCACCTATTTGAGAAAGCTTTTTTGTTTATTTTGCTAAAGCTAAAAATCTCTCTGAATATAAATATTTGACTTGTTTCTAAACCAAAATGATCACAAGATTCCCTGACTGCTTTAAAGTTTCTGATCATTGTTACTTTGGAAAAGTTGACACATGTTCAGCACAAAAAATTCTGACACCATAAAGATCAAAAAGATCTCTGAAAGCTTCCTCTGGGTTGAAGCTGTCTGTTTTCTTGGCAACACAGTTCACTCAACTGCCACCCACCATTTGTTTTAGCAGAGCTTTTTACATACAAACCCTACAGGTACAACAATTCTCAGGGTATTTCATACAAATTCTCGGCAACTGTCAGCTTTAAATTGACTCTGGATGTGTGATTTTCCAGCAGTTCCACCTCATATTTTTCATCTCGGCTCGTACCTCTTGAATTATCTTGATAGTGTGTGGTATAATTGCACAGATAACAATATACCAGTCATGCTGCTGTCATTCACCTGGTTGGATTGGGTAACATCCAACATTGCCATCCCACAGCCTTGTGTGTGCTTATGTTAGAGGATAAATCTGCTGAAATTGGTAACAAATCCCATGGAAACACCCAAACTAACAATGAAATCATCCAACAAAAAAGAAGTATTTTCTGTGTAACCAGAATCTTTATTCTGCCATAGATCTCTATGTTTGTCCAAAAAACTATTAAAACCACAACAATGAGCCACACTGTCAATCCCACATACACCATGCTGGTGCCAGAAACACACGCTGCAGCACCAAATGTGTATTAATCCGCTGCTGAAATGAGTCCCCAGAAAATACACAATTGAACCCTGTTTGAGTAACATTTGTTAAAAACTACAGTGCCTGGCTGTTTCAGGAAATTACTTAGCCTTATTTTTTTTAAATGAAACAACAAATTTCTGTCATCAGTATGAACCAGTGGGCTTGTGTGCCACTGACATGGTAGGAAAGTATCAAGAGACATTGTTGGTGTTGCATGTTAAATACATGTAACCATGTTTGTAAACCATAAGCTGGCTGAGTATTAGAAAATCACTGTAATCAAACGTTGTTGTAGGCACTAATGTATGTGTGTGTCAATGTGAGGTATGGTGCAGCTTTGAGCTTTTCTTATTTGCTGAAAACTGTGTTATATTAATCAACTAAAAAGAGACTATTATAATGTTAACAGTTACAATTACTACTTAAACATAAAGCAAAAAACATTTCCTGGAAGCGACAGAGAAAAAGCAAGAGGCCTTTCACTGTCAGTGGTCAGTGAGAGATCAGATCTCTATAACTTAAATCAATAATGTTTTTGTAATTAACAGCATTTATGAATCATTTCAGTCCCTGTCACGTCCACAAGATGTCAGTGTCTGTAGTGCATCAGGTCAGTAAGTCCAGTTGATCCCATCAGCAGGGATTTACTGTCTTTGTGGAGTCTAAACACACCACAATACAAATCACTGTCACACAAACTCTGTGTGTGTGTTCCACCAATCATCCTGAATGGTAAATAACACAACGCCTGAAGTTTACAAACCCGTGTCTTTGTCTGCATGTACTTATGCATGTACGTGCTCACACATGCAGTCCTGGACGCACGCCAGAGACCAGGTCAGGTGACTTAAGCCGAGCCGCCGTGTCCAACCAAATGAGAGGGATTTGGGGAGGTCGCACCCACGCTGCCTCCCACCCACCTCCACATCCCACCTCCATTCACTAAAGCCCAGCAGATTAACTCCCTCAGATCTCTCCTCTTTAATTAGGAGCAAACACGAGGAGTGAAGGCCCAATGACTTTAGGAAGAACATTTTATAAGAAGCACGGGTGGGGTAATAAACAGAGAGGGCCAGACTTATTGTTACTCTAATTTCATCTCTCTGAATATTTCTCATGTAAAGATGTCAGGCTAGACTAATTTTAAATAATAAATATAAAACAACGTTTATCCAATGTGGGAGAGAAAAATCATACATTTCATACATTACATACCTACAATGTCATAAAGTTAATCACTTCCTTTAAAAAGTACCATCATTTGGGTTATCAACCACGTCAGAGAAGGTAACTTAGATTCTTTCACCGCATGTGATTTTTAACTCTTCAGTCCGTGCTCATCGGACAGATAGACAAGAAGGAGAGGGAAGATGAGCCACAACAAAACACCAACACAGGGTGGTTCTATGACTTGAAATGATGCTCCAACAAACTGCTTTTAAAAAAACATACACACCCTTAAAGATGTGACCCAGTCAGAAGGAAAACAATTGGACAAAACTATGTAGCAGTAATTGTACCAGCAGGGTTTTGCTTGCTGTCTCTCCTCTGCCTTGTTATCTTAAAGTTATTTTGTGCCCACATACAGAAGATGAGGCACTTACAAAAAACAGAAAGAGAACTGAAACTTGAGTGGGCGATACACAAACCCTTAGGGGCTTCTAAACAATACTTCAGATAAATCTGACTGAAAGCAGACAACACCAACATTTATCAAGTGTTCATGTTAGACGAGAAAAGGAGAGAAAGTAAATCATTTCCTTAACCCGAGTCAATACAACCCATCAAATTCTGTGCATTTCACTCACTCTGTAGAATAAGCTTTAAATCCCTGATCATCAACAAGCGGCTAATTGCAAGGATGTCAGGGGCCAGAGGAAACAAACATTTGCATGACCAGGGACTCGTCACGGACTTCACTGGAGGGAAAATAACAAAGTTAAGCAGCATGCAATGGTTTCAAGTTAGACCAGTAAGAAAAGGGACGCAGCGAGTGGGTTTATCACTTTTTCCCAGAACCCTCCCCCTGGAAGCTATTAATTTCCTGGATGCTTGCATGAGACGCCTCTGCGATGCAGCTCGCCCGCCATTGTAGGGATTGTGCGGGCTGGGCCCCTCCTCCTGACGCAGGCCTAGCAGGCACCATCAACTGTAATCCCAATGTGTTCACCAGAGGACGAAGCTCTGCAGATGAAGGGCAGAGGCTTCAGGGAGAGTAACATTTTAGCAGCCTTACTATACATTCTGTCCCGGGACAACTCACATCTATAGTATGTGATCACATCAAGATGGCCTCTCAATGATTTCACTTTTTATCATCAATATTTAAAGGCTGCAGGACATGACTGTTGGGCCTAGATACTGGATTATTCAGTTGGAAAGGTCCAGACATGTCATGATGGCGTAATGATGAGCTGCAGCGTTTGATTGGTGGACGGTGTGCCTGGATTGAGGGGGCCAAGGGCGGGGCTTGGAAGAGGGGTTAAACGGAGACTGGTGAAGACAGAGAGTATGGGGGCTAAATTTAGCCAATGGCTCTGCTGGGGTGGAGCTAATCCTCTTTGCACTCGAATTATCTGGCCTTCGGATTAGAGAGCTTTGCCTCTATGCAAGACATCTACTCTCTATAATGATGTCCCATAGCAGGCCATACCATGTCTCCTGGTGGGGGTGGATGGGTCAGCAGCCTGGCCCCTGTAATGAATGAAGAGCTTGTTTAATGAGCACAAATCATTCACTGTTTGCTATAGTGCACCATTTTATAGTGTTCATATAGTGAGAATTATTATACTTAACTGTATATAGTGGACTGAAAAGATGCCATAATGCGACATACAGTATATTGTATCATTCATGCAATTGTAGCAGATTGCACATAACGTATGTAGCATGCCATGTTGTGTCTGCCACTCTATACAGTCTTCTACGTGGAATTCCTTGTATTGGAAATGTTTAACAGCGAACATTTAACATGCATTCATGGAGAGTTACAGAAGTGTAACAGGAGCAGCTGTAAACATGCATGAAAGATGAAAGTAGGAGTTAGTTGGATCTAATGATGAGTACTGCTGCATACAGACTTACATAGCAATTTATATTGGGTTTATATTGTAGAGGATGCCAAATGTTTGAGTTGCCACGGCTCTGTTCATGTTCAGGAATACCACAATGTAGCTCTGCATTAAAATACTACTTCACTGAAAGTACAAAAGAATAAGCAAAACAAGTGCCTGAGAAGTTGTACTCAAGTAGAGTATTTGAGTAAATATACTTAGTTACATTCCACCCATGTCATGTCCACCACACAGCAGACATGATGGAGTTTCAGAGTCTTGCTCATTTGGATGCATCAAGCCCTTCACTTTCTCATTACAGGAGGACAGTGTAAAAACAAACTACATGAAGATGTTTTGGCCAAGTGAGACAGAAACGGCCCCTTTTGAGGCCTACGTAATAAATCTATATGTTAAACGCTTTTTATATTATACAATACCCTCGCATCATCTGGGAAGAGCCTGGCATCAATCCACCATATCCTCCTGTCAACTGTAACTGCTGTTCTCTCTGTGGTGTCAGTCCTCTCTGCTCTCACAGTCTGTATATTTTCTGTATATAAACCACAGGAATGATATGTGGGTGCGGGAGAGCTATGATTATCCATCTCCGGCATGGGGTGCCACTCAGACACATCTATAATCACCTCTGCACTCATCCACACCCAACAAAAGGAACCACCAGGCCTTCCTAACTGCTTCGAGGGAAGAGGAATATTTTAGCCATTTCTGCTGATATGCTTATCCGGAGTGACTCGGGATGGATGAGCGGCTACGGTAGCGAGTTCTCGACGTCTCACTCAAGGATGTCTCACTCAGGACGCTCAGACGAAAGAACTCATCCCGGCTGCTGTAAATATAAGCAACCATTATCCAAATATGCCATCACAGCCCCCACTCAAGTTTCAGTTCAGCAGTGGGCCATCACAGCCCACTGCTGTGATGACACTGCTAGTTACGTGCACTCTCTTGGAGATCTCTTGACAATCATTGCAGACCACTGAAAGCCCAGATTCAAGTCTCCATGACAACGAGCATTTGCCCTGCTGAAGTGTCCTTGAGCCAAAGAATACAGAATCTCTACCGGCTTCAGAGCTGCTGTTCTGGCAGCTGACAATGACCTCTGACCTCTCTGGAGATCAAGAGTATCACAAAAAATCCTGTGGAATGTCACCACAGTTTGCAGTCACTATCAGTAGAGCCTGTTGCTATTTACACTTGGAGGACTGTACCACTGGGTCCCAGAGGTGGGGGTGGGGGGGTTAGTTCCGGGGAGTTTCCTGTGGGGATGAGCCCTGGAAAGGGAGGGGAGGTGGGGGTGGGGGGGATCGTGAGGTTGGATCCTAATCCCTCAGGCTTGGCTGCAGCCTTAGGATAAACTGACATGTAGGCTTTGGACATATGAAAATGCTACTTGGACTTTAACATTTTTTTTATTCATGTTTGTTTTGTTCAGGAGTCATTTATATAATAAAGGAATGCCAACTCTGGTAAGACTACTTTTTTCTTCCGTAAGTGTTTGCTGCATTGTGCTATTTAATTTGTTGTTTTGTCAGACAAATCAGTTAGGACATGAGAAATAATGAAGGCTGGAAAAAAATACCTGTGGTGCCGTGATTTATTTTCAGGTTTTATCTGTTGCAACAGCATCAAAAATGTAGCAACAGTTATTTTTCAACATTACCATGTAAACCAACTGTTTACCAACTAAATTCACGTGTCTAAACAGAGGCGTTCCAGGTTCTCATTTTGTCAACCTTAAGTCACCCTCTTTAGATGTTTTGCTACACATTGTTACACAAACTTCTTCAGCTTTTGATTAAAGCTGATGTGTGGAGATGTGAAGGAAAGAGGACACTCTCATGTCCTCCATTGCATGCAGGGGGAATTTACTCTCTGTTATCAGGATCTACTCAACGTAGCATTTTTTTGGTAGCAACGGCATTGTCATGAAAATATCACGAGCAATATATCTGATAAGGCCCAGAAAGGCAACTCGTGCACTGTAACTGACCGAGTGACAGTATTTTACTCCGAAACGTGTTTGATAATAAATGTATTTGACAGGTTAGCAGACAGGTCGTCCCCAGAAATCACGCAGGATTGTCCTTTGCCCTCTCTAGGTCACAGAGGAGCTGAGATTAAGGTGAAGTCACTGCTTTGACGGTTGAGTTATTCAGTTATTCAACAGATGCAACACATGTACGCACAAAAGAAACAGTACATTCGTATTATCTCAGTGGTGATCAAACCTCTCACCCTGTTGGTTAGTGGAGGCCAGGTGGTGCAAACTGGTAGACAAGATCGGACAAGTAATATTTATTGAGGAAATCAGGCTATACAGTTATGCTGCTGACAGCATATCCAACTTTGGTCATTTTCAAGCAAAAGCGTGTTTTTATCCCCCCAAAAAACGGTGCAGGTGTTGGTGCAAACACTGCATTTCCTTATGAACATACGAAAAAGCAAATCAGTTGTCAGGTCCAGATCAAACACCTGGACTGTAGTTGTAGTGCAGATAAAAACCATAATGAAAGCAGATTGAGAGAGAAATAGAAATAGTACAAAGTGTGCAGGCGTGATGGAGTCTCCCTGGGGTGCTGATAAAAACGTCTCATCCAAAAAAAGAAAGAAAGAGAAAGATGACAAAATGCAAAATGCATTCATAACAACTGACACATCTGAGATTAAAAGATGAATTACAGCTGTGGCAGATAACTGATCAAATATTCTGCGAAAGGTTGCAGGTTTATTTATGATTCTGTCCATTTCTATACTTCGCAAATATAATTACGGCTTACATCCAAGCCCCTGGGTGTGCAAATATTGGTGAAGAAAGTGAATAAATAAACACGACCCAACTCTCAGTAACTGCTGATGGGGTGCCCTTGAGCAGTGCACTTACAGCTGATCAAAGGAAGGCGGAGCAGGGCACTTTGAGCTGCTCTGTGACCAGCAGTGGAAGATAGTGGTGAATCCCAGGTGACCGGATGAATCAACATGAGGCTATACCTGGAAAAAGTCTCCAGACAGCCAGACAGTCCACAGCATTAATATGTAACTCCACAAGTGTGTATGGTTCTCTGTAGAACAAGCTACAGAAACTGATGAAGTGAAGTTTGGCTCAGTCGAACTAATAAATGATCTGAACGATAAAAGGTCACTTGTGTAATTGAGATAGCTTTTTGTAAATTACGCTGTGACCTCTCCGCTTCCTGTTAAACCTCAGACTCACATTGATTTTCATGATTCAAAGGGGCTCTTTGACTTTTCAACACCGGGGACGCTCTCAGAGGAAGGCAGATCATGACCTATTCAAACTCTGCACAGGCATAAACAGTGATTTGACATCTGCATTAGTGTGTATGTGTTTGGGGTAAGGCGATGGGGGGGGGGGGGGGGGTCAAGCTGATGCATTAATAAACACAAACACAGATCAATAAGTCAGAAGAGAAGGGCGAGGGAGGGAGACAGAGGGGGAAAAGAGTGACTACAGGCAGCCTAACTGTTATGTAAGCGCCAGCTGTGTGAGCAAAGATGCTGCAGCAGGATGATGAAGGCCACGCCGCCTCCCTCAACCAGACTGAGCATCCACCCTCTCACTTTCTCTTCTGGACTGTTCATATATTATTCATGTTACTGAAGGAAAGAGCAATGGCCGTGATCACATCCTGGTACTGCAATTCCACGCATTACTCTTGGCAACAAAACGGATTTGCGCGTTCATTTTTAACACAAACTTTTGGGATTTCAAAAGCAGATAACCAAGCACAGCGAGTACATTTCAGTGCTTCAATCCAGACCCCATAATCCACCGCCGCAGCTATCAGCCACCTCTGTGACTTTCATGATGAAACAATAATGTGAGGCAACAGGGGCGAAATGAAAAAAAAATCTGCAGTCTTAATCTGGATTAAATTACAGTGTTCGTCATCCTGGCTCCAAACCAGAACAGACCAACCCAAACCAAACCAACCATCCACTTGTCGGTTGATAAGACTACAATTGTTTCTGGATGGAGCAAGTAATGCCCATTTGAAGACAGTGACACCCCCAAGAATAATCGGATTCTGGGGGGAAAAAAATGTAATGGCGTAATAACATTATTATGTATTTTGAGTCCTTGACAGGCAAAATGTTAAATGTACAAAGATTTCACTCCTTTAGAGATATATATAAATCAGCCCTTTTTGTTTCCCCCAAATGGTTCTAATTTGAATTTCAAACCCCCATGTTTCCTGTTTCAAATGCTACTAAAGGAAAAGGATTCTCACACCGGTGGTATTACCAGTATTAGAGCTAGAGCTCCTACATTTCCCACAAACCCTGTTGATTTTTACTGCAAAGTGGATGTTGCTACTTGCTTTTTCTGCTTTGCTTTTCTTTTTCCTTCAAAGAATATGCATGTTGGAGGAAGGAATAACGTTTTTTTCCTCACAGATGAAAACTTTTTGTGGGGTTTGCTGCTGCAGCCTTCCTTGGTCTGGTATGACCAGTAGCCTAGCATATGGTTAGCTAATATTAGCAAACCTTTAGATAGATATTGTTAACAAACATTACTGAGTCAGCTGACTGACTTTATGACTCTTCTCTCTTGTGCTACTATTGCTACTGCGCTTTCGCATTCACCATTATTAGCATTTTGTTTTAGCTTTTATCATCATTAATACATTTGCACTGTGAGTTACATAGCTAGCTTTAAAGGTGCCCTTGAGCAAGACACTGAAGACTAGCTGTCCTGTGAAGCTCCCAGTGTGAATGTAGCGCAGCAGCAGCAGAGAGGAGTAAAAACTACAAAAGCATCTCTGAGTACACAGTTGGACCAGACTGAGCACACGAAGGTTAAATCAAGAATTGTTTTATTTTATAGTTTGAACAATGTGAGTCTGAAAGTAGTCGATTTCTCATGTATTGTGTTCTGTATTTGGCATTCAGTTATGCAGCTTGGTTGTCTGTCACAAAATGTTTCTACAATGCGTCATCATTTGTTATCTCTAAATTACAGAGAATCCAGCCTCAGGAAAACAATTGCTTGATTTTGTAAGAATATGTGCCTGACTTCACTGTGCAAGTCATTTAATTATGTCAGTAACGCACGTGGCAGCAAGAACAAATCCTAAAATGCAATGCAATTTGTGTTACTGTCTTGGTGCCTCTGGTCATTATAAAAATCAAGATAGATCTGAATGTATTATCGTTGCAGCAGTGCTATGTGATGGATCAAAATGGCGTCAGAGCATTTGAGCGGGGAGACGATGAGATTATCTGGCTGTGTGGAAGGACACGCAGCCTCCAAGGCAGACTGGGAGTCCTGAACTGCTGTTTCCTGCCTAGTGACACTTTCAGCTTCTGACTGGAATAATAACTGCAATGTATTTACGACTTAAAGTCCTTTACAAGTGGTAATAAATGACATGAAATTGATTAGACTGACAGGAGGGGAATTAAAGTTAAAAAAAAAAGCAGTGAACATAAACTGTGGGAGTGAAATGAAAAACAACAAAGGAATGTCTTGCTCTTCTATAATTACATGACATATTGTAAGCAAATCACACACTTCTATATTTTCTCCAGGTTTTCTAGGACTTTGTCCTTGATTGAGGGTCAAAGGTCATGATGTGCCCTTAATGTTTTTAGCTTTGAATGAAGCTCTTTGGGACTGTAATTGTGACTTGACAGGGCAGATGTGTTGTATAGCAATGTCTCTGCCCTCCAAGTGTATTATTCTTTGCTGTTATGCTGACAGACTATTTGCATTGTGTTTTAGGTTCAGCATGCAGCACTGTGCAAATCAAGGAAGGTCGTAGTCTTTAAATGCAGATGTTGAGGCCTTGAATTTGAGACCCAGACGCCTCAGAAGATCAAGCCACAGAATACCTTTTGACATCTGGAACAGTGAGAGCAACCCAAGGCTCCTTGGGAGGATTATGCCATTATAGCTGACAACTTGAGCTTCCTCAGAGTACAACGGCTACAAGGCAACATCAGTCCTGCTCCTCTTACACCCAGCAGGAACCATGGATGACCCCTATCACAACAACGTGAACCAGCAGGTGACAGAGGGTGGAGAATACACCTACACCCAGGATGGAGGAGGTCAGGACGGCTACCCTTACCAGACGGACTACCCTCCACAGGATGAGGATGCTGCTAGTGATGCCACAGAGGGCGCAGATGATGGTGAGCAGATGTATGAGGGGGAGTACCAGGGCATCCCCCACCCCGACGAGATCAAGGAAGCGCGGCGGGCGGCTCGGTTGGAGGCCAGAAGGAAAGCCCGGCAGGCTGGCCAGCAAGAAGAGGAGGAGGATAACCTGCCAGAGCAGTACGAGACCATCATGGAGGACTGCGGCCACGGGCGCTTCCAGTGGATGCTGTTCTTCGTGCTGGGCCTGGCGCTAATGGCTGACGGCGTGGACGGCTTCGTGGTGGGCTTCGTCCTGCCCAGTGCTGAGAAGGACATGTGCATATCCAACTCCGACAAAGGATTGCTGGGTAAGTGACAGCAAAGGGAGGGAAGGCTGAAAAACTGAGGTTTCTGCTGAGTGTGGTGAAAACTTGTATGGCTCCAGTTTTTCCTTTCAAAGTGAAATAACCTTTTGGGAGAAAAAAAACAGAGAAGGGAGAGGCTTTTCAACCGATTTCTGTCGATAGAACAGGCTTGAAAGGACTCGTGTACACTACGAGTGACAAAGCTACATAATGGCAAAGCGTGGCCAGCTACATCGTCGCAGAGTCACTGTTGAAGTGTTGGTCAAGCATTAGATTAGTTGACGTAGTTATGTCGCCATGGTCAAAATAATATACATGCTTTTGATCAATGTCTGGGCCCCATTTGTAAAGTGTTACCCTCCCATTTAAACATCACATTTCGCCCCAATGCATCCCTGTGTACACCGCAATACACAGAAAGCTAACACAGAGTCAGCTAACTTAAATGACACAGTACCGCAGCTAGCCATTGAGGTGCCACCCTCTGCCAAGCTACATATTTTAATAGTGTCATGTAAAACTATTGGGTATGGTTAAACAGCGCTGGGAACTGGCTAATGGCAAGAATGTTTTAAGAGCATTTTTTTAGATGGAACGGGACAGGAATTGTGGGGAGACATGGTGAACCAAAAATATGTGATTCGTTGATGCTCCACGTGATTGGAGAGGTGAAAAAAAGCTTCACGGCCATCACACAGCGAAGTGTCGGGCGTCAGTTTGTACCTTCATGGCACTGGCCTCCATCGAAAATAACTTGTAGCCTGTTGCTTTGTCGTTGCTTGTCACAGCAGAGGCTGCACTTACACACAACGACGCTTTGAGCTAAACGCTAATGTGGGCACGCAAAAAAGCGCACAATGGCAATTCTAACATGCTGATGTTTAGCAGATATAATGTTTACCATTATAGCTAAGCGTGTTAGCATGTTAACATGTGCTAATATGCAGGTATTTAGTTATAAACCAAAGTTTTGGACAAATTTAAAATTTGACCTTAAGGTGGCGCTAGAGGAAAAGTCAGGGGATCACCAGAGTTATTACAATTCATCCTGAGGGGAACATGGCTGTCTGTGCCAAATTTCGTAGCAATCCATCCAAGAGCTGTTGAAACATTTCACTCAAAGCCACACATTTCAAACTCATGGTGAAATTTCATATCAGGGCATCACCAAAGTCAATAGAATTCAACACAAATCCTCTTTGTACCATGAATGTCTATCCAAAATTTCACTGCAATCCATCCAAAAGCTGCTGAGATATTTCAGTCTGACCAACAGCCTGACATTGCCATACCTTGGGCCATGCAGCTAGCATGGCTGAAAATTTTGGCGGAAGATTTAGCAAATCATATTTCTCCAAAACAGAAATACAGCCTTTTGGAAATCTACTAGACTAGCTAATTACAGTCATCTGTCGAAGAGTTCCAATCTTTACCCAGAGAGGGTAGGACTCATCAGTGAAATGATCTGCCGTTGTGCTTGGCTGAAACGAATGTATGCGTATGTTTGGCTCTAGATGGCACATGGTTGCAGACGACTGCGCCAGACAGAAGTATCCCCGAGCCGCTGGGACAAATTAGGCAAAAGGGCTTGAATCTTTCTTGGCAAATGCAAGAGTTATGAAACATAACCAACACTGCGTGTGTTATAGAGTATGGGTCCATTGTGAGCCACCTGATTGAGCCACTGGATAGTGAGCCTTGGCATTGGTATTACAAGTGTCTGGAAGTTTACTCGGGGGACACCGCACCACATGTCAATTGTTTAATTATCTTAGATACCAGACAGAGAAATAAGCACCTGCTTTCAATTTACTTTGAATGTCGGATATGCTGTGTATTAAGGATGGTGTTTCCTTTATTTCAGATGCCTGCTAGCTTCACTTGTTCCTAAATATTGTACCACAACAGTAAACACAGCTAAAATAATTATACTGAAATTTGTATGCAGCATACATCCAACTTACTGGGAAATGTACCTTGAAAACGTCTGTTCCTCACTTTCTGTGCAGACAACTAAACTGCAAATTAAAGCCCCTCACCTTATTTCCCAGGCCTCGTGTGTAGCCAGGCGATGTGGCAGATTGCACATCGCTCATTTCATCTTAACAACAGGCTCCTGGGATGAGGCATTGCGAGAGATTGATGAGGAACCCGGTGGTGATCGTATTCAGTGTGTGTTCCCAGGCTAATATGGAGCATGTTGCTGCAGTCAGAGAGCCTGGCGGCCTGCAGCGCCCGGTTGCAGAGCTGTCAGATACGCTTCAGGCCCCTGACAGGCTGCGGTAGCAGGAGGAAGGCCTGGCGAAAATGAAATCACAGCGTCTGTGCAGAGCGGGAGGGGAGCACTGATCATTGACTGAGAATATGAAGTAGATCTGCAGAATGATGCTATCTGATTCACACTCATGCTCCGTTCACTGGACTCACGGGAGCAGCAATGTGTTTAATCTTAACCTTAGTCTTAGATAGCAGAAAGACTCCCAAACCTTTTGTTAAAAACAGGGGGGTTGGTGCACTTACCTTTAATGGTGCTTTTATTGTTTAATCTATAGAATGAAAATACAAGAGGCTCATAGTGTTGGAGACAAAGAAGACAAAGTTCTGACAGGTTTTAAATCCCAGACTTCATGTGGTTGCAGAGATTGAACCAACTATCTCAAAGAAATTGCAATACAGCTAATGCATTTCAGAATAAAACTGGAATTGCAGTTAAAGAGGTCATGCATAAATTATGAAATGGTTTTATGATGCTTCCCTGCTGCTATTTAAGCAAAAACCTAGAATATCTTTGGTGCTTTGCATTCACTGCTGTAGTGTTTTTGTACCACACACTCCCAGTCAATCAAGCAAGATCATTTTGATTAACTTTGACTTTTTACAGGTTTCTCATACTGTTTTATTTTATCTTAGTACACACCTAAATCATAACTAGGCTAAATCTGATTTTAGGAACAGGTGGAGCAGCTGGCTCCAGGCCAGCAACTGTAACAACTTTCATTCAGTGGCAACAAATTCAATCAGTACTGTTTGAGTCAATCTGAGATAGAGAATAGCAGGACTGACATCACATGAAAATGGAGCAGATTGTTACTTTAAAGTTATTCACTGTTATCAAACCATTTTGGAAAAATGCTGCCAGGTGTCATAACTGTGAAACTCACATGTGACATTCTCTAAAACGTTACCCTGTTGTTTAAGTAAAGATTCATTTCTTATATCTGAAACGAAACTGAATTTTAAACAAAAGTGAAAGTCATCTATACATACGAGCCTCACATCTGTTTGGATTATGTTCACGGGGTTAGTGTTTCTTTAGACTGTACATGTCATGTACATGTTTGGAGAATGCAGTCCGAATAGATTCATTGTCTCTTCATCTAGATGTGCTAAATGCACCAACTGTGCTCTCCCTTTCAATTCTACAAGAAAAAGGAAAATGACGTCTCTCCCCTTCAAGGATCCGGTGTCTTCACTGTGCTCAAGGACACTTTAACAGGCAGATAGAAGCTTGTTGCTGCAGGGGCTGATCCTGGGCCTCCACCTAAAGGACAGGCTTGCTAATCACAAGGCCACCCTGTCAACCTGTCTGCCGCGTACATATCCAAGGCATGCACATGGCCTTAAGCGACGACATGGCCAAGATATTAGGTGACATGTTCACCCTGACTCTTTGTCTCCTGGTGCCCTGAGCAGTCTCTTGTTGAATGAGTTAGGGATGTGCAGCTTGGCGTGCGGAGCGCCGGAGCTTTTGGATGGTCTAGTAATCCACAGGGAAGGTGCACACTATGGCTCCACGTGCTGTTAAGCTGCTTAGTCCCACTGTAATTAGGGCTGTGTGTAGTAAAAACACGGAGCGGGCAGGAGGTATGGGTCTAAAGGTTTAAACAACACGGTGAAGACAAAGTTGTAGGTTTGAGTCCTGACACCGACAGCAGGGGAGAGCACATTACTCTCCCCAGAGACAGAAATAGAGTACATAATCATTATTATCTCCTTGGTGCAGTAATGGGCAGCACAGTCAGTCACTCTTAATGGCTGTTGCCTTACAACGAAAAGACGCTTAGTGCATGCTGGGATAGGCTGGACTGTGAGAATCTGCAGGTAAAACGGGAGAAAATGAATTTAGCATTGATGAAGCATATAATCAAAGTAACAATAGAATGTCAAAGAAGACAAGATAAGACAACTGGAGCAACACGTGTCACATGTGAACACAAGCAGATTTAAAAACATGGAAGGTGAATATTGTGGAAGGGAGGCGCTCTCAGATGCCTCGAAACCATCATGACCTTTATTTCTCAGTCCACTTTCTGGGAAGGCTATCATCAGTACGTTTTCTCGGTGCGTCTATATGAATATTCAGAAATGTTGACCAGACCACGCATGTAAGGATGCGTCACACTGAATCACAGTACAAAGTGATGATTTCTCTATTCCTGTGTTCATACACGGGTAAAGGGAGCCCCCTTGTGGAGACACTTTGCCTTGTTTTGATTTTTCTTTTCAGTGACAGATCTTCCAGTGATGTTTGTGTGCATGTGTATGAATGC
Source organism: Enoplosus armatus (assembly GCF_043641665.1). NCBI lineage: Eukaryota > Metazoa > Chordata > Actinopteri > Centrarchiformes > Enoplosidae > Enoplosus > Enoplosus armatus. The sequence goes on along the minus strand of NC_092180.1, from coordinate 24,796,650 downwards.
AAATAGCATCAGCAGAGCCTACACTGTGTGTTTCAATGAGATCAAGAGCGCGTTATGAGAGTAAAACATGTAACTTGACTGTGAGTGTGAAGGTCAAAAGTTTGTTTGTGTGTGTGTGTGTGTGTGTTTGCAGGTCTGCTGGTGTATGTCGCCATGATGGTGGGGGCGTTGGTGTGGGGGGGTCTGTGTGATAAGATGGGGAGGAGGAAGTGTCTGATCTACGTCCTGGCCATCGACCTGGTCTTCTCCTTCCTCTCCTGCTTCGCTCAGGGATACGGCTTCTTCCTCTTCTTCAGGTTCTGCTCCGGCTTCGGGTGAGACACATTTACTTTTCATGTTCACATGTACATGTGCAGGCCTCGCTTGAACAGAAGACAGGGGGCTTTTATAATGACTGACCTTTTGCATAAATAATCCTTTCAGTGGAAGCAAGTGCGTCTGTAAGATCAAGGGAGAAAAGCACATCCCTACATTTGTATTTGAAGATGAGTAATAGCACAAACTGTGGATATTTAGAAATATGCTGCACACAAGGAGATTTCAGTTTATTCCCTTCTTTATTATAACAGTTAAAACAAGTGAACAATGCTCTTTGCTTGTTTTTAATTTGAGTTTTATTGCTGACATCCTGCTGTCGCCAGCACCTTGGTGCCGTGCACAGATTGATTTTGCAACTTTCGAAGTCACATTTCTTTTGATAATGACTGCAGCCTGAGTGTACCCAGACCTGCAATATTGATGTTTGAGTTTTTTTGCTGAGCCAAAAAATACAAGGTCACCAAAATAAAACGCTCAGCTGTTGCTGATTCACTGTAATAATGAGCCCCATGTTAGTCATTAATGCTCACATCCGCAGGAGAGCAGTGCCCGTTTTGCTGGCTTCACAAAACATAAAGAGCAGACAGACTCCACACCCCCGCATGGATTTCTCATCATGAAGAAAATTCTTCTAAAATGTCAATGATTGTCTCAATGTTTAGCATAACAATGTAGCGCTATTTCCAAGAGTTTTGCTCTCCTGTACGTACACTGTTTTTCTTTTGGTCTGTTTAAACTCGTTTTAAATAAGGAAATGTCACTGGAATCACGTGAAAGAGAAAAAAATAAGTATTTTATTTTCCTTTGTCTTTAATGTTGGTGCGGGAGCTGTCTGGATTAGAGCTCACACATATGACAATGATCAAATCTATTACTGTAAAAGAAGATGCCAAAGATCTGAGTATGCCATAGACCCTGACCAACACTGAAACTTCCCTATCAGCAGGCTCCAGCCATAAAACATTCAATCTCACAATATGAACTGCTTTAATGTCATTTCCCCCCTCATTTTAACCATATCCTCAGTATTCAGTTGCCACCAGCAATGATTCATTATCTCACCAAATGCATTTTATCCTGAATCTAACTTAACTTGTAGCTTTCGATCGCTGCGTCAGAGATGGATGAACTCATGGTTAACTTTCAAAAGTAGAGGTCTGTTAACTTGACAATAAAGCTGTTTTTGGACATTCTGAAAAAGCAGAGAACATTCACAACATAAAATGTTATTGTAAACTTTTACACTATGGTCATAAACCTTTATGCTTGGCTATTTATTTCCTCTTAAGGATACCTAATATACCCAAGTTACAAAAATAATGCTGTCAACAGTTTTCATAGGAAGCATGCGTCCACAGCAACGTCTGTGTGTCCGGGAATAAAGTCCTTTAAATGTAATACTTTGAGCACCACAAATTAAATGTCATGTCAATGTCAACATACTTCTAGTAAAGTCATCAGAATAATGTGCTTCTAATCCTGCATCACCAACCAATTAACCAATAGTTAACCTGTCAAAGGCCACATATCACAGCAAAATGATCCTCTAAATCCTCAGAGGATGGTGGACAAAATAAAGGTGTTATATTTAAAGATGTCTTGCAATTCCTCCCCCAGAATTGGCGGCTCCATCCCGATAGTGTACACGTACTTCACCGAGTTCCTGCAGATGGATAAACGTGGAGAACATCTGAGCTGGCTCTGCATGTTCTGGATGCTGGGAGGCCTGTACGCCTCCTTCACCGCCTGGGGAATCATCCCTCACTATGGTAACACACACACACACACACACACACACACATACAGCATGTGGACACACATGGAGGCACACAAACATTCAAACGTACTATAAATAAACTCAGAAGACAGAGATAATATATTGTTTATTTCACTTTTATCAAATTTTAATTTGCTGGAGGAGCGTTTTGTTTGTCTGCATGAACAACAGCATGTGGCATCTTCCAAGCAAAAAAACTAAATATGACTAATTTCCATTAACATCAGTAAACATTTTGCCATTATCAGGAATTGAAAAATAATCTCATAATCTCATGGAAGCCCAAAATGAACCCACAGATGAAAATAAAGATGTGTTTTGTTGCACTACAGTAATAAATATTGACATGCTCTTCACTGGATGGTTTTCCAGGCTGGGGCTTCGCCATCGGTACAGAGTTCCAGATCCACAGTTGGAGATTGTTTATTCTCGTGTGTCTCTTCCCAGCGCTGGCTGCGCTTGTCGGAGTCGTCTTCATGCCGGAGAGCCCTCGTTTCCTCCTGGAGGTCAGGTCCAATGTCGCCAGATTGAAACATGTGGTTTTGTTGTCTGCTTCAACTGCACTACATAAAAACCCATTTATCTGTACTTCTAATACAGGATACATTAAGAATAACCACAGAAATATTGAGTTAAACACTTTCTATTCTAATATGCATTGTGTCCATGTATAGTATTAAACATCAAGCTGTGATTGGTTGAAAATGTTGAGTCATCAGCCACCACAGCAACATCCCACTGCTGTGCAAAGGTAGCGCAAGGCTGCTAAGGCGCCACCAGAACACCACCCACCCCTGTTCTCACCCAGGACATTGTCAGACCTTTAACCACATGTGGTATTGTGTTTGTATGTTACAGCAGGGCTGCTCCAACATGTTCATACCACACACCCCCAAATTATCACACATTTCCCCACCTGATAAGAGGAAGACCTCATGGGAACATTGTTACTCAACTGTGTCTGGCTTCAGTATATGTGGGAAATGAACGTGCCATAAACCCTGAGAGGTTTCACAGAACACTCTTGAAATTGGTTATGTAGACACTTGCAGATAATAGTTTGTATGTGTGTGTGTGTGTGTGTGTGTGTTTCTTTTTCAGAATGCTCGACATGATGAGGCGTGGATGATCCTGCGACAGGTTCATGACACCAACTGGAAGGCCAAGGGGGAGCCAGAGAGAGTCTTCACTGTACGCCTTTATTTACAATGTCACTGCTGTTTTGCCCACATTTTGACACGCCCTAACAGGAAAAGCACAGGTGTAATTAATGCCATTAACCACAGCTGCAGGTGTTCTGCGTCCAGGGCCCTGCTACCCTGTATGCTGGCTCACTGTCATGGCTTACTGGGGCAGAATTTTACCGATTTTAAATTGGCTGACATCAGTCTGTGCTGAAAATAGTACTGCATGTGAGTTTCTTGCATTATAAATGTCACAAATATCATAACTTACATGGATGGAGTGAACCCACGGTTTCATTGGACTAAAATTAAACAGGTGGAACTCATCAAGCCAGACGAGAACAAGTGTAAATAATGAAATGACGGCTGAATTCCATTTAGCTACTTCAGTTTCAGGGTCCTGGTATTCAGGGTCATGGCTTACTGGAACACGTGAATAGAACAGAGCCATCATTGATATGAAGAGGGCCTTAGCCAGGTGATCCAAAACACTGAAATAAACATTTAAAAAACAGTAACAGTTATCAGCTAAATTTAAAGGAAATGATGTGCTCTGAAATTCTGTTGAAACACAGTCATGAAATCAAGATGAGGCTATTGTTTACATGTGCAAACTCCTCTCTCTCTTTGTGAAGGCGACCAACATTAAGACGCCACAAACTCAGGAGGACGAGTTCATAGAGATCCAGAGTGACACTGGAACTGCCTTCCAGCGCTGGACCGTCAGACACATGACCATGCTGCAACAGGTCTGCAGATCACTCCACTCCACTAAAATAGAATAGAAAATGTACTAAGCAGTTGTCTCACTCAAACTGAATGTCTTGAAAAGTGCTTTCATCCCTGTATTCCTCCAGACCTTACATGTCTGTCCTCATTGTCCGTCCCTTTTTCAGGTGATGGCCAACATAATGTCACTATCGGCTCCAGAGCTCAGACTGCAAGGCCTCTTCCTGGTTATTGTCTGGTTCTGCTTGGCCTTCAGGTAGCGACACTGCTATTCAGCCTGTAGACCCACATTGAGATTACCCCTGTGATAGCATCTAGCTATGCAGATCATGTTGTTTTATTCTGCTCAGGTTTGTATGTTTCTCTGTGTCTCAGCTACCACGGACTGGGAGTGTGGTTCCCCGACATGATCAAATACATGCAGTATGAGGAGTACGAGTCCAAGGTCCGCGTGTTCCACAGAGAGCGGGTGGAGCGTTTTCACTTCAACTTCTCTCTGGTCAACCAGATCCACCGCGAGGGAGAGTACATCCATGACAAGTATGTCTCCTCAACGCCACCCCTCTGTTATGTTCACATTCATGTTTACACTACTGCTCGATGAGGCTTCTCTCCTTTCATTTAGGTTTGCAAACATTGAGATTAAGTCTGTGAAGTTTGAGGATTCTCTGTTTGAAAACTGCTACTTTGAGGACGTCAAGTCGACCAACACCTTCTTTGAGAATTGCACCATCAAAAACACTGTCTTCTATAACACAGGTATCGTGCAACATTACTAATGAATGATCGTAATGAAGATTTTATAGCACTTAAACACGGCTGGCTCCTTAAGGTCTGGAGCTCAATAAACTCAACTAAATAGTGGCATAAAATAAAAATTAAAACATTAATACTGCCCTAAAACATCTCATCTTGGTCAAAGCATTAACACTTGGCAATGTTTATCCTCTGGCACTAAGAGGAGAAAACTTCTGTTTACAGCCTAATGTGGAATATAAACCAAAAGCTGGCATATATATATATATCCCTGTGCTCTCTCCAGACCTCTGGCACGAAAAGTTCAAAGACTGTCGAATGGAGAACACCACCTTCCTCCACCCAAAGAAAGGCTGCCATCTGAACTTCCAGGAGGAGAACGACATCGTCATCTACATGGTCAGCTTCCTGGGCAGTTTGGCTGTGTTGCCCGGCAACATCATCTCAGCATTGTTCATGGACAAGATAGGAAGAATCAGAATAATAGGTGAGGCCGGCAGAAAGTGTGAAATGTAGCATAAATACAGTAAATCTGGACGCGTGCTTTTTTGTGTGTGTGTGTGTCGTTTTTGCCAAATCTGTTTCTTCTTCTTCTTTCTAGGTGGTTCTATGTTGGTGTCGTCGGCCTGTACTTTCCTGTTGCTGCTAAGTTTCAGTCAAGGAGCGGTAATATGCTGGCAGTGTCTCTTCTATGGCGCCAGCGTGGCGGCCTGGAACGGACTAGAGGTCATTTCTGTGGAACTCTACCCCTCCTCTAAAAGGTACAGTCCAACGCTACCCCACTGGTAAAAGGTCCAGTGCGATCTCGACCATAACACAGTTAATCTCTACCCCTTCCTGTGAGGTTCGTTCCAATTAGCTGTTCCCTTTGTTTTTTCCTTTCCCAACCAAAAACACAAGAAAGGAATGGATTACAGTGTGTTTATCTGTTCTACCTTGCCAATGCGAGCATTCCCAGCTAGATCACTAGCACTTATACTGCCTGTATAAAAAGATGGACAACATGATAGCTCCCCAAAAGTGAAGCCAAAACATCTCCATCGTCATTAACCCCACCCCCTCCACATTAGCGGATGGGACATTAAAAAGGCTATAAAAATGGGGTGAGACGTCATGATTGACAGCCGTGATTGACTGGGTGTGCTCTTGATTGGGTTTGGGCGAGTGTATGGGTGGGACCTCAATACAGCAGCTCCACCCCCCCAATCACTACTGCGCAGACAAATGAGGTCCTATTATGGCTTCATTTTTGTATAGTGAAGTGAAGACGTGTCGTCCATCTTTATATACAGTCTGTGCTTACTACCTACAGTAGCAAAGCCAAGCAGCATGTACTTTGCTAACCATTGAAACATCCACTGTGTGAGAGCCACGATGCTACTATATCAGAGTTTAGGCTATTTAGTTTGGAGAAGTCTACAGTAATAAATCTAACCTGTGTGTTGCCTGTCCAAGTATGTCTTTCTACAGTAAGCAAACAAGGTTATGTAGAAAAAAACAAAAAAAACAAATAGTAAAACATCAAATCACAAATCAACTAATTACAGCTGATCTGCTAGCGAGGGTCGTTAGAGGCTAGAAATGATAAACCTGTTGACTTTTGGATAAAATCAAAGACCCATTGTTTGAAATGACTACGTGTTTTGACTGGTAAAATCTGCTTCTTTTAGCATTGTAAAGTGCACATGTGCCGTGCTCGAAAAAGAAAGGCTGGCAAGCCTAACACCAGTAACTAAGTGGGGTGGGACTTTGCGAACAGTCAATTTAACACCACTGTCAAAAGCTACATGCCAGTTTAACCTCCGCCCTAAAAGGTATGGTCCAACTCTCTTGCACCAAAAGGTACAGGACAATTCTGCCTCTCAGCTAAGAATTTCAAAGGAAATCTCACTCAACTGAACAAAGACAATAAGTCTTTTCAGTCTTTTTTGCCAGCACATTTAGAACTGTCGCCTTTTACAAAATCTGTCAATGTTTTTTTTTATTCTTGAGCCAGACAGCAATTCACTCTCTCCAAGAAAAAAATGACTTGACGTGTCAAAACATCTGATCAATTCATCAGTCGGTCATGCATCTCATCTTTCTAATCTGTCTTTTTGCAGAGGGACAGCATTCGGTATCCTGAATGGGATTTGTAAGTTTGCGGCCATCCTCGCCAGCTTCATCTTTGCAGCCTTCATCGGCATCACTAAGATCATCCCCATCTTCCTGGCCTTCGCCGCCCTCGTCTGCGGAGGTCTGGTAGCTCTCAAGCTGCCCGAAACCCGGGAGAAAATCCTCTCCTGAAAAGCCAAAGTCCTGCAGCCTCCAGGCCTCAACCGCAGTATAGCTATGGGGAAAGTATCAGCTTAAACTGAAATGGAAAGACGAGGAAGAAAGGCCACGCTGTGCTATCTGTGTGTATGAGTCTGCCATGGTTATATGATTAAAAACATTGAAAACCTGTCTGGTTGCCTATGTGAAACTGTGGTTGCTTTTTATTCCCTCTGTAAGCTCCTCAGTCTGCCCAGCATTTCACATCGTATAAAACTTGTGTTTGTCATTTCCTTTTTATCATTTACTGCCCATCCTCTATTGACACACACACACACACACACACACACACACACACACACACACACACACACACAGTGTAGCAACGTTTGTTTTGTTTAAGGTTTGTGTACAAGAAAGATTAATATGAGATGAAATTGTATAAGGTGATGTAGTTTATGTTACCATGTTGTGCTTTGATTTCATTCCCTGTTGATAAAAAGAAAACAAACTTGAATTGGATTTGAATCCTGTTGTATTCACTGCCGAGGCTCAGCAGCAGTTGTACTGCTGGTGTTGTTATTCCGAGGAAACGCCTCTTTCGTCCACCCAGTCTTTATTTATCCTGCGCTGTCCTGTGGTGTATAGTCTTCTTTAGTTCACCTGTTGTTGCTTGGTTTGTTCTCTCTAAACCTGGACTGACCATTTTATTATATGTAGGAGGTGTTTTTTTTCTTCATTTATTGAATTCACAGCTGTTCATTTCTCCCAACTGATCCACATCCATCCTGAACAGCCGACCGGATTCTCCTCCAGTTTGTCATCTTGTCCTCGACTGAGACGTCGTGTCTGGTCTTAACTGTAGAGCTGTGTTCTGTAGGTGGTGGTAATGTAGAGTCTTATCTGTCACATCCTGCCATGACAAAGTGTAAGGAATTGTTCTGTTTGTTTATTGATTTACTTTTTTTCAACAAAAAAAAAAAAAAAGAGGAGAATGATGCTAAACTGTTTTGATATGATGCTCTCACTTTAACGTTCTGATGAAGAACAGTTTTACAGAACCTGCTGCATTTCTGACAACATGTGTCAAGATTTCTAAGGAGCATGTTACCTTTTTGGGCATGACTGAGCTGTGTGTGTGAGTGAGAGAGTGTGTGTGTATGTGTGTGTGGTTGTTTTCCACATGTCTGTGAATGTACTAAAACACAATAGTCTCACTACCAATTCTATATTTGTTGTTGTACATACTGTAGACCTGTGTATATTAGTTGTAAAATAGTAGCTCCGTCATGACTTGAATAAAGCTGAGGGCTTATGATCCAGATTCCTGCTTAATAACAGATGCAGAACATGCGATGAACATTTGAAACGAGATATAAACTTTCAGTGTTAGACAATTTCTGATTTGACTTGAAGAAATACTTTGACATTTTGGAAAATACTAGAGGTTAAAGGAGAAGATTAATACAGTATAATATAGAGCTAGAACCAGCAGCCAGTTAGCTTAGCCTAGCATAACAACTGGGGGGGGGGGGGGGTGGCTAACCTTGCTTTGTCCAAAGGTAACAAAATCTGCCTGCCAGCACCTCTGACTGTGTGTTCAGACAGAATACGAAGTGAATTTTAGAGGTGGGGTGATGACGTACAAAGTCGATTGAAAGACGCAATTTGACACAAATTCTTCAAATTGATGTGAAGACGCAAATGCACGAGTTGAAAAATGTTTCTACATGAGGAAAATAACAGAAAGAGCTGGAGTTGTTGAGTTCTGAGTTTGGTCAGTTACCGTACAAACATGACAAGTGGTATCGATCTTCTCTTATTCTGGGCAAGAAAGTGAACTATTCCTTGACCTGACCCGAGAACTTTAAATACGCATAATGTATAAAACAAGATCACAAAGGACGTCATGAAAGATGTCGGATGATGATGGAGCAGAGAATGTTCAGCTAGCATTATTCTTGCTCTGAAACAGGCCTGACATGTTATATTTCAGGCATGATAGCAGTGGGTGGGAGCTGACTATAACTGTTCCCGTGTCAGTGGCAGCTGTGTGTCAGGGGGTAGGCGAGGAGGGCTTGTAAAAACATGGCAGCACACAAGTGTGAGCAAGTGCCAGTAGGAGGAGGACGTATTTACTCTGGCTGAGGTGTGAAAGACACTCTGCTGATCTGTCCAGCAGGTTTATCTGGATGTCAAACGGCAAACAAAAAGACACACATTGTCTCTGGAACTAATGCTCCAATATGATCTGCTCTGACTTGAGTGAGATTTGGCCGATCGACGTAACTGAGATTGAGGATGGATAGGTTTTTACCACTCTAGGGGGTCTGGAATGATGAAATATTATCCTCATGTCAGCAGTCAGTTCCTGTTCCCTACTTCCTCTTTCAGCAATTTAATTGAAATGAATTAATTCTGTTGAATATTGTTATGTTCTGTGAATGTCACTCTCTTACAATTAGAGGAAATTTACTGTCCACCTCTGGCTGACCCCTCCAGGTCCAGCTATGTTTCACACCCAAGGTGCAAAATGTATCCCCCTCACCTGCCACCTCACTCACTGGCATGCACACACACACACACACACACACACACACTGAAGCTTTCAGCATACCTTATATCACCACAGAGATTAGAGATAAACTTTGTCGGCCTGATTCACTCTGGAGTGATACTGTATTTACGCCCCTAATTGTTTGCTTTTATTTGACCAGGTTGTTGAATGTGAAGCAATCCAAGACTCACCAAGAGTAAGGTGTAACTAAGTACATTTACTCAAGTACTGTACATTTCATTACATTATATTAGTGCAAATCTGAGGTACGGTACTTGAGTATTTCCATTTTATGCAGCTTTGTACTTCTTCTCCACCACATGTCAGAGGCAAATATTGCACTTTCTACTCCACTTCATTTGTCTGACACCTGTAGTTGCTTTTCAGATTAAAATGATTCATACCCTTCCTGTCCAATGAAAACCACGTATCTCCAAATGTGGCGCTTTTGAATGTGAACGTGTCTGATAAACTGAAGGATGAAGAAGAGTATCCTTCTCCTTAAGCTAAATAAACGATTTAAAAAAAAACTTGGAGGAGCTGTTGGGCCACCTTAAATGCTTCTTGGCAAAGGTTCAACACGTTTCTGGCACTCTACTGGAGCGGTGAAAAAGATATTCCCTCATTTGGTGTTTTGATGATGGTGGTGGAGAACGCTGTCTCCACTCCTTTTATTAATGATTTTCTTTAATCACCCTGATTTTAAAAACCAGAACCACCTCGTGGTCTTTTAGTTTTACCGCTGCATTAATCAAAGCAGCATATTCCATCAGATTATTCTTTTGTACTTCTGGTTACGAGCAAATGCTTCAGTCCGTGAAGATTTTACCGGTCAGAAGACTCCCAGTGCATTCAGCAGACATAAACTCTCACTGGAGGAGCTGCACAAACTCTTTTCAGTGTTCAGTTTCAATAAGCTAGTGGTTGTTTCGCTATGAATGAAAAAGAGCAGCCAAGCTTCCCTCAGGAGAGCTGAATTCTCTTCTTTTCCTCCTGTAGAAAAGAGAAAGAGCCAAAACTAGTTGGTAGCAGCAGGAAAAAAACTGCATTTCAGTTCATCCAAATCATTCACGACATTTATAATAGCAGTGAACTACAGTACTGCCACACTGTGGTACAAACAACAGCTTTTTTGTTACTGTTCAGAAGATTGCTGTCTTTGCTAATAAAGTAGATCATTTAATTATAGCAATTGCACTGTGTTCCTCAGTTTTCCTTATACTCATATATACTGATTTGCTTTTTCTATATAATAATTTTTTATACTGTATATTTAAACATGTAAATTATATATATATATATACTGTATATACATTTGTTACTTCTTCTCACTACTTTGACAACACCGTCTATGATCTTTAACTTTGTCGTCGACTGTTTCAGTTATTTCCTCTGATTTTTTCCCTCTGCTGTGTCACTGTTTGCCGTGGCGCCAACCCAGCGTCCCCACAGGAATCACTGAAATTACGTTTGATTTTCTTCCAAAGCAGAGGGAGCTCAGTGGAGGTCGTGGCGGGGTTGATGGACTCTGGTGGCCCAGACAGGTGGCAGGCAGCCCAGCCTCAGAGCCTGCTGTGGGTGTGCGTCCACCCAGAGGTGCCAAACTCCCAGCCAGGCTCCCACAGCCTCACCTTTGGTCAGGGTGACTGGCAGGGTCGCAGTGCGGGTTCAGCCCCAGTTCACCCTGCCCTCAGCCTGACACAGCACACATCTTACCCTTAGTTTGTTTGGGACATCATGTGTTTTATCCTATGATGATTCATATTATACCCCTTGTACACCTCAACACCTCTCACTAGTATTTGTGGTTATTCAGGCCCCAGAGCCCAGTGTTCAGTGTTCTGGTCGAAAGGGCCCAAAGATGAAGAATAGCCATAAACACCAGACAAACCAGCATTTTACTCAGTTTTGTGTTTCATCTGATTGTTTCACTGAGTGTTTGTTTTTTTCATTGATTTGCTGCCAGCCAGAGATGACAGGTTTGATGTTCAGATGATTTAATAAACACACACTCCAGGGAAAAATAAAGCACAATAAATAAGAGAAGAGGCATTTTGGCTCATAGCTCACAAAAAAGGGGTTGCGGTCAAAAGCATAGATGAACTGACTCAGCATTCACCCAGGCATGTTGATTATATTAAGGGAGAATTGAACACTTGAGCAATTCTGTTGCAAAGTGTTTGCAATTGGTGTTCGTTCATTTAACATTCAACGTTACTTGAATATTTAATTTGCAATTTTAGAGGAAAATGTGTATTTGAAAATGCATTTTTTCAAAAATCCAAAACATCTCATCTCTAATGTGATCTAACGTGACCACCCAAACACCTAAGTTCAATGCTGTCCATTTCAAAGTACCATAACGTGCTTTAATACTGTGCCGTGAGGGTGGGATCTCCAAAAATGTCATCACTATTTCTAAATGGATGTCTGACATTGAATACAAACCTTGTCTGCTGTTCTGCACATAGAGAGGAAGAAGGTTGAGAAGCTCAGGTACAGAGGGACAGAGAGAGAGAGAGAGAGAGAGAGAGAGAGAGAGAGAGAGAGAGAGAGAGAGAGAGAGAGAGAGGTCAGCAGCTACTGTATTTTCCAGCAGTCCTGGTTCTCACAGCTGAGGTGTGAAGTGACGCCTCCAGACTCATCAGTTCTCATCAGTGTGAAACCATCACACCTCTGCTTTAACTGGACAATACAGGCCATTATGCTTCATTAAATGTGTTTACATTTACTGCATTTACATTTTTGCCATGCAGGACGCAGGTTCATATCCAGAAGCACATGCACAGTAGACGGAGCTTCACTTCCGAGATCACGATAAAGAGTCAGAGCGTCAGAGATCTCAGCTCACGCCTGACTCGCTGCCACTATAAAACAATCATGTTGGTGAGAAGTGGAGGGATATAAAGTGGAGGAGATCAAGAGAAGGGCGGAGTACGCGGATGTCAGGGTCAAGGTTAAGTGAGGTGGGGAGAAAGAAGCAAGAGAAGGGAGTTTCAAGGATCATCTCGGCCCGTTTACACACTTCTCTGCATGTAAGAATCTAATAATCACTAATAATGTTTCTGCGGCACAAAATACACAGTCTGACACTGACACTAAACCCAGACTCTGAGATCTAAATTGACATTCTCACCCGTCGTCATGTCTCCACCCACAAAACATTTAATCAGCCAAAACCTAAATAGTCAAGGTGTGATTTCACGGAGCACCACTCATGTTCATGTGGTTTGGCGTATGCTGGCACCGCAGACCCAGGATCATGAAAACTGTGAAAGAACACGCGTTCAGAGGGAGACAGTCTACATACCTACAACATTAGACCATCTGAAGTCATCCTTTGAATCTGGAAAAGGAACTTACAACTATAGCTGTCAGATAAATGAGATGATGTGCTTGAACTATTGATTTTTTATGCAGATTTATGTTGTAATCAATTTCTTTTTCATGTTTTTTTTCCCCCTACATTTTAAATACTTTCAACTGATTTTGAATATTTATGATTATTTTGACTTTAGTGGTGGTCTGTGCAGAATCAAGGGACGTTTATATTTGGTGACAAGTTGGAAATAATATTGAAACCTTTTCATGTGCTTACTAAACTAAACTATGGGAGTATTACCTGGTGTATTGGCACCTCCTTCTAGCCAGGTATAATACTATAGATAGTTTTTTTGCAGTGTATGGCTATTATATTGTCCAGTTGGTTGACCAGTGCCTCTGGCTTTAGTGTTAAAAAGTGAAAGTGAGAGAAATCAGATCATACAAAACAAACCCCTGTCCCTTAAACATGTGCAAAATGCATCTGGGTTGCTGCAGGGACAAAACCCCAAAAAGCAAAAACTGTTTATTGTTTTGAGCAGGAGTCAAAATTCACACTCCTGTAGCTGAACTTTCCCAGACACAGAGGAGAGGGCGAGGTACTGAGACAGGGTCCCAGTGAGGGAGTGTGTGTGTGTGTGTGTGTGTGTGTGTGTGTGTGTGTGTGTGTGTGTGTGTGTTCAGGGGCCTCTGCTTTAGACAGTGATGGCTTGTGAGAATCTGCGGAGGTGTCACTTCACACCTCTGTGGCCCGGCCTGGACTTATAAACCAGTGCAACAGAGCTGAGCAGCACTCACAGCCTCCCAGTCTCTCCAGTCAGACCACTTAGTCCCTCCACACAACATGGATACCTCCTCGGTCCCTCTGCTCAACTACGGCCTGCAGTACCAGTGGTGCTCCGACTCGGACCTCTCTAGCATCTCCTCTCTAGAAACCCTCTCCCCTGTCCCGTCTATGGATTCCAGCCTCTCTCCTTCCTACCAGCAGCTGCAGCAGTCCACTCCAAGGGCAGCTAAGACCGGATATTCCCAGACCCTCAAATCCTCGTCTGGACGTGGCCGGAAGTCGGGCCGAGCTGCCCGGATCCGCAGCAAGCAGAGGGAGAGTGCCAGCGAGAAGGAAAAGTTGAGGATGAGGGACCTGACCAAGGCTCTACACCACCTCAGGTCCTACCTCCCGCCCTCGGTGGCACCCGCCGGACAGACCCTGACAAAGATAGAGACCCTCCGCCTCACCATCCGCTACATCTCCTACCTGTCGGCCCAGCTGGGCCTCAGCGAGGAGGTGCTGTTTCAGAGGAGGGAACAAGGAGACACCTCGGCCAGTGACACCTCTTCACCTGACATCCTCAGCTACTTCCAGCACGTCCCCATGGGAGGGCAGGAGGCCCAGCTGCAGGACCAGAGCCTGAACCAGAGCCTGTACACAGCCCAGTGTCACAGCCAGAGCGCCATGCTGCATTCTGGGAGCTGTGGTTTTGGAGTGGATCAGTACAGCAGACAGTACATTGAAGCTCCCCAGAGAGACATGAGCATGGACACCATCTTGCAGTCCCCTCCAGCAACACAGCCCTCCTGTCAGGTATGTAAACATGTCCTCGTTATTAAAGACTCTATGTGTAGAAATCATACTTCTTGCTTCTTTTTGAAATTAAAGTACAAAACACTTATCAAATTTCCTGTTTGTTTGTTTTTATACAGATGAGCGGCAAAGACTTCTGCATGCCGCTGGTTCCCAGAGAGTATTGGGGTTGAACCCTCCGGCACCGTCATCATCCAACAACAGACACAAACTACTTCTCTGTTTTTACTGCCTCACTGTGAAACAAGTAATTTATTTGAATAATATATGCTGTTCTACATTTTATTTATTTTGTACTGTGAAATGTTCCCTGTAAATATCGATATGTCTAACAACTATTTTTATATGTCTTTATACCACTATTTATAATAAAATATTGAAATGCCTCAAGTTTTCTCATCATTCGAAGCCTGGTTCCCATGATGCAGTTCAGTTTCTCTCGTTCACCATTCAGACAGCTTATCATGTGTGTGTCTTTAGGTTTGGAAACTGTGGCTGAAAGTTGAGAATAAGGTGATTGTTAAAAGGGCAGTTGCTGGTTCAAATCCTCAAACATAAAGCCAGGCACTTCACCTCGCTGTTGTACTGGTTAGCTCCCAGTGTGTGCGTGTGAATGTGAGGCAGGATGGAGCTGCTGCTCAGGGGAAAATGCCACAGAGCGCCCTCTGCTGGTCGTAAAGGCACACTGGCACCAAACAAGATCAGCAGTGGCTTCTAATCTTGATGAAAACTACAGTTCTCAGTGTGAAGCACAGACATACACAAATACTCTAAAATGGCAAGCCTACCTCTTGACTGTTAAACTGTTATTTAATATCAGTGTATTGTAGTCGCCACAAAGTTTACAAAATAAGATGAACCGAAAGAATTATCACCTGAATCTGCAGCTCCCCTCTGCTTCATGGAGCTTTATAATAAGTTTAATTTCATTGTTTTGCTGTCTGGCCTGCAGCTTTACTGTTTTGGTTCGCTCTCACAGTGTCGTTTTGGGCCGCAGCAGGCAGCTGGTTTCAGTGAAAAAGCTCTAAAAACACACTGTACACAACCTGCTCAGCACCAAACAGCAGAGCCAGGTATTTCACTCAGGGACCACAAACAGAGCTAAAAGAGGGCCAATATTAGACTTACATTCACTAGGTGGGCGGAAACATGACTCCAAATGAATGATAATGTTGCTCCATAACAGCTGGACGTGTAAATAAGCAACTGTTAGATAACAAGTTCACCATATCACTTTAAAAGGTGATGATATGTCAATGCTGTGCTCACAACTTAAGCCAAAAGAGATCAGTTACAGCAGGTTTGAAGATTGTTCAAGAGGTTGTCTTTTGCATTTGCATTTTTATTGATTTTACTGTCTGTTTCATTATCTTTTGTTGCATTTTATCATATTATTTTATTACTGTTTGCCTGTTGTCTTTTTTAATTGCTTTTTAATTCAAAGCTGTCAGATGGAGACCCTGAACATACACCTCGCCCTTTTGTAGCTTGAAGATTGGTAAAGGATAGATTCAAAATGTTTCAAGTCTGTCCTAGAACAAAAGTCAGGTGCCCATGTGAACACTGAAACAAGTTTTGCTTGTTGTACACATCTTCTGTTCATGGGGCGTCCTAGTGGCCTGACATGGACCACGTAACTGATTCCATCCAGGTGACCTGTGTTGAATCCCATCAAAGCCCTCTGAGCCTGAGATAAGTTTCCCCGAGGGGTACAATGAAGTATATCTTATCTTATCTCTCTCCCATTCACACACATTCATGTTTTTTGCTAGATTTTCTGTGAAATGTTTAATATGCTCCAACACAATTTTAATAAAACAGCTGAATAAATTCTGCAGCAGATAATGCATGCTATAAATGTCAGCCAGAAAGATAAACCATAGAGAGGCTATACATAATCCTATGTGAATATTACTGGAACGCCATATTAGGTAACATAAATACCTCAAACATGGGATAAAGTAACATAAGAAGAGACGTAAGCTTCTCCAGAAACATAATAATTTCCTCTCTTATTGTGAAGCTTGTGAGAAGTGAGTAGTAGTAGATGTTTGTTCCACAGCAGATCAGAGATCAGCCTCTGCCACAGGTTATCTAGTTTATTTAGTGTGTCTTTGTTAATGGGGCTCTGCAAACACAGAGAGGTCCTTGGCACCGCTAAGTCTAGACTAAGATATAAGATCCTCCCTGCTCTTCCCCTCTTTCTCTCACCTACAGCCCTAATTACCTGCCAGAGCCAACAGAGAGGCCTTTAATATTCATAGAGGAGTGTGGATCTGCATGGCAGGCTGGAGAATTAGGCCCGAGTGTTTGGTTTGCCACATACATGCAGCTCATTTGATATGCAAGCAGCAAACCCAACACAAAGCCCTAATATACTCACTTAGGGCTTTCATCACAGAAAAGCTAATAAACTCTCAGGGCTAAAAGGGTTTGGGATGAAAGGGTTAGCGCTGCTGTGCTGATTATTCACTCATTACATGTGAGCAAACACCGTCAGAGTCGATGTGGATTAAGAGAAGACAGATCCTCTCATCATCAACCTGGGAGGGAGAGAAGGAAGATGACAGCTGCCGAAGGTTTGTCATGAAAAAGCAATAATCCGGCAACAGTTCACGATTTGAAAGAAATCAAATGAAAGAGGTTCTTCCCCTAAAATGTACACAAATAAAAAGCTATAGATATTTGCACACAAAAATAAATATTCCTCAGTTTTTTTAAGTGTAAAACTAAAAGGATCCCATCTGTAAAAGCTTCAAACTTTAATCAACCAAGGACTAAAGTGCTAGAATGAGTTGTGATAAGCACTATCAGTCATTGTATGTGATATATGTTACTCTCAATCAGATGATAGATACTTCATTTTTGAGTGCTTGTATAAGAAAAGTAAGCTGTGTGTTGCTGGGTGACAGGTGACAATTGTATGTAACAAAAACAGATGAATACTGGGAATGACTGAAATATAAATGTCGAGTTTTTGTGTCCAGGGACTCCTGTAATATCATGTCACATAATGGGTTAAAGGTCACTGTGGGAACTAGTGCTTGGGTCAGCTGTCAAGTCTGGTGTCACCTCACACACTTTTTAACTAAAGACAAATAACAAAAAAAAACCAAGACCACCTTCAGCAAAGTTTTAGTTTCAGTTCAGTTTTAATGGCATGGTTTAATAAGAAGATTCCCATCCTTGCTTTGGGTATTTTTCCTAATTCAGATGTTTTTCTTGCATAACTGAGGCGGTGGGGAGCTGTGCGAGATTGCTTCACACGTCCCGCTCATGGGTTTCACCTCCGCTGCAGAGCAGGAGTCAAATGTGACGCGGTGGTTTGTGGGAACGTTGCTCGGGACTCAGATCCACGGTCAACGCCTGACAATCATGATCTGCTGACACCCTCAAAAGCAAAAACCCTTCATGTGAGTGAATAGAAAACACACCATTGAGATGAATGATGTCATAAAAAAAAAACAATCTGAAATTTAATGTACATGCAGAAACCTATGCACCAATATTTACCCTATAACTTGAGATGACGTACACACGTATATTTATATTCAGCAGTTTGTGAAACAGAAACAATATTAAAGATCAGCGGCAAGAGACACCGCATGGTCAAAACATGACAACACAACGCGGAGCATGAGAATCGTGATGACTCCTCTTAATTCACTCTAATCTGCCACTAACCTTAGCGCATATTGGCAATTTTTAGCACTCTCCAACATCATAATCACAGGGACATTAACTGGGTCGTTCTATCTGTCCAGGTAAGTCCCATTGCAAGGGAGACGCGGCCAGGACGGCCTCAAAATATAAAAATGTGCTAGCACTTATTGGTTCTGCACATTCTCTGTGCTTTGTTCTCAGAGCTCCCAGGCCAGTGAGGCCTACTGCTGTCCAAACAGGACGAGGTGTAAACTCCTCACACCTCACAGCTGCCCCGGCACACTTCTGCAGCCTGACCTTGTGTATCAAAGAATCTTCAATCAGAATCCTGTTTATTGCTGAGTAAGTTTTCACATACAAGGGCAGAAAGAAAGTGAGACTACTAATGAGATGTAACTTCAGTGTCTCACTAAACAACTTTCATGTGTATGGATGAGTCACAGTCATTTCAGTCCATTCATAAAAAGTGGTACTGGATTATTGGATATGTTTGGCAACATTTCATGTAGCTGCTTCCAGTCACAGCCTCTATGGATTCCATAGATTTCTAATAAGAAACGCCGCAGGTTCAGACGCAGACCTGTGGCCCAGGTACAGCCCCTGTCATGGCAGGGTGGTGTTCCCAGGCTGCAGGAGCGCATAGTGTGAATTTGTCTACTTTATGATGCCTGTGCGAGCTGCCAGGTCACACCTTGACCTGGAGCTGCCCAGTTTCCCATGAGACCCCCCGGCCTAGGTGTCAGCGCTGCTCCCAGAGCTTCTCAGGACCTGAGGTGGCTGCCCGGAGGTGCAACTTCGCACCTCCCACCACATATATGGGCCAGGCTGCCTGGTCCTCCTCACTATCCTCTGCCTGCCTTACCAGCAACACACTGACAGCTCACTGCTCAGGAAGAGCTTACAACCACAGCACCAACTACAACTACATCTACGACTACAACCGCAGCCATGGAGGTGTCCTACTGCTCTCCTCTCCAGCTCCAAGACAACTCTTTCCTGTTTGACTGCGAGTCCCTCCTGGACAAGTCTTTTGAGCCTCTGGCCTATGATCCTTCCTCAGACCCTGGTTACTTCAGCGCTTGCAGCAGTCTGTCTCCCACATCTTCTGTGGACTCCTTCAGCTTCTCCCCCACCTCCCGCCAGGCGGCCGGAAACGAGCAAAACGCTTTGGACTGTTTCCTCTTCGGCAGCCCGGCAGCACCTCCTCTTACCCATGAGACACAGACTCTGCCCTGCTCCAGATCCCCCGCAACCACCTCCTCCACCACAAAGAGATCCAGGTCCAGGTATCCGGGGAAGAAGCGCCAGACAGCCAGCGAGAGGGAGAAGCTGAGGATGAGGGACCTGACAAAGGCCATGCATCACCTCAGGACGTACCTGCCCCCCTCCGCGGCGCCAGCCGGACAGACCCTGACAAAGATCGACACACTGCGCCTCACCATCCGCTACATCTCCTACCTGTCGGCTCAGCTGGGCCTCAGCGAGGAGGCGCTGGAGCAGAGGAGATCCTTGGACTTTGTGGAGCAGCCCCAAACCCTCAACCAGTTCCTGGGTCAGCCAACAGCCAGCTACAGCCCACAAGAACCAGACTGTAGCACCACGAGCACAGTCCAGCTGTCCTCTCTGCAGCCCTCTTATCAGGTACGTTCATATCATGGCCACACAATTACATGCATTTCAATGATTCTAAGCTTTGCTTCTTCATAACCTGTTCATTTACAGTTGAATGAGTTCATGACCAAAATCTGTTTTCTATTGTCAGGTTTCTAGTGGAGCTTGCTTCTCCAGCGAGCAGTACTGGATGCCACAGCAGCAGCAGCTACATGATGCCACCTTCTCTGGACATTGCTGAAAGAGACGGCGATCAGTCCCCTCTACTGGACTATTTTCATTGCAACAATGACTTCTAACACTGATTTATGGACAAAACGTCTCATTTTTGTTATTTTGAACAAAATATAGTTCTGTGATTTGTTTTGTGTTTTTGTATATAGAACTGTGCTTTAATTTATTGAGCTTTCACCATGTGAACAGAATAAACATTATTTATCAAAAATAACCCTTAATTGTTTGTTGTTGTTTTTACGTGATCATTTTTACAAAGTAAACAAATGAAATCCTACAGACTTGGTGCTTGGCCTCCACTTCCTTACACAAACACTGCAGCTGTCGGGGGGACAAAGAGGTGCTAAACAGGGAGCACATCCCCTCTAAAGTCTTTAAGGAAAGACCCCCACTGAGAGAAGTGGCAGCTGAACCAGGGCCAGTTAATTGGCACCTTTTCTATCCTGTGTAAACATGGCTGGTGGTTCAGACCATGAAAGAAACCTCATGATAAATAACTGGCCCTGGACTGAGTTTAGAAAGTTGAATGTTGAATTGAATTGTTTTTGTTTCACTCCCAGTTCTGATTGTCACTTCCTGTTAGAAGGTGTTTCTCTGCAGTGTCCACATCACCCAGAACTTAATATGGAAAAAGACAGTCAGTGTGTTATGTCTGTGTCATTGAAGATGGCTGGCCCAGTTTGTGAACTGATGTTTTACACTGCTGCTATGTCAACACTGTAATCTGTGATCTTGTCCAGGTGCCTGGAGCTGCTTAGCTTTCAATAACTGAAACTTTGTGGATATTTATTTTCAGTCAGGCATTTTAAATTCAAATGGGCTTTGTTTTCCCTGTAGCACCTACAGTCCTGAGTATGGAGGTTCAAAATATCACAAAATGGCTTTTATCTCATTGACTGGCATCTATAGAATATGTAAAAATATGGGGATGAGGTGAGAACAGACTATCACACTTTTGTGTTGTGACAATTATTTCAAATCTTGAAATTCCTCTGAAGTCTTTCAAACGCTGACAGTCGATACAATATTAAAACATATTTCCCACATACAACAGATTTTGGTATCAAATAGTCTTTATTCATAAAAAGGCTTAATCAAAACTATACACTTAAAAAAGTTCCATCACATTCAGGACATCTATAATAATACATTTGGTTACAGCTGGAGTAAAAGTCAGTAGAACAGTCTACATTTGAAAACTGCATAGTGGTGTTAAAGTGGAGAAGAAGCTTCGCTGGTGAACCAATTGTGCACCTGTTCCTTGTTCATGGCCACCCAGTTGATGTTGGCCTTGGTTCTCTCCAGCGCCTGCTCAAGAGACGAGGTGGCCGAGCCGAACTGCCCTGCGTTGTCTTCTTTGAACTGCAGCAACTGGCGAAAGAGAGGGGGGGGGTGGGGGGTTACTGGAATTCAATTCCGTATCTAGAATTACATTATTGTATATCTAGAATCTTCTGTATCCTCACCACCATACCTGGTGTACATTACCTGGCAGTCTAGTTATTACTACAAATTTACTCACAAATGATCAAGTGAAACATTGGATCGATACAGAAAGCAACAACAAATGTTAGAGAAACGGTACCTGCTTGTACTCAAAGTCAGTGGAGAATCGTTGGCTCACTCCATCAATCAGTCTTCCAAAGGAAAATGATCCACCACCATAGCTGAAGAAAAGGCAAAAACAAGACAGGCTGTGTAACCAAAGCTTTTGGTTGGACTCTTTGATATCAAGACTGAGAGTCTGCAGCCATGCCAGCGGCCCAGTGAGGCTGTACTCAGTATGCTAATGTCAGCGTGCTAACATGCTCACAATGACAATGCTAACCTGCTGATGTTGTAGGTATAATTTTCACCATGTTCACCATCTTAGTTTAGCATGCTTAACATGCAAACATTCAGTTTGGACTAAAGTGTTGGCCCAACACCACCAGACTACAGCACTACAGCACCACCCTACAGCACCATGAATACATATTTTGCCTCCATTGCAACATGTTTAACCCTGACACTGCATTCCTCTACCAACTGAGTTTACTGTAACAGCAGGTGGTATATATACGTGTGTGCATATGGAAAACTCACTCATTGAATATATGGTCCCAGTTGGCTCTGACGAAGTCCCATGCCAGAGGCTGACCGATGGGGTTAGTAGCAATGTAAACAATGGTGGAGGTGGCATCCTGCTTACGGATCTTCTGTGGGTCCAGACAAAACTCCAGATACCTGAAACACACTCACAATGAGGATGTGTGGAATTTACTGCTGTTTGACGTAGGACCATCAAAACCCTGCTGCGAGGTTAGTCATAATGATAAAAGTTTGATTAAAAAGTACAGAAGGTACTTAATTTTTTCATCCTGCACAAAGTGACCTTAAGAAGAACAAGCAGAAACATTGAGAGAACAACACAAACATTATCCATCAGTGCAACTGACCTGTTGAGCAGCCACGGCTGTTTGGTGCAGGACAGAGCATACATGAGTTTATCAGCTTCTGAAGCGATGGTGGCATTCTTGTACATGGACCAAGCGAAGTCCCACTCCGTCACTCCTCCCGCTGCAATTGCACTGCAGTACACTGTGGACTTCAAGTTGGGATTGATGCTGGAACGATTGATAAAGATGACAAGTTAAAGGCAATGACAGCAGTGGATAGGGAAGGAGTCAGGGAGCTCAAGCGGGACTTGGTTGATAAGGGGCCAAAGGGATGGAAGAAAATACTTGAATTAGAATAAAACAACTGCTGCATTGAACAAGTTCAGGAAAACAGGACATATTAGTGCCTGTGAAAGTGAGGAGGTCAGAGATGAACATACTTGTTGTCGGCTGGGTTTTTCATCCACTCTCTGAACCAGCCAGTGGTCAGCTCCTTACAGCCTTCCACTCCAGTGCTGCAGGCCAAGGAGATTGCATTCACCTGGTTGTACCTGGACAGGGACATGAGGGTCAGAAGAGGGTTCGAAAAGGGTTCTCACATCTTGGGGACCCCACGTCTGTGAGCCAATGGGAAAGGTTCTCATGAGTAAGCAGTCTTTTTTTTTTTCAGATTTGAAAACTGTCATGTTTCTCTCCTCAAGACATTAAGCAGTATCAACGTGATGTTTTTTGTTCGGTAAAAAAAAAGCAAAATATTCTTTCTTGATGTGTGTATGAAAGAAATACTATGCTAAATTAGCCTGAGCTCGCAGATTCATCTAGTTCCCAGAATAATGCTAAATTACCTAAAAAATACAACCTAGTTGACATTACATAAAGTACAGGTACAACATAATTCATGTTAGCCTTTTAAAACCACGTGAAACAGATTATAATATATCCTCTGGAATCAAACTGAAAACATAAAGCTCCCTTGTGTCGTCATTGATTTTAGTGAATTCTGTGGGCCTAAACTTATACTGCCGTCTCAACAGTACACATATAATAAAAGGACATTTTCCCTACTCTATTTTTCCCACACCTTGCTAATATCAAAATCCTAACGTTAGTTACAAACGTCTTTATAAAAGACTGAAGATAAAGTTAAATCTGGCCAGTAATACCTGAACATTTCACACTTTGCATGGCTTTCTTTTCATTTCACTTATTCGCGTATTGAGGGGGGCCCTTCTCTCTTGGCCCGCTGTCGTGGACTGTTCACACTAATGAAGGAGTCCATTAAAACTCTTAAGCGTTGACTCATATGATGAGGTGAACAATGTCAAACTCACTTGGCATCAAGTAAAATCCAAAATGCAGGTTTTTAGTAAAACGTTTTTCCAGGACTGAGAATGTAAGTGAAGAAGTAAATTTAAACTCAGGAGATAGAATATATCAAGATAAGAGTAAATTGGAGTAAACACATTAAAGAGATACTGGAGACATGGACACAGTGCGGAGAAGGTTATGTGAGGTACAGCTTGGGGAGATTGAGAGTTTTATGAGAGAGGATGGGTAGATACTTTGGGAATTATCTAGTTAAAAATAATAATTCAAGTTTCATCTAATCTACATTGCATTAATCCACAGGGATTAACCTCGTATCTATTGGATACCCCAGAAGAAGGTATCATCTTCTAAGTGCTGTTAAGACTCAGCTCTTGGGGGTTTGTAGGACTAACAGTTTAGTCATGATACCATTATGGTTTATCATAACAATAAACACTACAATATAAAGCAATTTTTTAATGTGGTAACACAGTCTACACTTCTACTTGTCATTTTGCCATCCAAACGCACAAAGTGGTGTCCAGTCTTCAGGGGATCATTGTAACACTGTGACAGGAGGCTCATGTGTCAGCCTGATCCTGCTGCACTGATTGTCCCAAAGGTTACTATAGCACATATGTGTGTTCAAAAGAGTGAAGCAGACATTTAAAACAGACAGCACGTTAACGGCCTTACTGGTCAGTGTGCTTTTCCGGGATCTTTGTCCAGTTGAGGGTGAGGTCTTTAAAGTAGTTAAACAGAGGAGTGACCTGTTTCTTTATGTAAGCCTGGGGGATGAAGATGTACATGTTTTGTTAATCTGTATTCCTGTTTGAAAAGAGAAATGTGTCATCCAGAAACCAGTCAGCATTCCCTCATAAACACCTTGACTCAGCTGTATAACAAATGTTGACCATTCGTCACAAACCTGCATGGGTCCATACACTTCACTGCGGTCAAACATGAGGAAGAAGTAGTCCAAGTTGCGTCTGGCGGTCTGCCAGGGCATGTATTCAACTTCTTTATCGAGGAACTTGGTAGTCCTCAGAGCCAGAGTTGTGTTCACCATCTTTGCCCTGAAAATGGCACATATAGCTGCTCAGCTCTCTTGCTTTCAATATTTGGCAACAGTGCTTTGTAAAAAAAAAAAAAATGGCCTCACCTTGCGAGGTTAAAAGCATCATCAATAATTTGAGCTCGGTTGATCACTGGAATATCCTGAAAAGTCAACAAGGACACGACGTGAGAGTGAGTTTGGGGGCTTGGAGAGTCATTTAGAAAGACTACACAAGTGATGCAGCATCTTTTCCAGCTGGAGGTGTTATACCTGATGTTTGGAGCTGAGCTTGGCGAGGAGTCGCGCCCAGTTTTCAGAGTCGTAGTTGACTCTAAAGAAGCCCTTCATATTTATGTTGGCCACCAACCACCCATTAGAACCAATAGTCATGTCTGTATTTGTAGCTGTTTGGATGGAGAAAAAACAAATAAACAATGCATCTTTTTGTACTCATTTGTGTTCATCATCCTTGCAATGCTCTGAACGTACACCTGAAATAAATCTTACCTTCTTTGTTAAGAAGCCAGTACTCCTGTTCAGTTCCACCAGTCTTAATCCACGTAATAGGGACAAACCACTCATAACTAGAGACACATCCAACCAGCCACACATATGAACATAAACACAGAGTATACACAGCGAGCAGGTGAGTTTCTTATGGTTCAATATGATCTCATACAGTATACTCAGCATATTCACATGAAACATTAACAATGTTTTCCTACTTGAACTCTGACGGTGTGTCCACTACAGAGTCTGGGTCCAACAAGAAGTGTTTTTGGGTGATTGTTCCAGTCTGGGTGTTGATGGTGACCACTGGGAACCCCATCTGTAGGATCCAGCGGTTCATGATAACCTCCACAGAGTGGGGCAGCTTAATGCCGGCTTTATCCACTGCCTGGTAACAGGAATATTCAAATGTTAGTAATAGTATGACGCATTTTTTGATACTATGTATATATCTTCAATATTTCAATATTTCTTCAAGGTGCCATGATTTCTAACCTTTCACCTGATCTGAGAACTGACGTATTCTACTGTTAACCATTGATCCTTGAGTCATAATGACGAACAGGTAGATTCATGTTTCAAATGTTTAAAGCAAAAAAAAAGAGCCATGAAGTCAGCCGAATGACCGGTAATGTGAATTACACAGCAATACCTGTCCTTAGCTAACATTAGTCACCATAAGCTAATGGTCATACCAGAACGGGTTGTACTGTAGCACCAAGTGGACTGAACTAAGCAAGGGTGTGCTCTATGTCTTACCAACTTTCAATTTGTAACAGGAAGTGTGTGTTGTATTTTTACTTAAAAATGGTTTAAAAGACTCACATTAGCCTTTATTGTAGGCTAATATTACCGGCCCCGCACCAAACAACAGAGAATACAAGTTAGCGATGGGCATGGTGAACTTAGCTCAGAATTTAGGGGCCAAAGAGACAGACATTGATAATGAAAACTGGACGCAGCTGGATGTTTAAATAGGCAACCGTTTGCTAACACTTTAGCCTTATGAACTCTACAAGGTGAGACGTCAGTGTTGTGCTTACAGCGTGTTGCGCTGCCCCCCAGTGGCCAAAAAGTCTATGGCTACTGCTAGGTTTTGTGGGTAGCTGTTCAGCTGTGATGATGGTGCTATCTTACCATTTGCAGGTGCTTCCAGAGGTCTGTGTAGACTGTGTTGTTATACTTGAACTCCTCTAAGTACGTCTGCAGACAGATAATAACCTCTTGGTTATACTCTAGTTGTGCTTTTGTGGAGAACAACATGAGTTAGGTGCAGGTCAATAAAATGGTGACTTTTTGCTGACTTCTGGACAGTTTCACCACACGTACAGATTAGATGCTCATCAGTTTAATCAGCTGTACTCACGTGGAGCCCTTTGGAAAAGACTGTTTCAGTGATGAACTCTGAGAGCATTCTGAGGACTGCAGCTCCCTGTAATGAAAAGCAGAAGGATATTATCTGTATTAGTGGGTGAGATAATGAGATGGGATAGAAGTACAGCGATCTGTTAATGTGGATCCGTGATTCGTTAGGAATTTAATTCTGTAGATCCCAAAGACCGTGTGAAGAGTCCTTGATGAGGGTCACCAGGGAAAAAAAGAAAACAGTTTAATTCATTCTGTTTTGTTTAGTGGAGGTCAACATCTAGTCTAGTGGGGCTTGAAGAGAACAATACATTGGGTAAGGAGGCTGTGATGTGTAGCCCTCAATTATACTGCACCTTGCTGTATGTGATGGAGTCAAACAGCTGACTGATCTGCTCTGGCTTCAGGATGTCCTCCTCTTTGGATGAGAGGGGATGGGAGGAGGCCAAGGCATCCACGGCCATCACACCGATGATCTCATTCAGAACTATTAAATCTGTCTGGAAAATACACAGAGGATTCTTTTGTATTCAGCACTGTGGCATGACTGGACACATTTTCCAAGTAAGTTGTTGATTTCTACATCCACGTTGTCAGGACTTAAAAATACATCCAGTCAGTCTAATCAGCAGGTAAAATCTCACTTTGGACGCGTATTTCTACAAGAGAACAAAACTCACCATATTCCATGTTGGTTCAGCATAGTTGGCTCCAAGATAAGAGACATAGGTGGCAAACCCCTCATTGAGCCACAAGTCGTTCCACCACCTCGTGGTCACCAAGTTCCCAAACCACTGAGAGGACAGAGCTTCGTTTGATTGGCAGGTTTTTAAACACACTTCAAAGCTAAATACAATTACTACCGAAGACATGATTGGTTTGTGTTGGAGGGCAGTACACCGTTGATTGTACTTTAGTGTTTTACCATATGAGCGAGCTCATGCGAGATGACGGTTGCCACCCATTCCTTGTCTCCATTGGATGACACGCCAGGGTTATATAAGAGGGCGGTTTCTCTGTAGGTGATCAGGCCCCAGTTCTCCATGGCTCCAGCACTGAAGTCAGGAAGAGCGATCTGGTCTACAAACGATTAGAGAGGCCATTTGTTGACTGCTGGCTGTACATGTACAGTTACTGTACATGCACAACTTGAACACAAACCAATATCGGTTAGCAGTACTAATACAGTATTGTAAACTTATTTCCTATCCTTGTGTTGGTCTGTGTGTGTGTGTGGTTCCTACCTGACTTGCTCAGTGGGTAAGAAGAGTTGTAGTAGTCCTCAAAGAATGCCAGTATGGGTCCAGTCTTCTCCAGGGCGTAGTTTCCCTGGCCCTCCTCTATAGCCTTTTTGCGAGCCCAGATCCTGATCTGGACACAAACAGTGCTTTATTAACCAGACAGAAAAAACTGATAGACCAGAGACCTGAGCTGGGCTTTGAGTCCAGCAGAGGGCAGCATAGAAACACTCTCTACATCTGTTGTTTGTACTGGTAGTTGTAGTCACATTGTGACTGCAAATTCACCTCAATCAATCATCCAGTTAACCTACACAAACTGTCAAATCAGAAGCAAAGATACACACTGATTAAAATGAAACCACTGTAAGATTCAGTGAACAGAGCAATAGCCAAAACTTTCAAACCACAACTAGTTTCCTGTTGTAGCAGCGTTCATCATGTTTCGTGGGATCCAAGTTCACAGCAGGCCTATTGCAACAAATGAGCCACGAAGAGTGCCCCGGTCAAACAATGTGGTCCTACTCGAGCAGGGATTTTTCAGGGATTTTTCATGCTGACATAAAATGACTTCAAATAAGTATAATGCATTTCTTTCTTAAATGAATATAATAATACTTCTACTACTATGGCTCCAGTTTCCCTCAATATGCAGTGGTTTCATACTTTCAAGCGGTTTCAAACACGTTCAGAGGAGATACATTGTGCACATGAGTCCTCATGGGCCTCGTGTTCTCTCGCTGTGTGTAGGCTCTGTTGGGCTCACATCAGCTGAAATTATTGGGCCTAATTCAAGCTGTGGTAGCAACAGTGGTACTGTATTGTAGCAACAGCAGATAGCAGAACTAGTAACAGCAAATGCAGTATTACTAGTAGTAGAAGTGGTATTGGGGTCAAGTGTGCTGATTATCAAAGTTAAAAAATCCTTTTTTTCCCCCTTGTTCCACTCTACAGGGAGGTCAAGGGTCAGAGTCTGCTTCAACACAGCAGCTCACAATGCTACAGTGGTAATTAACTATAAACAAAGAATAGTGACATACCACATGCACTGCAAAATAAATGGCTTCTAAATGTAAATGATGTAGATATTTCACACCTATTTTCACTCTGACTGTGAGATGTAATAAATAATTACCAAAACGTCCGCGCCCGGTTTCGTCCCATTGAATGTAAAATCACACACAACAAAAGCCAGCAAGTAGGTCGACATAATCTCTGTGGGTTCAAAGCTCGTCTGGATTAAATTCTGGCCTTCCATAGTGATGTTCACAGGGTCTGTGTGGGGGAAAAGACAGCAGCAGATTTATTAAAAAGGAAGAAATGAGGAGTAATGAGCTCATTGTATGACTATAGTACAATACGGTGGAGAAATTGATGTTTGCAACATTAAGAGTCTGTCATATTTGACATCCCTCTGTTATTATTATTGTTATTCTTTTAACAATGTAAATACAATTTGGAGAGCAAAAATGTCACGATCATGAATAACCAATAGTTTGGTGGTTACTGTTTATAACTGAAAAACAGATTTTTGCAAATGATACACATGAAGCAGATTCTGATTCTAATTGGCACCAATCAAAACGTAACTGAGATAAGGTACATTACACTTGAAGCTGAGTCACTCGGAAACATTACACATGGACAGTTTCCCATGTAAAATGTTGCACTGACTGGACACTGAAACAAGGAACTTGCCGTAGTTCATGGCGTTGGACAGAGCCACAGTCTCGTGGGGGTGCATGAGAGTCATGTGGAAGACAGCTTTCATGGCGGGCTCATCGAAGCAGGGGAAGGCTTTCCTGGCATCCGTTGGCTGCATTTGAGTCGTGGCCACAACTCTGACAATAGTAGATATGAAAACTCAATGAGTAACACCCACATCAAATGTTTAAAAAACAAACTGAAATATTTCTATGCTGTCAATCAGCTGTGTAGCTGGTGGGGGGGGGGGGCCTGCAGCTGGACAGGGGCACTGGAACGGGGATTATGAATAAAACAATAGAAGATTAGTGAAATGCTTATGTAACAAAAGGCTTAAGAAATATCAGCAGCAGCAGTAGCTGTACATGCACTGCTGTCTACCATCATGTCTTTTTTGATACAACCACTAGGAGTCCCCAAAGTGAAGCATGTTTTTGCATCCTTGACTGAAGTTAATCTAAAATCAACACATTGCTAACATTGTAACCACATGGCCATGGGATGTATCATGCGGAGAGAAGGTCTTTACGTCCATTAATTATAAATTAGGGGAATAAAACTTTTTTTATTCATTTAGAGGTGCTGGTCGGTGGATTTTATTACCTTTGGAAGGAGTCAGGCTGGGTGTTTCCCCCTTTCTAATCTTTGTGCTAAGCTAAGCTTGCTGGCTGTTGTCATATCTTCATATTATTAATTCATATTGGACAGACACGAGAGTGGTATCAATTTCGAAGTGAACGTCTGGTGTAAATGCATGGTTTGTGATGCCTGTACAGTTGTCTAGGTGTTTAAACCCTGCGTTACTACATATTTATATTTACACTTTGTTTGAATCCTCACGATGACATGACTCTCAAAACTTAATCAAAACATTTCAAATGAATTAAATTGAGTACAAAACGTCAAATTGAGATTAAAAAGAACATCATACTTTTTCACCCCATCTTCCATGTATTCACTCCTGTAGAATCCTCCCAGGTCGTCGGCCAGCTCTCCAACAAAATCGGTGAAGAGCTCATACATGCTGCCGGCCTGCAGCGGGCCATTGAGCTGGACCACCAGGTACTGGGTGGGGACCTCCAGCCAGGTCTTTTTCAGGCCGGGCGCAGAGGCTCCGTTGAGGCCCCTCAGCTTGGCATGGTGTCCCTCGAATTTGGTGAGGTTGAGCTTGTTGGAGTGGATGATGATGAGGTCGGTCTGCCTCACACATCTGAAGACCACCGTGGACTGTCCGGAGAAGATGTACAGCCCGCTTGCACTGGGCTCCAGCCGGGGCCACAGGGTCACATTGTAGGAGACAGGAGCAAGGGAGTCCGGAAGTCTGTAACGCAGCCAGGGCTCCTTTGGGGTGGAGGGTGTGGTGGGGGAGGGTGTGGTGGTGATGGTGGTGGTACCAGGGATGGTAGTGGATGGAAGTGTCACTTCATTCTTTGACTTCTCCTGTGCGTACACGACAGACAGGGCTATGATGGTGGCCACAGCGCCGATGGCTGCAACCACGCAGGTTACTGCCACCGCTTTGCTGACGAAGAAGCCTTTCCCCATGTCTCCACCAGTGAAGAAGGCAGAAAGGGGACACTGATTGCTATTTATGCCCTGCCTTGTTAGATTCAGCTCAGAGTTAATGGTTGATCTCCGGGGCGGGGAAAACAGCTGAAAGTCCAAAACATTGAGTTGTAAAAAGGCCTTGAGATAAGAGAGAGTCCTGCCTAATCTGTGAACTTTATACCTCTATAATGGCTCCGAATAAAGGCCCTCTTTAGAAGCTGGCCTGTGTTCTCTCTGTTTATTCAGTACTGTGAACTATGTGGTAGTGGAATTACAGTAGAACTCTGTGTGTGTGTGTGTGTGTGTGTGTGTGTGTGTGTGTGTGTGTGTGTGTGTGTGTGTGTGTGTGTACAATTTGCAAATGTCAACTGTATACAGATCTGGCTATCGGATGGTGAAGAAGTCAGAGTTGTATAATGAGATGGGCTAAAAAGGGGTTTATAAAACAGTATAAACTTTCATTTATCCTAAGATGTTGTTTGCTTTGGTTGACCAAAACAGTTGTGGCTTAAAGAACTGGAGACATTCCAGTGGTTAAACTGAAAACACATATTTTGTGCTTGATCTCAACACAACTGCCACAGGAATGTCTTCCTATGACATTTGGACTTTGGTCTGGCAATGGAATAAGAAAATAATATATGAATAATTACATAGATCATACAATTAATCAACTCTTGCCCAACCACATTAAGTAAAAATACATTTAATTACATGTGACTGTGATTGTACCTTATATGATTACATGTGACAAATAAACAAAGAAGCATCAGCATTCACCTGAGCAGAGTGAAGGATGATAGATCTGACAGTTAGTCACCTCTTATCACCAGAAAATCTAAAACCATGAGTGTGAAATCATCATTTTTGTTCAAGAGAAACAACAACTTTGGTGAATCAAGTAACTTATTGAGAATTTTGTTGCGTCATCATCTAAATAAGGGGTGGAAAATGAGTCAGATACTGACACAGTGTCTACACAAGCTGCGCAGTGGAAGCAGCGGCAGCTTCAGTCCTCCGCCAGGGTCTTTACAGGATGCGTTCAGGCACAGTAATGCTGTGTGGTCAGCCAGTCTAAAATACAATCACTGCATTTTAGCATGTAAAATGGAAAAGTGAAGCGCTAGTGAATTGCGAGCTGTTTTGTGAGACTGAAATATTAGAGTTCTATCAATCTGTTAAAGTGACTTTTCTGGTCTCACTGGTACCTGTAGCAACACGACCTCACCTAAGCAGGCCCTTGCATATTTTTTAACACAGGTCTGTTTTCGTTCTGAGGACCTGGTAAGAGCCACATCACAGAGCAGAAACACCAAATTACAGTACGATACAATGACAGCAAACAATTTTCATACCTTGTATTAGTTTTGACTCAGTGGATTCAGCGGCTCTGTCACCTGTTGATTATGGAATCTGATTTTAGAGCAGTGCTCCCTGCCGTTTGAAAATGTGTCCTGAAGAGCTTCGGTTTGTTGCCGAAGGTGAATACTATTGAAATCAGATGAATCAAGATCTGTAACTTCCCCAGCAGATGAGTCTGTCGAAATGATGCATAAGCAAGATACAGGATATTGCACAATCTTCAAACACAGAATATACAATTATTGCCATCTACAGCTGGTCTTAAATGTGTTGTGTCTTGTCTTGAGGGTTAATCCAGTGTGATGCTTTTGAATACTGGCATTTCTTAAGATCAGAGTACAACTGTGTGTAGTACAGTAATAGTAGCTACTGGCTACTGTACAATGGGAAATACTCAGTCAACAGTGTTGGACACAGAATATTGAGCTAAAGGTCTAATACCATTCTTTTCATGGTCATTTTCTGGAGAAAGCATTACTGAGGCACTTTTTTTTTTACAAACGCATCTTTGTTGTATGGATTTTAGCATCCACCATGCTAGCTGACATGACGCAGGATCAAGAATGCTTGGTAAATGTTTGGAACAACTGGATCTGCTTTGCTGAGGTTTTTTAACTTCTGCTTGTAAAGCTCAGTAGCTTTGGGGACCTTCTGTTCCACATTAGCATGAAGCGAAGTGAAATGAAGTGGCGCCGGACATTAGAAGCCCTCAAATGCAACACATCAGGCACAACAGGCAGAAACCTTTCCCGTTGGGTTGAACAAAATATGTTCTCCCACTTTGTTCAAAATGTTCTATGCTCGTCTTTATATTTGCACTTAGCTGTACAGTTGCCTGCTATGATGTTAAAGTGATTCCTGACAATTACTAAAACTATCAAGGGCACGTACAATGCAAAATACCATGGCCACAAACTCCATAAAACTCCCAAAGTCCCATGATAGCATCTATTGTTAGACCATCCCTGCCTGGTTAACGTACACATCTTTCATACTCATAATATATATTCTTCAAGCCCAAGCCTGGATACAATGTCACAGTCGTTTTCCCAAAGTCACGGAAGACGTTACAGGCTGTGTGGTACTCCCACGTGACTTATAGATTAACTTGAGAGAGCTCCTTTAATCTTTTCATTGTTTTCAACTTTATGCAGGTCATAAAAAGTCAGTAAAACGTCTTTACAGCTCATGTTATCACTTTGAACTGTCAGTGTCACAGCATTTGTTTCAAACAGGCTGAAACCAGTGACGTTTCTCCTCTGTGCTAGTCATACTCCTCCGTCATTGCACAGTGATAGTGTATCAATGTTAAGTGACAAGTTAAGTAACAAAAGCTACAGTGCATGTAGGCTTTGGCATTGACCTGGCAGACAATTACTACATAATGTTGTGCAATGATTTGCGATCTAATCATCACATTTAAAAAAGGACAAACTACAAGAAGTCTAAAAAAAAAAAACAAATCAGGCTAATTTATTCAAGATCATTTTTTACAATATCTTTCTCTCCTACCACTGAAGGGCGAATTGATTCTCAGTGTAAAGTCATCCAGTGTTGAGAATGACTTAATGTGGAAGAAGCTGCAGGAAATGTTAATTTACCAGAGCTGTTCAAAACTGTTTTTGCTTAGCAAAGCCACATCCCATCATAATCAGGGTCAGTAATGACAGTCACAGGTTTCAGTCACTCGCAGAATCAATGTCAATGAACACTGAAGCTGCTCTGGTGTTCTACAAGTGGCTCAATGCCTCGTGTTTATGGTATAAATGCATTGCATACATCATAGTAAGCTGCAGTATATAATGTGAAGTATGAAGAAAAGGAAATGAATGCCTTTCTGAGTAGAAATAAATGCTATGCGAGTAAAACAATCTCTTGTTACAATGGTTTTCTCTATGACAATCTTGGACTAGAGGTCAACTTATTTAATTACCGCTACATCACTGATATATGGTGATACATGTGGTCCACTAATCATCATGTCTGTTCCTTTGCTCTGTAATAGCATTCCAGTGACATATTGTGCCACATCAGTTGTCTTTGTGCAACTGTTACTAAGAAAAGGGCTTGCCATTTGCTGTTCCTGAAGATTACAGTGACAGTGTCATCCATTACGTATCCCTGACAGCACATTTGGACTGTCTTGAGTGTTCTCATGTGGACTCTTCACTAAACCACTTCAGCACATGGGCTTTGTTCTCTGTCACCCATTTGATGTTGGCTGTGGTCTTCTCTATAGCCTGCTCCAGGGCCAAGGTGGCTGAGCCAAAACCAACATGGAGGTTGTCTTCCTTGAATTTCTTCAGCTGGAGAGAGCCACAAAAAACAAAGAGAGAAAAACTGAATTTTTGCATTTGTTTGGAAAATACAGTGTGTGTGGTTGCGGCTATGTGGGCAGCATACCTCCTGCAACTCAAACTCTGTAGAGAATCTCTTTGTGATTCCATTGACGAGATTAGAGAAGGAAAACGATCTTCTTCCATACCTAAAAAAAAAAGAATGATACTGTTTCCTTGAAAGGTGTAGTGATATAATGATGGTGGTCAGCAGAAGGAAATTGCGCATATTCGATTGTTAAAACACCAGATAAATGTCTTACAGGAAAGCCTGCAAATAAAGGCAAATAAAGTCTAGTGGTGTTGGACACATGTGAAGGCTCAGAAAACAGTTGTAACATAATCAGTACTTAATATATGGTTATTCATGCTTCATTATTGACTATTTTCAAGCTAACTATCCAGGGAAATGATGAAGCAAACTGGGTGAGTAAATGAAGGAAAAACAGCACCACGTGCACTTAGGGACGTTACATTTCTACCAAGTAATCCTCAGCATTTTTAACTTTTACACTCAGAGTTGAGAGCTTCTGTTGATTCTGTGTACTAAATCTTCTTTAGTCCTTAATTCATTCCTTGAGAGTGCTGACTGTTTTTCCGACAAACCCCCCTCTGAGGAGTGAGCTCTTACTGCTGGAAAATGTAGCTCCATCTTGCTCTGACGAAGTTCCAGGCCAGCGGCATCCCCACAACGTTTCGGGCGATGTACTGGATGGTAGAGGTGGCGTCTTGCTTGCGGATCTTAGTTGGGTCTAGGGTGTACTCCAGATACCTGGTTCAAACAAAGCTTGTTATTACAAAGAAATCATTTACAAAACACTACTTTAATAAATCTATTACAGAAGAAAAATTAGCTGAAATCTCTGCTAAGGCTGCTCAAACAGCCAAGCAGTTAAATTAGCATGAATAACGCGATAAGGCGAAAAATCACTAAAAGCGAGTGACATTTGAACAACCTCATGGCATAAATCATTCTACAGGAAAACTCCAAGTGAAACCTTTGTCAAATCGTGGCTTTCTTGTTTTGGAACAAAATTTCAGATCAAAGTTAAAGTATCCAACTCAATTCTTATTAATCAACCAAGTTAGTGTATTATACATAAAGGTAACAGTTAAGGTGTTGTACATTGGTAGAGAACATGCATAGACCAGTGTCTCATTCAAACACCTTGAACGAGGATACTCCCACAAATCTGGATGTTGCATGTACCTGTTCAAAAGCCAAGGTGCTTTGGTGCAGGCCATGGCCGCCCTGAGCCTGGAAGCTTCAGATGCCAGAGTGGCGTTCTTGAACATTCTCCAGGCAAAGTCCCACTCGCTCACACCACCAAAGGCTATGGCACGGCAATAAACTGTGCTTTTCAAGTTGGAATGGATCCTGGTCAAAATTAAGGCAAACATACGGTAGATGAGACGATGAATACCAAACACACAGTTGGTGTGTACATTGCCAGCAACGTTTGTACAGTTGATTCACTGGCTGTCGAATTAACACAGACTGCAAAACAGTCCAATCCAAAACACCAAAGAAGTGAATTAAACTGTTCTGTGCTCACGGGTTGTCATGTGGATTTTCCATCCACCATCTGTACCAGCTTTTGATCAGGTCCCTGCAATCCTCCACACCCACACTGCAGGCTATTCCAATAGCATTGATCTGATTATACCTGAGAAGGGAGATGTTTGAGAAGACTGGGTAAAACTGCAACATAGCATGACAATATCCAATATGTCCCAATTAAATATTGTATTGAATTAAGCTATGTCACCTAATGGTAAGTCACTTGCTTTTTGCTTTAAAAAATACATCTTATGGTATAAGAATTCTTACTGGTCTGTGTGTCCAGTAGGTACTTTGGTCCAGTTAGCTGTAATTGTCTTGAAGTGTTCATAAAGTGGTTGGATTTGTTTCTTGAGGTATGCCTAAAATGAAATTATATCGGCAAGATATTTTATGTCAAATCGTTTTACACTTTCCCATTATACACTTCTGTTAGTATCATAATGAGCGGTATTAGTATTAGTAGTAAAACAGTATTAACCTGTAAGGCTCCATAGACCTCAGTGCGGTCAAACATGAGGATGTAGTAGTCGAGGTTTCTCAGAGCTGACTCCCAGGGGATGTAGTCTGTTTCCTTGGAAAGGTATTTGGTAGTTCTCAGGGCCAATGTCGTACTGATTATTTTGGCTCTACACAAAGGGAACAAATCTTTCTTATTCTTTGCAGACATACAAAGCGTGAAGGATTTAATACTTTAAACACTTATTTTCTTTACCTTGCTAGGTTGAACGTATCATCTATGATCTGTGCTCTGTTAATGATTGATAAAGCCTGAAATAAATGACATGTTAAATGTTAAATGTTCTTGCACAACAAACCTGTGTGGTAACGCAAACACAACATCTTGGTGTCTGCTGCTTCAGAAACCACATTTAATACTGTAAGAGCAACTGCACATTAGGAAGTACACAGCAACCCCATCCAGTATTGGTTATGTGATTGGCCAACATACCCAAACCCAGCATCCACTTTTAAGTTGGAAGGACAAATAAACTTAAACTTGAACTTGAACTTAAGTGGGCAACCATCATGAAAATGCACAATATACATCTCACCCTTTTCTGTATCTGATCTAATGGTGGACATACAGTACAAACAAAACCGTCACTGCAACTTTAGACAGGTGAATGGGCATGTGACTCACCTGATGGTTGGTGTTGAGCAGAGAGAGGAGGCGATCCCAGTTGTTAAGATCATAGTTCACCCTAAAGTATCCAGATACATTGGTGTTCGCCAGCACCCAGTCCTCTCCTGAAACTCTCATCTGACTGTGGGTGTCTGATGACAAATATTAAAGAAAAATGAGCAAAATATTCCGTTAATGGTACTGACTAGTGGTTGAGTCCACTAATCTGGTAGGGAGTGTTTTCTTTTCAAGTATGCAGATCTAATATAGACGAGCAGTGGTTGTTTCTATGACCATACCTGTTTTTTGAAGGAGCCAGTACTGTTGCTGCTCCACACCTGTCTTCATCCATTTAATCGGGACAAACCACGTGTAGCTGGACATAAACAGATAAAAACGGTAGAACAACATTGTTTTTTACCCATGCTAGAGGCATGGCTCTAGGGATGGCAATGTCAGGCTGCTGGTCCATCTTTCTGTTGGACTATTGGATGGATTGCCATGAAATTTGCTGAAACATAAATTCATGTCAGCATCAGGATGAATTGTGCTAACTTTGGTGATCTTCTTGCTTCATTATGTGTTTTAGAGGTGCACCAAGGCCGTAGCTAAGGCAAGGCAAGGGCAATGGATAAGATGGGAGTAGAGAAGAAAAAGATCTGACCTTGTTAGCATGCCTATGTTGGCATTTAGCTTGAATCACTGCTGTATTTACAATATTATGACTCCAAGATATATAGCTATTTTGTTTGTGCCTCAGCCAGTAGTAATAGTTTTATTTCAATAAGGAATCAATTTCTTCATTTTTAGTCTACATGGAACTTACAGGACAAGGTAAAACTGATTCCTACTTGAACTGAGAGGGCCTGTCCACTACTGAGTCTGGATCCAACAGGAAGTGTTTCTGGGTGATACCTCCTGTCCGGGTGTCAATAGTGACCACTGGGAAGCCCATCTGAAGAGTCCAGTGGTTCATAATGTTGTGGACGGTGTGAGGAATATGCATACCTGGTGTGTTTTCAACTGCCTGACAACAAACAGAGGGTAGCAGGAATATAAGAAGAAATACACACACCCAAGGACACATTGCCAAGTGAAATCATGCATAACACATCTGTGACAGTGAAGATTTGAACTGTACCGACCTGTTGGAGGTGGTCCCACAAGTCTGTATACACTGTGTTGCCGAAGGCGAATGTGTTCAGGTAAGACTGAGAAGAAAAAGCAGTTATAAACAGCAGGTCAAGCATCAGTAGCTGTCAACACATTGCCTTAGATGTAATCAAGATGTTAAACCTGCACATAATTGCATTAGGAATATGTCTGTGCATGTTATCAGAATCTTAACCAACAGAAACCACTTCACACAGGAAGCAATGACTCATAAATTTAAAGCAAATGATCTTGAGTAATCTTGTGGTTTACTCACACACACCAGTCAGACTAACCATAAGATGAATTTGGTATGATCCATCATACCCACAGACTGTCACTACCAGCACACACACACACAGACACACACACACAGCGGCAGCAGTAACCATGTGACGAGGCCTCATAACAAAGTTACTACTCACACTGAGTCCTTTGGCAAACACAGGCTCAGTGAGAAACTCGGACAGCATCCTGAGCACCGCCGCTCCCTGAAAACAACAAACACAGAAACTACCAGAATTTGGTTGGCTTGAACTTCTCATAACAGCAAAGGTTTTCCTTGATGGTGCAATATTGCTCCACAGCTAGAAGTGACCACATTAAGGGCTGTGTGAATGGAAAAAAAGAATCAAAACTGACAGTCATACTATATATTTTCTACAAAGGTGTTATAGTTTTTCCTGGGAATTAAAAAAAGATAATAGATCAAGTAAAACTGCCTAAAAGTGGACAGTAAAAAAATGGCTTGAAATTATGTTGTCGTAAGGTATTGTCGCATTTTCTAGTATTTTCAATCATAGGGGCTCATTAAATAACTAAATAGATTTAGATATATTTCCTAAAATACTTTTGAGAAAAAGTCAGTAAAAGTGTCATATCCTGCATAAGATTCTGTCAGAGGAGCAGACTTTGCTGTAGGAGATGGTGTTGAACATCTCGCTGATCTGAGCAGGGTCATTGATCTCCTCTTCCTGGCGGGACAGCGGGTGGGAGGAAGCCAGGGCATCCACAGCAAACACCTTGTGCAGGTCATACAGTATGATCTGGTCTTTCTGCAGCCAAGCAGAGAGATGAGTTAGAACAGGTTTTCTGATCCATATCTGTGAGAGGTCATGGAGCCGTGAAATGTAACAGTACTTTTTTTACTTGTCAAGGCTCACTGTCTTTGAAGGTACAAGCATGGCTCTTACAATGTTCCAGGTGGGCTCAGCATAGTCAGCTCCGAGGTACTCCACGTATGACGCAAACCCCTCGTTCAACCACAGGTCATTCCACCATTGCAGAGTCACCAGGTTGCCAAACCACTAAAAAGACACAACACATAAAGAGAAAAGAGATGAAGAGTTCTGCCACAGTGAGTTAAGATTTTGGCCAACATTGGCACTGAAGTTCAATTCCAAGAAATATAAAAACTGACAAAGCAGGGGCTTAAGAAAATTCCCAACCACAGAATTTCACATAACTTATGATGTTAGGTTTTAAATACCTACATGGAGCAGGGTTAATTGGTCCCCAGGTGATCATCTGTCCTTTGCTTTTGCAAAGGGAGGTTGAGTACTCTGGCTAAATTTATGTTTTCAACATTACTGTCTTCTTTGCAAGAGTGGAGGAAGACCTAGCTGAGAGTTTGCACCAAATGAATGTCCTGATAATAACTGTCTATTTTAACTTACTTACTTATGAGATTTTTTCTTTTTCTCCTGATTACTATGACTGGAACTGATGTGATGACAGAAACTTGGCTGATATGTTATGGCCTACCATGTGTGCGAGTTCATGGGAGATTACAGTTGTAACTCTCTCTTTGTTTCCCGTGGAGGATATGATGGGGTCAAAGAGCAGGGCAGTCTCCCTGTATGTGACCAGACCCCAGTTCTCCATTGCCCCAGCATTGAAGTCAGGCAGAGCTATCTGATCTGGGGGGGGACAAGGACATCAGAAATGTATCAGAAATCTGAAATGGCTCTCGAGATGGCAATGTCGGTCTGTCAGTCAGTTGGTTGGTCAGTCTCATCAACTGTTGGATAGATTGCCATGAAATTTGTAGAGACTCATGGTCCCCAGAGGATGAATCTTAATGACTTTGGTGAACCCCTGACATTTCCTGTAGTGCCACCATGAGGTTGACTCTTGTGGTTTTGAGTGAAATGTCTCAACTATTGGATGGTTTGTAATGAAAGTTGGTACAAATACTAAAAATACTCAAATTCTTACTGTGGTTTATTACCAACTACCTGCAAAACTAATTCCCATCAGCCTCAGCTGTACATTGTGTGTAGTGCTAATTAGCAAACGTTAGCATGCTAAAATGCTAGATTAAGATGGTGAACATGAAACATTATATCTACTAAACATCAGCATGTTAGCATGCTGAGGTTAGCATTTACCTCATAGCGCCTATCATGTGCATAAGTACAGCCTCACAGAGCCGCTAGCATGGCTGTAGACTCTTAGTCTTGGTGATTCACTACCGCTGGTTCCTTGTAATGTTGTTGATCTAAAAAGTCAAAATCATTCTACAATTAAGAAGTCCTTCTAAATACAGGTAAAAATGTCCAACAGCAAATGTGCAAAGCTTGCACATAATGAACAGCATGTTTTTCTTTCCTATTGGAAAGACGGAAGCGAGATATCGGAAATTAGATTAATATTTCTATCTTCACAGGAAAATGTTTGCCTGAGCATGTTGATGCAGAGTTGACCTACCTGACTTGGAGAGCGGATATGTTGCATTGTAGTAGTGCTCAAAGAACTGAAGGATCGGCCCTGTAACGTTGAGAGCATAGTCACCCTGTCTGTCATCTATGGCTTTCCTTCGAGCCCAGATTCGGATCTGCAAAGAATATGGCAGCTTTTAGTCCACAATGTTGAGTTGAGGATTTTTGTTGCATTCTAGCGTCACAGGAACATAATGATGTGACTTCTGACCCTTTTCTTGTACAGTTTTTGTTCTATGATCTAAATGAATTTGTAAGCTATGACTACACTGGCAATGTAAACAGATGCAGGGAACAAAAACATCTTACCAACAAATTGTTCTTTTGGGTTGATTGAATATTAACAAAGTCACTGACAATAAATGCCAGCAGATATGTGGACATTCTCTCTGTGGGTTCAAATGTAGTCACTCTGACAGGCACGCCATCGATGACAGAGTCTGCAGTATCTGTTCAGAGAGGGAAAGAGTTAGACTCTGACACTCTGTTAGCATTAACAGCATCTAGTTTCTGATTTTCTTATAACATGTCCAAGTTATTAATTATTTACAATGAGACTGTCTCACACACAACACATATGTTTCTGTGGCTTGCTCTGAAAATCCCTTTTATAACAAACCTCTTAAATATCTTGTGATTGATGATTACTTGAAATAAAGAAAATTCAATATGTTGTTCTGTTCTTACTTGGTTTTACAATTTCCTTTTGTACTGACTATCTGTTTCTACAGAGAATTAATATGTATCAAAACTTTTTGTGTTTCTAAAACGAACCGATTTCCCTGCCGTTAGACAGGGCCACAGTGTTTTGGTTGTGGATGATGATGACATTGAAGACGGCTTTCATGGCTGGCTCGTCAAAGCAAGGGAAGGTTTTCCTGGCGTACGTTGCTTGCATCTGCGAGGTAGCAACAACCCTGCAAAATGTTCCAATTAAACATTCACACAAAATAGAAATCAACCAAGCGAAATACTCTAAAGTCCCACCAAGAGGAACATTGGAACCATTTAAAAATTAAAATTAACTCTCACGGTCAAGGGCACAATGATGGTGCACCATTATGCTTTGCTATGTTATTGCTTACTTCTTCACACCATCCTCGATGTATTCACTCCTGTAGAAGCCTTCCAGGTCATCTGCCAGTTCCCCCCGAAATTCAGTGTAAAGTACATATGACACTCCAACAGCTAGTCTGCTGCGTAGCTGAAGAACCAGATACTCCGTCTTCACAACAAACCAAGACTTTTGTACAGCAGGCGCCGTGGCTTCACCCAGGCCACTCAGTTTAGCATGGTGCCCATAGAAGGTGGTGAGGTTCAGCTTGTTGGAGTGGATGATGATGAGGTCTGTTTCCTTCACACATCTGAAGACCACCGCTGAATGTCCAGTGAAGATGTACAGGCCGTCTGCGTTGGGCTTCAGCCGCGGCCACAGGGTCACATTGTAGGAGACAGGAACCAGGGAGTTCGGAAGTCTGTAGTGGTCCCAGGGCTCCTTCGGGGTGAAGGGGGTGGTGGGGGGTGTAGGCATGCTGGTGCCGTCTGTTGCTCCATCTCCAGGCTTGCCTCCATTCTTGGCCCTTTCCTTGTCGTAGGCAATGGACAGAGCTACAATCGTAGCCAGAGCACAAGCCGCCAGTACAAGCATCCCGAGGCCCACATTTTTACTGACATAGTAGACTTTCCCCATGTCCGACACCAGGAGGTCAGAGAAGTCTCTGAGGGTCCCAGTCTGTGTTTGTCCAGCACAGTAGGTCTCTTCCCTCCTCAGTTAATGGTTGAGCTATTAACATGGCAAAAAAGACATTTTCACAACACCTAAGAATTTAGTGTTTAACTCAGCAGCTCTTAGATTTACAAATGTCAAGTAATAATGCACAATCAATGTTGTTCAAAACTGGCATTGTAATTTCATTGTTCCTACTGTGCTGTAGTCTACTGTAATAGCATTCCTTGCAAAGTCTTCCCTGCAGGGAAGCTCATAAGCTCTCAGTAATCAGTGGTGTAAAGTAAGGTTGCCAGTTGTTACCATACCTAAATACACTGGACAACATGGGAGCCAAAAGATGACTTAGCTTTCCTGTCAAATGCCAACCATATGATGCAAGAGAAAATATCACTGCACACAACTTCAGCAATCAGAATCAGCTAAAAAACAAATAAAGAAAGCAAAAGGTGGTGAAGATGAATTCTAACAACAAATCAGTAAAAATCAATGGAACCAATCTGGAAGAAGTAAAGTGTTTGCCGTATCTGCAATACTTCAGAAGAGCATTCAGCACCCTGAGAAAAAAATCATTAGATCAGAATAAAAATAAAAACATTTAGGAAGGTTCCTGGA
Organism: Enoplosus armatus; assembly: GCF_043641665.1. Lineage (NCBI taxonomy): Eukaryota > Metazoa > Chordata > Actinopteri > Centrarchiformes > Enoplosidae > Enoplosus > Enoplosus armatus. The sequence continues at coordinate 24,752,959 of NC_092180.1, read as the reverse complement.
CAAATATAGTGACAAAGTCAGCGACTGACTTATGTCTATTATATGGCAATTATTGCTGTATATATTCTGATATGCTGAGCAATAGCTATCTAAAGTTTGCTAACATTAGCCACCATAAGCTACAGGTCATACCATACTGTACTAAGCAAGGCTGTAAATGCAAAATCTCCAAGTGTATTGAATTGCTTATCAATTCAACTTCTATCTTTAAAAGGGATATTTTGATATTTCTACTTTTAAAAATGACATAGTCTTGCTGTAAAGGAATAGTTTTAATATAATATAACATTTTGGGTAATACGTTCATCGGCTTTCTTGGTGAGAGTTGAAAAAGATTGCTATCATTCTGTTGGCTGTACGATAAATAAAGCTATGCCAACAGCCTGGCTCCGACAATGCCTCACTTTCATGAGGGACTGTATGTTGATGAAAAATGAAACTCTGGAAACAAACAAAAGCGAAACGTGATTGTTGTCAAAAAGTTTATCACAAAGACCGGAAGCAGGGGGAAACACTTGACTCGGTCTAACAGTAACAAAATCCGTCTTCCAGCTCAGCTAAAGCTCACTACATAACACTCCATATCTCATTTGTTTAATCCATACAAAAAAAGGCATGTAAGTGTAAAAACATGGTTTTACTTGGGATTATGTGCCGAACCATTTGGCACTGTGACTTTGTGGATTCTCCGCTGACAGCCTGCCAGCTTTAAAAAAAGGTGCTGCTATGCTGATTTTTTACAGAATATAGGTATTGTGCACGCTTTTAACTGGTTATACATAGTGTGTGTGTGTGTGTGTGTGTGTGTGTACAAGACAAAGGATCTCTGTTTACCCTCCCTTGAATCTGTGTTAAATATCTAAAACTTCAGAACCATAGCTTACGTGTCACTTCTAGTCCTAAATGGGGTGTCAATGACTTCTTCCTCAGGCTCCTCCTCAGTTGATATGTCCTCCTCTGACCATTCAACATCCTGCTCTGCTGCCTGGCTCTCTTCCTCCTCATCTCCTGGCAGCTCAGTGTCTGAGTTTCCCTCAGTCATTTTCAACAAAAAATGTTTTTCTCTCTGCCTCATTCAGTGCTCAGTGTTTCCTGACATATGGAAAATGGTGGAAAATGAAAAGAAGCAAGCCTCACTGTCCCCCACAAAGGACAGGGGTAAAATTAACATACACTTCTACTAATACTACTACTACTAAGACTCTCGTAAATAAAAAAAAAAAACAATCCTTATGAGGAACAGAAAAATTATACCTTTATACATTTGATCACTTACCTCCCTCACTGCCACGTGTTTGCTGAAATTCCAGCGACTTTGAAAAGACAGAAGATGTGCTCGGTTGGCCATACTCCCATGTGTGTTACATCACTAGAAAGCCCAGGATGTGCTTTTCACAGCACATTAGGACTCAAATAGACTGCATGCATAGTGTTTGAAACAAAGGCCTCAGTGTCGTGTCTCCCACAGAGGACAAATATGTATTGCTGGTTCTCAGGAATGGGCTTTTATAACTTTGCGGCAGCTTGTTTTCTACCGCCTGTCTCCACACGTATCCTTGATTGTAAACAGGAAACTCATCTATTTATTTCTTATGCTTTTATTATTATTTTCTTGTCTGTGGTGACAACAACATCTGGATTAGTTCACAGCAAAGAATGACCAGGAGGAAACAGACCATGTTAACTATCGCCTCTGCACAGACAAGAACAATTTGATTAGATCAAAAAGCACAGTGTGATCTTATAAAATAGACTGGGTAATCGTGGTATTGATAAGCGACATTTACAACTGATACAGGAAACATTTACAACTGATATAATAACTATTCCCAGCAGTCTGACATTTTTATGTAGTCCTAACTCATACACTGCAGACCATAAACGCTCATCACGGTGAGGAGAAGGTAACAGATTCAATGGAAAGTCATTAAAATTATACTTATTCATTCTATAATCCCATTTAGTTTGTGTCCAGGAGGCCTGGAGTTTAGAATGACAAGTTAAAATAACTATTTTCACCTCCCCATCAATAAAAATCAATTAAAGCCAATAGAGAATGTAAACTGGTGGCTTCAAAGCTGCTCAGTTTAAGCAACACAGTCTTCCCAACGAAGCTAAAACTTTCTCAGATAATTACACCAAAGTTTACAAGTGACATAATTCTGCTGGCCTTAGTGGGAGATCAGCAGTTCCCTCAACCTCTACTGTTTATCAAAACCACTTTACATTATCAGCAACTGCACAGGGATCAGCTGTGGTAATTATCTGCTGGGACAGAGCAGACTGACACACACGAAGTCAGAGGATACTTTGTCATTTGTTTCTTCTACCAGTGAAGCGCAAAATCCTGACTGTGCAATTTGTCCTTCCTCTCCTTCCCATGTGATAGCATGTACAGATGTTTCCTCTACATCATCATCATCTAATCATCGCACTGCACGTGTGAGAGTACATGAGAAACACCCAGCATTGTCAGTAACGTCAGCAGATTTGTCAGCTGTGCATAAGCAGGTGTTGGCATGGTCAATGAAATACATATTCTCCAAACTTTCCTCCTATTTCTTTTGTTAGAACGGTGATGTCTTATCAGTTTGACAATAATATTCTTTTAGTGTACAAATATCTATTAAACATTTACAAACACCACTTTCTCATAGGGCATACATTCAAAGGGATTATGAATGGAAACTTCTTGTGTTGATTTTGTTGTGGAATCCTTGACTGAAGTTGTGTAGTCTTCACGTGATGACAACAGCCATCCCCATGACAACTGAGCAAACTTTATCTGCTAATACAGACTGTGAGTTGGGGCTGTTGTTGAAAGTCCACAACTCTCGTTCCCATTAATGATTATTTATTTTATTTATGATTGCAGACCTAATGTGTGAAACCCATGACCTTTTAGAAATGATTTACTCTCTAATAAGTTGGTACATCTCCTAGATACTAGTAAGTGATTCATGAGAGTCATAAGAGTCATGGCTTTCTCACTGTCTGCAAAATGAACAGATTTTGGTCGGGATGGTCTGCAACTCCTCTGTAGAAGGTAGCAGGTCTTCATGATGATATGAAGAGATACTTAAAAAGACAACATATGTTTGGCTGGAGGAATATATACACCAGTTAAATGGTTTATTTACAGTCTGACAATCTAAACATTGCTGTTACTTACTATGTATTAACATTAATAACACCTTTAGCTACAACTTATAAATCCCTTACAATGTATGCCTTATTACAAAGAGTTACTTTACCAGAAAAACCACAGTCTTCCCTTCACACACCTATTACGATTAAGAATTACTAAATTGATGGTTAATCTACAACCAATGGTGCATTATTATAGTAATCCATAAACGTTTACGATAGTGAGAGGCTACAGGCTCTATATTTGGAAACAGGTTTACCTCGGTTGACTGAAGATAGACCAAGGTTACGGCAATCTTGTGCGTAGGCATCTGTTTTTAGACGTTATCTGCTTACAGATAATTCTCCATTGGATTATAAATAACAACATTTGGCAACTTGTTTAACAGGCCAGATATGGCAGCAGTGATAAGGCACACTGTAGTGGGAAAATACAACACATCCCTTTCAACACCCTTAAAAGTTTATTTTAGGTCACAGGTATTTGCTGTGGTGCCGTCTTGACTCAAATTCCCACGACACACACTTTATCAGGCTTATCTACCATTTTATTAAGAGAGACACCAAGGCTGAAAAGATCAATAAATCCTTCGGGCACCAAAAAGAAACAGTCCTGCCCAGTCACTGCTATGTGAACTCAACACCCAACAGGTACAGAATCTGATTAAACTCTATGCAAACCAAGACCACACAAACGTAGACATTCTAGGACCTCTCTGTAATTCAAAACATGCTCTCAGCCATCTATGCTGGTAAAAATGTAGCTAGGCTATCTACTCTGCCTTTGAATAATTCTCACTAAATGCAAGGGAAAATGCACTATCTACAAACAAAATGTGTCCATTTTAAATGATGTTTGTTTGTCTGTCCGAGTATTATTATTTATATTGAAATCAATATAATTAATTAATTAATTAATTAATTAACAATTTAGCACATTAAGTATGTGATTTAAAGGTAGCTTAATCACACCACATTACATGAAATTCGTTATGAGTCAAGAGCTGAGAAGGCAGCTACTGAGATCTGCTAAGCTATTTAGCTTTAGCAAGAACATTTAGACGCTGCCTTATTTAGTTATGTGGAAATTGGTAATTCCGTTAGTTAGAATTACCTAAATGTATATTTTTCATTCACAGATAAAAGCTAGAGGAAGAAAATAAATAAGTACATTTAGCTGTAGTTTTAGCTAATGCTAGACACGAATATCTCACAAGCTAGCATTTGATATAGCCCTCTTGCTTCTGCTGTGTAGTTAGCTGCCTCTGTGTGGCAGTCCACAGCTCACCAAGACAGTGCAAAGTCACTGCATTTTGGCTTGGTTTATAGCTCTGTTTTGTAGTTACTGCAAATTTAAAAGCACTTTGCACAGAAATTACACATTTATATGGCACAATCATTTTTATACAGTAAAACCACATATGTCAAACAGTCAGATTGAGATCTTCTTAACTCACTTCTGACCAAATATGTAGTTTATGCAATATGCCTTTGCAGGCAGTCATCTTGTCTGTTAGAAAAAGTGTGATTAACAATAGAGAATGCTACATTTAAAGGTCTCATATTATTACAACTCAGACAGACTGAGCGGGTGGATGAGCGTCCCTGTACTTGGTGGGTGGTGCTGTGCCTGGAGCAGATGACCTGGGCGGGGCGTGGCTGAGTGCAGTGACTGTACAGTGCGGAGTCCCGGCAGCTCATTTAAAGGCACAGTTTCTGAATACAATACCTTTAAGGTGTTGGATAAAAACCTTTAAGGTTGGGCTTGTCATGACATGTACGGCTATATACTGTATGTACTGATATTATATACTGTATTTATACAACACTAAATTGTAATATGATAGACCAGGAGGATTCTGTTCCAGGTGCAGTCTGTGCTAAAAGTCAAAAATGATTATGTTATTGTTATTCAGTGTGAGGCAGGGGTTAACAAGAATGTAATGGGAATTACTCAGCAGTCTATTAGATAGATGCCTCTAATGTCCTGAACTTCCCTTTAGGCCAAGTTAAGACGCGCTGTCAAACAAATCACAGGCACTTTCCCCTGGCCAGCAGAGAGCAATAATCTTGTGAGTGGGAATGTTTATTTTGGGCGTACAAAATCCCATATTTTCATTGAGTAGAAAAATGACAACAAAAGAGCCATGTGACGTCATGGTGTGATTTTAACACACTGTTCTCGTCAGGCTCCCTGCAAGTACTGTGTATTCTTATTGGTCAAAACCTGTGCAAGGACCCGTTAGTTATCATATGATTAGAAATCATTAAATGCTCTGTACAATATGCCCTGTGCACATGCACATATGCTACTTGTGTATGTTTTTGTAAATCAAAATAGGAGTAGTTAGAAATAGTACAGGTATTCTTTTTTTTTTTTTTTCCTTTTGCACAGGACTGTGAATTACTGGTGACATCTGGGAAGGACTAACATTGGACACCTGCCTTCCTACTGTGAACCTTAGTTTGGCTAATATGGAGAAATACATTTTGTTTGCATCATTAATCTGCTCTCTCACACTTTGTCCTTTGGCCATTTTGTCCAGATTCTCTGCTGGGGATCAATAAAGTTCATCTTATCTCACGAATGTGAACGTAGGATACATTTCAGTACCCACAAACACGTTTTTGCATTATCATTCTACCTGCACATGAACTGTGACCTACACTATCAGCTCTTTGTGGTCTCAGCTCCACACTGTACAGATAAGCTTCAGCCAGCTGTTGGAGCTGCACAGTTTACATCCAGTACAGCCCACACTGGATGTTAGCAGACAACCAATTAATCCACGGCCGACAAGTCAAACTGGGATTAGTTAAATCAACAAGCACTTCACAAGTGCTATTTACGGTTTGCGTACCACTGAAATAGTGGTTACTAGCCTTGTTATATGGAGATCTTTTATTTGAACTGAAAACAGTGAACTCAAATGAGGGAGAAAGAGAAGCAACAAAGACTCAACTGGCTGCTTTGTACGACCTTTAGAGGCTGATGATCTTTATTGATCATTCATTTTCATAAACATAACTTACAACACGGAGGATATATTCTGTCTATACTGTATTCATGCACCATTTGTGAACAGACAAGCATGAACCTTTTTGTTGCTGACCAATTCTGGGAGACCTTCTTCAGTGTAACACAACATTGCACCAGATGCCAAAAGCTGTAAAGCTAACACAGGCTATCACAGAACCGTTGCTGTGAAGGAAAAAAAAACTTGCAACAAAAAGAGTGACTTGGCATGCGGGCATGTTGGATTAATTAACATGTCAAACGTGGGGGAAAACAGTACATACCAAAGCCCGTGCTGCTGGATGTCCACTGCAAGCCAGGATTTAAGTCTGCATGAGACGCAGAAGTTGAGCTGGAATGATCCTGGCTGATGTGAAACACTTGCAGTCTGCATCTGTGAGGGTGGAGGTGGGAGGTGGTGAGAGCTGCCACAGGTTTTCCTAGGGATGTAGGGAGGGAACAACTCCCTCAATTTCCACAAAAAAAAGCCCCTAACTTAGTGGGAAGGGGGGGGCTTAAAGAATGCGGCTATATCAACAAGACTGCAAACTCAATGTAGTTGAGCAGAAAGAAGTCAGTGCATATGAAACCACTTTGATGTGAGTTTCACATGATGCCAGTTCACCCACAGCCTGGTGACTCAGCTTACCTGCTGACACATGACGAAAAACTCCAGGTTGCTGTGAAGGAGTTGGTGCACAACAAAGCACAGCCACAGGGATTTGCATTTTCATTTCTTTAATTTATCTTGGCAAGGAATGTCTTTGACAGAGACAAATTGGCCTTCCTTGAGATGCTTGACAGGACTCAATGGTACAACTCGAGCAGAGTATGGCTTAAATTACAGTCAGAATCTGATTGTATGGGACGACTAAACACAGCCAATAAGACACAAACACACTTTATACAAACACTTAAAGAACCAAAAAAGGTCAAAGTTAGTCTGTTGCCTCTCTAAACAGATGTTGGCAAGATACTATCACAGCACATTAAAACTTGGCTAGAACCAAACCGCATTTACATTTGCCGTACAATCTGCACCCAGGAGAACAATAATATTATTCACAAATCACAAGGATGTCAGAGACACGATATATTACAGAGAAGGAAAAATAAACTGTGACAAGAGCCAAGCAAGGGAGTCTAATCCCAGTCCGTATGAACACACACTTGGAACAGGAGATAAAGATGTGTTTGAGTAATTATAGCCCAACAAAGGAGCCAAAGGATCTTATTATTGTGAACTGTGCCGAGTCCAAAAGCTCACTCTAGACAGGGAATGTTTTCACGGGACAACCGGTGATGAATGTCAGAGATTTAGAAGAATATGCTCTGGGCCAACACAGTTCATTTTTCTTTTGGAAAGAGTAGGAAATCAACTGGACACCTACAAAAAAAACGACACAGAAAGAATAGCAGAACATACATTAATATTACTCTTGATGCTTTATAGAATCAAACTTTACATTATTGTGCAAATCCTTCAACTGGAGTAATCTGTAGATTGCATACAGCAGAACTCAAAAGTAACTCACAGCTTAGCTCCCGTTCATGTGAAAAGAATGAGTGGGAGAGTAAGCCGCTGTGGTTCTATGATACATGTATATAACAGTTTGCCCTGTGCTGACAACAGAGCTGGGTGGAGGAGAACTGCATCAGTAGTACATCAGCCCCGCAGAGCTCAGCTGGAGTGCTGTTCAGAACGGGGAGAGGCTCGGCACTTTGATGTTGATGTCTCCGATGTTGATGTTGCGGGGAATCTCGGGCAGGTTCATGTTCTTCACGGCAGAGACGGCGCGAGCGGGGGCTGCCGATAGACCTCCCTGCCAAAACGAAACGACACGACACGGAAAACACCTTCAAAGCCACCGTGTGAGGAATTCTTATGTGATTAGCATCTTTAAAATAACTGGCATAAGGCATATAAACTCCTGTAAGCCTACTATCCTCATTTTATGAAAGTAAGCATTTAAGAAACCATTGTACCAATGGTTTTGCATGTTTTAGTCCGCTTACAACATCGTGAGCAAACTTTACTGCCAAAAATATTTTACAGCATGCCATTAGATTAAGCCTATTATCACTTTTAACAATATTACAATTCATAGCAATTCGGAATGTGTTTTTTCTACCTACCAGGTTACCATTAATGGGGTAGATAATGTTGTGAGGAACTGTTGTGAAAATGCTTCCTTGTCAGTGCTTACAAGTGAAGCACTGTGGTTTTGGAGCCCCAAGGTAAAAATGCCCCCAAAAATAATCTTTAAAAAAAAAAAAAAAAAAGATTAAACAATTGTGATACAGCGTGTTAATTAGTGAGCTTTACAGGCGCTGGTAGGCGGATTCTGTTACCTTTGGACAGAGCCAGGCTAGCTGTTTCCCCCTGTTTCCAGTCTTTATGATACGCTTTAGACAACATTAATGTTTCACTTTTGTTTGTTTTCTGAGTTTCATTTTCCATTAACATACAGTAGCTCATGAGTGTGATGCTTTTTGGCAGCCTCAAATTTCAGGTACACTGAAGGAGCCTCCCAAACACACTCGAATGCACCAAAAAGGAAAAACAGCCCCTGCCCTCAACTGAGTTACTAAACAATAGAACAAAAAGGATTTGGACATAAAAGCAACTACTGGCACAACACATCTGAATCTCCGATGGAACTGTCAGTGGTCGAGTTGCATTGTGGGTAATGCAACTTTTGACAAGGAAGAAAAATGGACTCTCTGGTTCTGCTGCATCGATTCCTTTTTTAAAAATGATCCATCGTGAGTCCGACAGTGTTATAGGACTGCAATGCTAAATCGGTGGAGTACTCTTTTCAGTGTTATTTCTGTAAGTTGACTTAAAATAACTTGTACAGCAGCGTCAGTCTCATTAACTCTTGTCTTTATTTGTCTTTTGTTATTTTTCATAATTAATCTAGCTAGCTATATAGGGAGCTGACGTCCCCATGAGCTACTAAGCCTACTAAGCTCTGATTGGTCAGTTGTTTCTTTAACCACAGGAAACAGGCGTCAATCGGCACAACACCAGACCTTTTTGAATAACTCAATGAATCCCAGATGTGGGCAGCGATTCGGAGGTCTGGAACCAGGCTAGCAATGGTGGCGATGATGACTCTCTAAAGAGTCATATCTGATTTTAACAGTGAAGTGAATGCTAACCAGTGTGGCTGCAAGCACTACTGGGACGTTTACACAGGTTGCAGTCTATGGCCTAAAACGTGCAAAAACACTGGCATGGTCCTTTAATGTGGCTGAAAGACTGACCTCTGACTTCTCCATGCGGTTCTGCACTTCGACCTGGGCTACGATCTCATTCATGTTGGTCTCCAGCACCATGCCTCCCATCACCACCTCCTGCAAGATATAATGGACCTGCAGACAGACGTAACAGTTAACACACAGCGACAGCCTGTACACCACTGTACATGTAAATTCAGTCATTAAAACAGGTCTCTTTGCATGCTTGCTGTGACTCCGACAGATAAAGAATAATAAAAACTGGATCCATAATGCAGCCAGATTTGACTGTGCTTCGCTGTGGTACTTTACAATCCTGCCTCGTTTGGCAACTCAACTCATCTCATCTCTATGTCTTTATACCGAATGATACAGAAGGGATGAGAGAGGTGCAAAACCTAAAGGTGGACAGTTCAGTCCTCTCTGGAACGTAGCTCTCACTCATGGCTCACTTGGAGAAAGTTTTATTTTCTCTCTCAAGTTTAGATTTGTGAATTCCTGTGGGCACAAAATATTTCGGGGAACATGAGACAGTCTTCTATTGCTTTGAGGCTACGGATGATTAACTGGAAATATAATCATGCCTGGAAGAGATTTGAAACCAGTATAGTTTTCAATAAAACTGTTCTGTTCCTAAATGTTCTCCTTGAAAATTAATTGGACTATATCAGTTGCTGCATAAAGTGACATGAGGGAAAGACATGAAACCTGTAATTTATTCATCTGCATATGTCCATGACAGACGATAGAGTAATATTAAGTTTGTTTCAAAACCCTGCGTATGTGTAAAAATTACAATTTCACAGTGCTATGCTGGTCAATGTTAGCCAGGAGAGCCTTCTAAAAGCTAAATGTTTTCTCTCTAGTAGAAATATTTCCAAGTTTCACCTTGGAACATTCCTCAGGCCAAACCCCACTGCACCACATGACATCAATTTCCTGCTGGGAAAATTCAATCAAGATGGCCGTAGACGTGTCTGATTAGTTTCCAGCAACACGTCGAGCTCAGCCCCAGGCAGAGAAAAGAAGGCCTGAACAATACAGAGCTTCATTCTAAAAAGGAGTCTTTTAAAAACCCATCATCAAAAAACCTTTACAAGAAAAATACCTGAACACTGATGTTTTTTTTTTGTTTTTTTAATCAGTCCTTGCAGAAATTCCCATTTCAAAACGAAACTGACAATTCTCTCACTTCTGAAGTGAAAATGTTAAGAGAAGGAGCTGCAACTCTTTCAATGTCCCCTGTATGATGTCATGAGCCCAGTTTGATATATAATATTAGTAAAAATGCTGAGCCCACACACACACACCAAAAAACAACTGGACCAATTACAGCAATGCAGCTGTTCCTGAAAAGCAGCTGGCTATATGGAGAAGACAAAAACACACGACTACGCTGAACACCTCAGGGTCATGTCTTTCTCATCTGAACCTTTTATTGAATGTGAAAAACAAAACCATTCATAACAAACTGCTGTTTCAGAGTTGGCATGTGTGCAGTAAACATAATGGAGTAAACATGCGGTTGTTTCCGACATTTTTGGATGGAATTCACAGACTTCGTGTGCACAGGCCTTAACATTCCCATAGCCTTACAGACGCTGGTTACTTCAGGCTACATGATTCAAGGTACAACATTGTGTTTCTGGGAAGGAATCTGGTCGACTTCCTCATTTGTGTGCACATGTACACATATGAGGAAGAGAATGAAACAATGCGCTTTCATTTCAATTGATTTTTGCCAAACCAATGTACTTAAAATAATATAGTAAAATAAGAGTGGCAAAGAAAATGTTCTAATGTAGAAGTTGACCAACTGCTGGCCACTAGCAGTAAATTATCTCATTTACGGCTAGTGGCAGAGTCGTTGCTTCCTGCAGCTGTTACACAGTACAAGGCAGAATTTTCTTGTAATACTTTTATTGTGAAGTTTACACTGATTTTAACATCACATGCAAGAGTTGTTGGAGGTGGTTTGTCCCACTGTTTTTAAAAACAACAGTGTAGGTTGTGCTGACACTGGAAAGGGGCGTCATTCAGCAGGTCAGACTGTGCAGCTGATCCATGTCTAAGTCACAGCTAACTCGCTGGGCTTTCCACAAGGATGTGAAGTTGCCAGCCAGTGTGGGAAAAGCAGCCAGCTAGGGGAGAGGGGTGGCCAAAAAATAGCCCGAATTTGGTGGCCCCTGGCAACTTCTGATGCCACTATTCCAACATATTTTTTTTATTTGGGGAATTTGACATTAGTTTGCACAATTGGTCAAAAAATACAAAAGTGTTCATTATAATCTGTAAAGTTCCAATGTGAGGGCGAGGCATCGCCTACATTTTCCTCATATGACACAGGCCTGTTACTTCGACAACATTGCCTGTTTTAGTGCGTGTTTGCAATGCGTCTTAGATATGGCTCTGCTGTAAAAAGCACAATGTAAATGAAGATAATTCATTCATGAATTGAATTGAATTGAATTGAATGAGGGTGACCCTCGTCTGTGCAATCAATGCAATTCCGAAGGTGTTTTGCCATCAATTATTTTGCTAATATTTGTCATACGCTGAAGACGACACACATACATTTATATAGAGCATGTGGGGGCGGGACTGATACAGACAGACAGCCATGTTTCTCTATCATCATGCTCGCATTGTTTTGAAGCTCAGGCTAGTGGTCGTAAGAAGTACACTCATAGCTTGTTCATCAAAACTATCTTATCAGAATCAAAAATGAATATAATAAAGTAGCACTTATGGAACGCCCTGCTTCTGAGCTCAACACTGTGGCACAAACAGCAGCAATGTGCAGAAGAAACGCTTAAAAGATGACCAGTATAAAAAAGGCTCCACCACTCCCCACTCACCTTGTCCATGTGGAATATGAGGTCCAGTTCACAGACGTTTTCAAAGCATTTATCCAGTGTCTCCACAAACACCTACAATGAAGAGGATTTGGACAGTCAAACATCCCATTTCTCAAATAAACACCTCAAATGTTGTTATCATGGAACATTTTGAGGATTGTGATTATATTTGAGGGCATAACAAATGCTGCTTTAATTCTGCTGAATAAGCAAGTAAAGATGGTCCAAACCTGCAGGAAGTCAGTCATACTAAACATTTAAAAAACTACAGAATGGGTGACTGGTTTTAGATATAATACTAATATCAATGATAATAAGAGTGAGGCCATGTAGGTGGATCAACACAAACATTTGGGTTCAAGGCTGGTCAGTGTGGGATCAGTCATCAAAAACTGTAAGCTGAGCACCTTTAACAATCCTGCAATGCTGATATTTTATGGGCTATTTTTAAGTATTCCTACTTTTGTATCATGTGTTGGTTTGGTCGATGTAATACTGAGGAGTGTAGAGGGGAAAGTTGTTGCTAGTGGTAGTCAGCCACTATTCTGTCATAATTCTCCTTTACTGATGATACGGGATTGTGCTGATAAATATCTGACCAGTGATCAGTGGTCAGTGATCAGTGGAAGGACTCTGGTCCTAATGTGGATGTTGCTTCACTTTTTAGGGCAAGAGTTATGTCTCTTACATGCTGCCACAAGTACAACAGAATTTCCCAACAGAGATAACAAAGATGTAAAACCAGATTTCAGCTCTGATAAAAAAAAAAGAAAAAAGACTATCAGCACTTTACATGATAACTTAGTTGAGCTGTCAATACAGCCTGTATCTGTCAGATCTGTGTTTCCTCGTTTACATGTTGTTAGTACATGACTGGTCTTATCCAGAAAGATTTCCTTTGAGATCTGGCAGCAGCAGCACCGCAGCAGCAGCAACGCTGTCTGTGTGGACACCACATGCCTGCGAGACCCAGCAGTTCAGTGAGGTAGATCTAATTTCCTAGATCACCAGCACTAAAGGCAACCAGTTCCTTACCAGCAATGGGTCAAAAATGATCCCTGTTTCCTAAAATTAATCAAATACAGCATAATGTAATGGAAAGGAGCTCAAGGGAGAGACAAAGTGTCTTCCTTTCAAGCTTGGACCATTGTATGAGGACATGGAAAAAGGGCAGATGTGATTTTACTTCAAATACCACACATTAAATATGTATAGAAAGCAAACTAATAGAGTAGAAGCTGACCTGGATCAGGTCCAGAATGCCGAGCTCACTCTCAGACGAGTCCACACAGAAGACAAAGTAGAGGGTTGCATAGTGCCTGTAAATGAGCTTGTAGTCGGAGCCACCGATGAGACTGCAACAAGATAAAAATGCAGCCTTACAAAGAAAATCCAGGTCGAGCTATATGCTGTGAATGAAACTCAGTCATTCAAATAAATGTATGCAATAAAGTAAGTGAGTTGACAGGAGAAAAGAAAAGAAAGAAAGAAATGAAAAGAAGTGAGACCAAGTCTACTTTTGTGGGTTTGCCTCCATCTAATGGTTAAAGTCATGTTACTGCATCTGCAGTCAGCTGCTGAACAAAGGCTCATCTTTGCTGCCAAGTGATGTCAGTGCCTGTAGTGACATCAAACCACATTGAGAAAGCCCACAAGGTCCAGCGTTTGCAGTACTTAGTTTAAAAAAAGGTCTGTCTTTCAGTCTCTGTCAACATAAACTTTAAAAGTCTCCGAATGCAAGTACTCTCATGTTTAGCTGTCACTCTAAGTCTTTCCATTACAAAAATCACGACATGAACCAAACAATTTCAGTTGCAGCAGCTTTTCTGAGATTTCTTTTCATACATACAGTATAAACACTTTCTTAGTTATTCACTTGTCAAAATGTGATTTTCGGACAGAACCACAGCAAACAGCAACACTTGCCTTCCACCCTCCAAGAAGTTGCAGACATTGTCATCTCTTTTAGATACCAAATGGAAAGTCTCCCGAATGATCTGCTGCTGCATGTCCTCCGCCTGCAAGAAAACACATGACACAGTCTACTTAGTGCCAACCACTCTACGAAATATAGTCTGTGTTTGGTTTTTATTCATTCATTCGTTGCACAAGAACCTTGTGGCACCAGAGAAAGTATTAATAAAAACTAGCCTTTCATGCATTCTGAAATTCCCACTCACAGATAACAGGTACAAATATATTATTACAGCATAGAAAAAAGGCTGATGTTTAACATGAGATCCTTGATAACCACCATACTTGGTTACTTGTGGATCAGGTTGAAACTTTTTCATGCTCAATAATTAAAAAAACTTAACTGTGGACTGTGGCCCCTGATTTATCTCATTACCTAAACCTCAACCTGTTGAATTGTCTGAAATTAATGTAACAGAATCTACCCAAGCAAAACTTACTGGAGAGGAATGAATACTAACGATCCCTAATGTTCATATCTCACTGCTCTTTGTGAAAGGCCATTTTACCTGCAGCTATAAGCTTGACAGGTCGTCAATGATCCAAAAATCAGTGATCACTAGCTAACCAGGCCAATACGGAAGTAGTAACAGTGAATTTGTACAAAGCTTGAAAAGTTACGAGTGTTTTGTTTCTGCGAAATCATACCTGCGAATAAATTCCATCCGTTCAATATTGCTAATGGAGGTGTACATTGTTAAAATGTGTTTTAAAGTGAGGCGTTTACCTCAACAGGAAGGAACTAAAAGTAAGAAGTGGCTAGATAAGCTCCCCTAAACCACTGCAAGATGGCGTCAGCTAAAGTTAACGTCATTTGTAAATTGCAATTTGGTTACATTTTAGACGCACACCGATCTAGATATTGGTAACATTTGTGGTGCGGAGGACTATGGACAAGCTGACAAATGCTAATTCAACACTGTTTGCTATCTTAGCTAAATGAGAGTGAAGACAGCAATAGAAAAATGCTAATGTTTTTGTACAGCAGCCCCAAAAAATACTTACAAAATACTGATAGAATCTGATCAGCCGCGGTTTCCCGTGGTTGTTAAATATCAAGATGGCTTTAATCATCTCTATTCTTTGGAGTTGTCAAATCACAATATGAAGTAATTATTAAAATGTTACGCTTCTGACTGTTTAGATTACGTTAGCTAGAGTACTTCTCGGCCTCTCAGCTGCCGGATGAATTCGTGAGTTTACATCCGGTTGCGTCTCCACATTCAGCAGTCGACCTCTAACAAACACCTCCGGTCTTTTGTTCCGGGGAGGTCACTGAGTGCGTTCACATCATGCGCACCAGAATCCTGGCTGTGTTTTTGGAGTATCCCGGTTATGTGCTGCGCATGTAAACATCAAGTCTCGTTTTGAGAAACCTGGATACTCTACCTGGAGTACTCCTATAGAAACCAGGATACTGTGGCATGTAGATTACCTTATCCAGGTTTCTGAACATTCTTTGTTGGTGCAGAACATAGTGACTGAGATGGTAGAAATCAAGACACGTCTGCACAGTGATGATCAGAAACCTGGATACTGTTGGAATCATGTAAACAGGGATATGAATAATGTTCCAGCATATCCCATATAAGATCAAAACCAGGAAAAAGGCTCAAAACTGGGATACTAATGCACATGTCAATGCACTAATTGAAAGATGACCCTAGATAAGAAAGATAAAATGTCGTAAATATCTCTTGTGTAGCCTATGTGAGGTGAAATGTGTATCTAATACATGTCATGCAATATACTCGACCTATGGTGAACAATCAGTCAGAAACACTCTGAGAGAAAGTTAACTGAATTTACAGCATACGTTGTGGCTTAAATTCACTCAAATGATCATCATGGAACACGTACAGTATATTAACATTAGTAGAATTGTTCTTTGTACGCCCAGTAATTCTCAAAACACGTCGTGACAGGTGTTTAGACTTTAGAAGCCATAAAATATAATACAGGAGCCTTGTAGTACAGCCGTTTAGTGAAGCTCATGATTATTTTGTTTTTGTTGAGGCAGTTTGTGTAGCATTGTCAAGTCGATATCCCATAAAGTGTCAACATTGACGAGAGCTTTCACTGTTTCTCTTTCTCTGTGTTTCCCATGTGTCATCAGAAGTTCTGAGACTTTTCCCCGCCACATTACATAATGTTGCAGTCTTTGTGACTAATGCACCAGTAACTGAGGCACCACACAATTATACTGGCCCCTTTGTACCTTTGTCGGCTGCTTCATGCTGCCTTGAAATCTCAAAGCAGTGATGTCACACCAGCTGCACCTTTCTTTGCTGCGATCTACAGAAGTTGGAGAATCTCACCCAGATCACCCAGGACGGATGTTAGTACCAGGTCTGAACAGGGCCTCTGATCAAGATCATCTGATCAAATGATGCAACGTAGCAGCAAAATGTCTCAAAAAGCAATGTATTTTTTTATTAACCACTTTACAAACTATGGCCTCCTAAATGGTTGAATCAACACCTCTGACAGTGTCATCAAACCACAAACATTATGAACTTCTTCACCAAACTGGTCAGCCTATTTACAGCAAAATCATTGTATTGTGAAGCGATTTTTGTCCATCCTACGCATGCAAGCAAAGGTGAAAATCTTTTCTGACCTGTTTTATCGCTGTCACTGTTACCAACAGCGAAAGGCAGAATTCTAATGTGACTCATCTCAGCCTGTCGCTGTTCTAACAAATATATCAATTATGAGGTGTAACTGATAATGTAATATAATCACTGATCACAAGCTTAAATTTACAGTATTGTGTGAAAATGGATTATAGTTGATGATACTATAATACTTCAGGGTCATGAGGGATACATTAAAAGGGGGGTGGCTGTGGCTCAGTAGAGTGGGTTGTCTACGGATCACAGGGTTGGTGGCTCGATCCTCACCTCCTCCCGTCCATATGCCCAAGTATCCTTGGGCAAGACGCTCAACCCCAAAGTGCTCCTGATGGTTGACCTGCGTGGTAGCTTGCTGCCATTGGTGTGTGAATGGGTGAATGAGCAAAAACATTGTAAAGCCATTTCCAATGTCTGCTATCATTATGATTGTAAAATCTTAGCAGGTTATCTTCACACCAGGAAGCTGCACAGGAAAACCAGTCTTGACCAGTGGGCAGCTCTATAACAGTTGAAGGTTGAGTATGTTGCTAATCTAAATCTCAGCTTCCAGGGAGGATTGTGTGGAGCAACGTATAAGTATGCTAAATAAACCTTAGCTGGAGAAGTAAAGGTTATATATATATATATATATATATATATGTACACACACACACACACACACACACACACACACATATGTATTGCTCCTGAAGAAACATTTGTTGTATGTATTTGTACCTGTATGCTGTAGTGGTGGTTCTCAAAGTATATGTGTGTGTTTGTACGTATTCATTTGTGTGCTGTATACATTTATAAAAATAAAAAAAAATTCTTAACACAATGGGAATTTGCGTTTCTGTGATTTCTTTTTGTGTAAAACACCAAATGATAATTCTCCACAATGCCATACCTTACCTGTCAGATGGGGGTTCATCAGACAAAGCTCATTGGTCTGTGGTCTATCTGTGGATTCTTGAGCCACAACCACACCACTACTCTCAAACCAGGTCAGCCGACATTCTGTCTTTCTGTGTGATCGGACCCAGCAACATCCAAATGTCAGGCCACATTTCCTGTTCTGATTTCATATCCATTAATTCTCTGTTCTACGTCTTTCATCATTAGCGCTGCAAAGCCACCTGGGCTGTTGTCTGCATATCATCTATTATTTCCCCTCTAAATTCCCTTCCTCCTGCATGAGCACATTGGAAAACAAACAGACGCTCATTAGCATGTGTGACCCGTTGGTGGTAAACAGGCTTATTTCCACATGAGTGCAGTGCGAGAATGGATTCCACCGGGACAGTCGAGGTAGGTGGGCCCGCCGGCTGCCTTCATGGGGACTTTAATAGGGACTTAACAAATGCAAGTGGACAGGCACAACATTCTCTGGCACAGGGAGGTCATGTTGGTACAGTGAGCACTTGTTAGAGGGTGACTCACTGTATTTGGACTCTTGGGTGGCCACTGATATTCACTTCATTTTTAATGTGCATTTTTTTCCCTCTCAGTGCTAATTGTTGGATTGTGACGGATGCCGAGTGCTGTCTGCCAAAGCTGAGGTAATGTGTGGCGTTCAAATAATGCCTCTGTGCTCTGCTCTGTGAAGTGATGAAAGCGGCCTGTAATTACAGGGATAATCAAAACTGTCAGGGGCTCCTCTATGGACGGTTTTGTTTACTGTCTGCTTCTCTCACAGCATCCCAAGCTGCCAGCCCTCCACTTCCTCAGCCTGGGCCTCAGACCTCAAAGGATCATTGCAACTGTACCTGTCTGTGTAACAAACAAAGTAAAAGTCAGTGTGGTGAGATGAGTTGTTTTAAAATCCACAGTTTAACTGTTCTGTCTCCCTATATATTCAGCTCACACAGCTAAAGTGTGACTTTATTTTCCATCTTAGTTTCGTGGCTTTTTTTGGATTTAAATGGTTTTTTCCACTTTGACCTCCCATGATAACAACATATGCAAAGAAAAAATAATTCATATCTTAAACCAGGTCTTCATAAGAAATACATTCATATTTCCATAGATTTCTTTAGAAAATTAGTAGTTTGAAGTTGCACCCCTCCCTCTTGTTATTTATTTTACTGTAGATGAAGAAGATCTGCAGTTAGCTCCGCTCCCCTCAAGATGGCAGCATTTCGGTGTCTTTTCAGAGGAAACCCAGAGCCCAATGTTGTTGTGCGAGTTGCTCCCAAGCTCCACAAGCCATGACTACATGATGAGATGTATTTGAGGGGATAATTTCCCAAAATGTTTGATGTTTATTCTGTAAAAAAAAAAAAAAATCCATACATTCCGTATCCCTAAAGTGTTTTTTATTTTAGTGAACACAAATTTAAAATGTGCCTTGATTTTTTGTGACGTACTATTACAAGGCTTAATTGTGTTATTGTGATTATTTTCTGTTTGTTGAAATTTAATATGAATTCTATTACAGGACATTAAACAAAGTTGAATAGCCCATCATATCATAATGTCAAAACCACGACGGCCATTCTTTATTTTATGTCTAGATAAGAATAAAACAGATATAATACAGACATATACTGTAAAGACGCCAGTGATATTTGTACATGTATGGATGACAGGCCTATAACACTACATGTATATGAAGGCACACCCGTGCCTGCGTAGATTGGTTAAGAGTGTAATTACAGGTGGTGCAGACGGACACGATCTTGGCAGTCCTCTGCTGTGTATTTGTGAGGAGCAAAACAACCCTGATCCTGGATCCGCATCCCGGATTTCCTTCACACCGCGTCGTAAACGGAGTCGCTACGGTGGTGACCAGAGAGGAGAAGTAAGAGCCGAGGTCTCACTCTGTCTACAATTTTGATATGCTATGGTGATGATGGGAACCTTCACGAAGAAGTGCACAAATGAGTGCTTTCGTGAAATTGGAAAGAAACTTCGGTGTATGGGGTTCTGGTAGAATCATGTCGGTCCATATTACGACCCCTGCCTCAGTGTCTGGTGTGAGGGCAGAAGGAAAGATGGCGCAGTGAAATGTCCTCTTTTGCAGATGATAATGTAGTAATGAGATGTGGGGTCCTTTTGCAAATATCCTTTGCAGTCTGTTCTGTCAACGATACTGTTAACACACAGAGATAAAGCTGACCCTCTTGTGATGAGTACCAGACCAGTCACTATGGTAACTGCTCTCCAATGGTGGCTAAACTGCAGTAAGAGCGACGCCCACTTTCACAGACTGGAAGGCGGGGCAGAGGCTCGAGTGATTCATCTTTTGAAACAGAGACGATCTCTGCGCACGGCGCCGTGTTTACAGTGAACACGGCAGACTGCAGACCGATCGAAGGAGACGGTGTGCGTACCTGTACATTAATCTGTCTAACTACGCTATCTGTCCAGCTATCTATCGACGAAGAGCATCAGAAAACCAAAGACGCTGACCTAACCCGGAGCAATAGGGTCAAATACTCCATTTTCCCTTGATATGAAGGTGAATTACAGCCACCACAACAACGCGGTGCGTGTGTGCATGATGAGCGGCTGAGGAGGAGGAGGAGGAGGAGAAGAAGGAGGCTGCGGTCTGAAACCAGATTTTATCCTGGATATTTCGAAACCAACGTCGTGTCGTTCACCCACGAGGGGCTGTGTATCGATTTAATATGTTATTGTATGCTCTCGACGGTCTCCTTCCATCCCAATTTTAAGGGGGTTTGACGCGTTTTCTGCCTCCTGAGGAATCTCCAGCAGCGGGACGGTGAACGTTTTTCCTCCAGATATGGAGTGTGAAGATGCGGATTACAGAGGAATCCCCGCCGCTAGTTTAGCCGCATTTGTTTCATTATACACGTCAACGCAGTGTTGTTTTTGGCAGGAATAAACAGAACTATGAATACATATTTTCTGGCGAGAGGAATAAATCGGTGATTTTGGAGCGCGATTGGACTCCCATTAGGAAACGTGAGAAAGCTACCCTGCTAGCCTGTATGTAGTAGCTATTAGCTCCATTAGCCGGCTAACAGCTAAAAGGTGCTGGCTGGATATTAAAAACAGCTTTTTAATAATTCTGACCGGGTTTTGCCCACGTTTCCTCCCCTCAACGTATTTATTTACAGGATTTGGGAGGATTAACTCAGCCAGGAATGAGGTCTCGAATTGAAAGGAGCCGCTTGACCTTGTTTTGGGGTCTGATGCTGGGTCTGTCGTCCTGCCTCTGGCCCGCCACCGCAGAGAGTAAGTAATGCTACTCCACAGAACTGCACACGGGGAAACATTGTTTTGTCCATGCTCCAATACTGTTCAAACATGGGAAATATATATGTATGTGTATGTGTGTATATGTATGTATACGAGGGGCATATGTGTATATATATATGTGTATATAGTGCAATACAATGTTTTCTTGACAATTTACAAATTACATTTATGGCAGGTGTTCATGGAGAGAGAAATATGGTATGTCACAGTGTAGTTATAGGATAATGGTAGATTTGAATGTACATCAAACCTACTGTATGAAGATTTTGTATTACACAGTATATTACTTTTATATTTATCGAGGAAATGTAATTTTATGTCAGTGGGAAAAGCCTTTAATATATTATGTTGTTATGACACTAGTGCAAATATACTAAAACTCTGTTTTAGTGAATACTGTGTTATAGATTGTAGAAAGTCTACTTGTAATATTGGAACTTGGTTTTAAAACACACTGCAAAAAATATACTGAAGTGAGACGAAGTACTGCAAACTTTTTGCATAAATAAGTCAGTTGTCGAGCTCTGTATATGCTCTAATAGATTAGGCATTTCAACACTAAATACACAAGCACACACACACACACACACACACAGAGTATTTCTTTTTAATTGTTGCTGGTCATAGGAAGTGCTTGTCGGTGAAGTGAATGCTTGATGGTTTTACAGCCTGGACCAGTCCATTCAGCATCAGAGGTTCAGCATAAAAATGAATGAAAAGAGCAATGCTAGTGTAGGTAGATGCTTGGGTTACATTTAGGATTATAGAAGAGCATTTCAGTCATATCTTATTAACTTTCCAAGGTTTCTGATGAGACAAAGTAGACCTTACCTGAGTGAACACACCACAATCGGTATTTTTCATTTTAATAATGTTCCCTTAAGATTGACTGAAACCACAGCATTGAACTCTATTTGTCTAAAGGTGTCACAGTGCCTTTCTTTGGCAGTACACAGCCATTTGTTCTCCCTTTACTTAATAAACCTGGGGATACGTTGACCTTGGAAATATTTTCATGAATACCAGCCCTGCTGCAGCTGCCATGATAAGGCGCAACAACATCCTCCCATCAGGCAAATGATGGGAACCACAGAAGGGCTGAGGCTATAGATGGTAGTCCGATGATAGTCTATTGAAGTAAACTATACTTCTTTGAAAGTTATTACAGCACACCATTTGGTACCACACAGATGGCTTAGTGCAAGGAAAATGGGATTTTCTAGTGCCTAACTACTGCATGGCAGCATATTGAAGCTCACAGCTTCTGTCAGCATGTAAACCTTCAAATTTAATGAATTTAAAGCTTCTATATTTATTCAAATTTTCTTTTTATGTGTTGCCACCTGAAATTTTTCCATGTCTCCAGCTATACTGTAAACTAGGCTTCCTGATTCATCCCATTCATCATGACATGTTGGGGAGGGGTGTGTTGGGGGCTTGAACCAGGGTCTGGGTTTTAAAATAGAACAAGCCAAAGTACATTCGCAAGCAAAACAGACTAAGTTCTGTTGATTGGAAAGAGTGAGGAGCTTGTGAACTGTGTGTCATGGGGTTTACTGTTAGCCCCAGTGGTCACAGGACAAACCTGGGAGCAGCAGAGAGGTTCTCCCATCGAAATCCTACATTTATTCTCACTCTGGTGTGGCGCTGTCTAAAGGTTCCTTGTGTGGCTAAACTCTAAGCATTCCTGCTGGTTTGCTGTATCAGTTGGGACTAAAGGGCAGCTGGTAGGCTCGAGTTAACCAGGTTCTGCTCTGTTGCTGCAGACACAGCTTTTTAGGTGAACCAAACAAGTTTTCTCTGTCAAGAATGATCTTTTGCTAAAGCTTCCCAGCGCATTTCTTCTCACCTTGCCTCTCATGTGGAAAGGTATTTATGAATACGTTCCCCCCCTCCGGCAGTCTGTCATTAACAGGATGGAAATGAGGAGTAAACAGACTTGCTGCAGTCTAGTGGCAGTGTATGAAGCACCAGCATAGAGGGCGTATTGCTTCCTATTTCTTGTCTTATGGGGCTTCTAGTGGATTTCCTCTGATTGTCTGTGGATAGTCTGGGTGCTGCAGCCAACTGGGAAAAGGTTATCAAAAGTAAATATGTCATCTGAAGGCTCATCAAAGCGGCAGAGATAGGCTTGTGTACTCAGCTGTTTAAAATGTGCCAGTGTAGAGGAGTTGAGGGAGGGGGAGTTATTAAGCTGCTACACCTGCTATTGGTATTTTCACTTAGCTGGCACACAAGATGTACATTTTGATCAGAAACCTTTGTTTAGTATCTACAGCACGAGCGTGGTCAGGAGCAGTTCCCATGAAAGATGGCCATGCTGGCGTTGCAGTGAGGCCACAGAGGGCGAAGCGTCGAGGCAGCAGTGATGTAACGTCACCGGGCGGTGTGTCTTTTTACAGGCCCGGGTGTTGGGATTGTATTAACAGGTATGCAGCTTGCTGAGGGCTGCTGACAGTTTGCCCTGACAAGTAGATTACAGAGAAAGACATAACCGCCATACCAGCACACTGCCTGCCTTAAATCACACCAAAGGCATTGTATTATGGCTCACCAAAGGCTCTCGTGTCCTCTCCAGAGAAGACTTAAACTCTCAGCAGAGTTAGTCGAAAAAAGCCTACAGACGGGTAGGTCAAGAACTGTCACAGTCCTTGACCCTCTATTTTACGTGAGAACCAAATGACCCTAATTAAAATGCCAGATTCAAAGAAAGGCAATACAACTTTAACACATTTTTGCAGGGCACTGGTACACTACGAGCCGCAGCTCCAGTGTGCTTTGAAACTAGCATCACACGCAGGGTTGAAAGAGGTCATCCTTGGGAAAGTTTTTACATTGGATATATTTGTTGTCTGTAGAGTTATGTGGTAAAACATGCTTTTTGGGGGAAGAATTATAGGACAATCTTAAACTTGTTTTAGCCAGTTTACTAACTTAATTTGCACATATGGGCCCGACTCTCTTTTGAGTTGTTCAGCGGAGAGATGTCTGTCGATCAGCCCTTTTCTTTTGTTGGTGTCTGTTGCTACTTTCTATTGGTATTTAAAAATGTCCTCGAGCAGTGGACCAGTTGGCACAAAGCGGTAGATATGTGAGGTGGCATTTAACTGTATAATATAATGTTAATGCCACTTTTTTTCTCCTCTTTATGATCTGGTACCACTGCTTGGTTTCAATTTCCTAAGCACATTAGGTCGAAAATGTAACATTGACTGTAAGGAGTGGGTGCATATTTAATATTTGGTTTTTAAGTCATGTGCTGTCATTAGCTGAAGACTTTGGAGTTCCTAGACATCAGCAGACATTAGGTGTCTTCCCTGGTAATGACCTGTTGGGCCTGTAGTGCAGCCACCGTCACGTGTTGCTTCATGTTCCATATGCAGTTTTTAAAACCAAGATGTTGAACCAAGATTTATTTACAAATCCCTTAACCACAATTACAATCTAAAAGCTGGAAAAAAAAAAGGGGAATGTTTCTCTGAGCTGCTAATACTCATTTCATGCGTTAGTGTGAAATAGGTATCGGAAAGGTACTATCTTTCATGAACTTTGCCACAGCTGAGCTCAGTTTTAACACATCTTTTATCCCCCAAATGGAAAAGTACACACAAAGTTTCTGAAAGGTAGCAGGAATATTACCTCCCTCATCAACAAGTGACTTAACACTATTGAGGGGATACTACGCTCACATACTCATATGTTTTATTTGTTTCATCATTTACCTGTAGCTCGCGTTGGGGTAGTGTCATACAATCATAGCACCTCTTTTTTCTGTGTGTAACTGACATGTAGAGTTTGTTGACCATTTTTAACAACAGTAAATTATTACTGATAGATAAAGTTATTTTTTGAGAATATAAAATGGTGATAGCCGCGTGTACTGGTTAAAACTTCAGTATTGCAGTGTGTCATGTTGTGCTACGCTGTCAAACCGCGTTGAGGGGTTTGGGAAAACTTTCCATTGCCAGCACAAAGGTTCAGGGTGTTCTTTTGGAAATTAAACTTTGTTCCACCTCGGTAGCAGACCACACATGTTTTGGGGAACTACAGAGTTTGGTATCGGCAGTGCTGTCTGTAACTGATCGCATAATATTCTTCATTACTACTTAGACTTTTACATTTTGCATCAGTATGCATGAAGCAGTGCAGTTATTGTGACAAGTTTAGTGCAGATTACTCTATTGCTTATTTTCTTAGATTATACAGTGATGTGTACAGCCCTGGGGCGTGACATCTAGTGTGGGAACATATATAGCCAATGGCATATTGCTCTAGCTCCAGGTTTTGCTTTTACGGCAATCCCTTAAGAAAAAAAATGACATTAATTTACACTCATTAAACCTGCAACACCAGCCCTAATGTCTAATTATAAAATGTTGTAATTACATTAAACACCTAATCGTCTTTCACAAACCTCCCTGAGTAACATTCATATCGTGAAACTTTATAGACCAGCATTAAAGTAGTAGTGTGACAACCTGTTAGCTGGTTGGTGTGAGTTTCCATGACTCACTGCCCTCCAGCTTTTTGAGTCTAAATCCTCCTCACAGTGATGTGTGATAATGGCCTCCATGTTTCTGTGGGTGCTGCTGGGGTTTCAGGTTAAGTATTGTTTAGAGGCATAGCACACAGGTGGGCATAAAAAAGTTGGAAAGGCAAACCGGGTGGAGTGCCATCACCGATCATCACCATCACGCCTCACCAAAGTTTTCCTGATGTAGGTTCTGATCATTCACTGAATTCAAAGCAGTGCCTCTTTTTTTGTTGTTTTTTATAAAATTCTTTTCTTTCTTGTTTTGGTTCAGTGTATTTCTTTGTTTAAATAAAATCACAGTCCACTAGCTGTCTCAGGAAATAAGGTGCTGCTCAAGAGGTTACAAAGAAAACAAATGCTAACAAATCTATTTTACACTGAACATAAAACTGCATAAATACATGTTTTTACAATTTGTTCACATGAAAGGGCAGACAAGTCTCTCAAAGGCCCAGACATTTTCCCTTCTGGCCTAGATAATTCTTCAGTTCGCTCGATCATAGTGTATGCAAAGACTGCTACAGGTTGTTTTATCACATATACTGTACTTGATCAACTGACAGTGTGCACATGTTTTTATGGATGATGTCTTTTATAGTAGAATAGTTTCTATGCCTTTTGATGTCATTGTATTATGAAAGCTTGGCAAGAGCAGACAGCTACACAAAAACACTGGGGTCACATTAGGTGGAAACACGAGTAACAATAGCCTGAAGGCAGAGTAATGTAAACTTTATTGCGCTGTTAACCTTAGCTTGAGTAGAACCTGACTCAAGTATTTACTTTGTCACACCACGTTGAGTTGGCATTGAATATGAGAACTGCGAGGCAAACATGTTCTGTCAACAACAGCACAGCTTAAGTGTACTGTCAATATTTGAAATATGGATTGGATAAACGTCTCTTATAAATATCCCTGTATCAGGAATGGAGAACATTGTTTTATATATTGTTACATTTAACGGCTATTTATTGCAAAGAGTGTGTAAATAAATGGTGAAATACCCAGATCATTTGTAAGAATGTGTTCTCTTGTAATTGTTTTGCTGCTTAGCTTTAAAAGAACAGGCTGTGCTGTTTGATTTTAGCCAAGACCTCATATTGTTATGATCCCTGTGGAGAGCATCAAATATAGGGATATAGCGAAGAAATAAAGAAGAATTGAGCAAATGAGGTGTTATATATTTATGTTTCTGTTGAGTTTAATGCATTAGAACCCCTCACCCTCTCCTTTCGTTTCCCCCTGCAGTCTGTGGTCCCAGCATCGACATCGGCAACGACATCAGTGAATTCAGACGCCTAGAGAACTGCACAGTGGTGGAGGGCTACTTGCAGATCCTCCTCATTGGTGACAAAAACAACAACAACATCAACCAGGAAGTCTTCCGCTCCCTCAGCTTCCCCAAGTTGACCATGATCACCGACTACCTGCTGCTATTCCGGGTGTCCGGCCTCGACAGCCTGAGCACGCTCTTTCCCAACCTCACCGTCATACGCGGGCGAAACCTCTTCTACAACTACGCCCTCGTGATCTTCGAGATGACCAGCCTGAAGGACATTGGCCTGTACAACCTGAGGAACATCACCCGCGGCGCCATCCGCATCGAGAAGAACCCCGAGCTCTGCTACTTGGACTCCATAGACTGGTCCCTCATCCTGGACGCGGAGTTCAACAATTACATAGCTGGGAACAAGCAGTCCAAGGAGTGCAGTGATGTGTGTCCGGGCATCATGGAGAACAGCCCTCAGTGCAGAAAGACTATGTTCAACAACAACTACAACTACCGCTGCTGGAATTCCAATCACTGCCAGAAAGGTAAGCTGACTGTCACACATGATAGCTCATCAGGGATTTGAATTGCAAATAGATCATGCAGACAGTCTAGCCTTTGGCCTGATTTTTGTGGAGATGTGAATTTGGGAGTGTAATGAACGGCTCTGTGCCTACAGCTGTGGCCTGCTACCTGTCACTTTAACTGCTTTAGCTGTTGTGTTTTGGCTGGGAGGACGGAGAGGAAAGCGAGGGCATGTTGTTATGCATGATTGACTTGTCTGCACATCTCAGGTGTTTATCCAAGTTAACAGAAACATGAAGAAAGAGCTAAGCAGAGGTATCAGTTAAGATGCCTCTGCCCGTGTCGTTGTTGAGCAAGGCTTTCTGAATGTGAGCAACTACTGGCTGCCAAATGTCAATCTCTGTTTACTTATGTACAAAAAACCTATATTTTAGTAGTAGTAATGCAGTCTGCTGCATTTCTCTGAAACGAGGCAGTAGCTTGCATGTGTCTTGTGACGTTTATTTGATGCCATGAAAGTTCAATTCAAATGCTCTCTTCTGCCTAAACAAACTGAATTAGAG
This sequence comes from Enoplosus armatus, assembly GCF_043641665.1. Classification (NCBI taxonomy): domain Eukaryota; kingdom Metazoa; phylum Chordata; class Actinopteri; order Centrarchiformes; family Enoplosidae; genus Enoplosus; species Enoplosus armatus. The sequence continues at coordinate 24,724,986 of NC_092180.1, read as the reverse complement.
GAGTAAATGCTCCAGAGATTAATTAAACTACTCCGAGCACGTTGGGTGTGAACTCACCCTTTAATTTTGTGTTTACGACTGCAGCGTTTTAGATGACTTGTTTTGCTGGTGCATTTCAGACGATCTGTTTTGGCTGACTGAGTGTGTGTGTGTGTGTGTGTGTGTGTGTGTGTGTGTGTGTGTGTGTGTCTGGCTGAATTGTTTCCCTGGTGACTGGCGCCTTGCTGCAGACTCAGCATGTTGATGTTTTCAGTCTTGTGACATGGAACTGTGGCAGGACAGGCCTGGATCGCATGCATGTGCGTACACACATAGACTCACACACACACACTGTCAACATCATCAAACACACTGGAAGCGCAGACAGATGCAGGCATGCACAAATGTAAACAGATATATTACAGAGATGCAAATATGTTTGAAATACACTCATGCCGCCTGGCCTGCTTAGTGGGTTGTTGGAGTGGCAGAGTGTGGGCATGCTGGGAAAGAAACCAGGAGGTTGAATATGTTGGAGGAAGACATGTTGGACGGATGGATGGAGGGGATGTGAGGTGGAGGAGCAGAACTCTGTGCTGTTTAAAATCTAGACCCCTCCACTCCTCTTTGACTTTGTGCCAATGGGCTTTAGACTCATGTTAAAAACAGATTACATCTCATCCAGTAAGACACAGTATCTATCCAGATAATTTAACCAGTCATCATATGGATGGTGACCTAGTAAATCCACCATACGCCCTATCTACAGTTGTGTCTTCACATGCGAGAGGGCCACCCATCTTCCATCAACTCAATAACAACCGGCAGCTGTGTGTAACAGTTTCCCCTGATAAAAGGCCATCTTTCTGTCTCCACTCTGTTGAGACAAGACTAAAACATGTTGTTTTTCAGAGGGCCGGGGGGCTGTGAAGAAAATAGATTTGGATATTATTTTTAAATAGCCAACAACTAATACGAAATGCCTTGGCTAGTAGTACGTCTATTACCAGTGCTAGTGCGACAGCTGCTGCTACTACTGTTTCTCTAACTACTGCCTCAACTGCTAAGCCATCTGCTGCTGCTAGTAAAACTACTATTATTACTATGACTCCCACTAAGTATACAACAGTCACTATTGATGCTGCTTGGTCTACCATGGCTGCTGCTAAAACCACTGTTAATACTACTGCAAGTACTCTGCAGGTGCTGGGGCCACAATCTTGTTTGCAGCTGTATGATGTCAGAGCCGTTGAATTATATTCAACTCTCAGGAGAATTAATGTAGCCTCTTCCTCACATGTCATAAGACATGGGGGTCCAGATAACATCACCACACTTGCCCCAAAGCCTCATAGTTGCAGTTTCTCCTCGGCCACATCTCAGAACCTGACTAACTGGACAGACACTTTTAGGCATGACTCATGTGTTTGTGTCCAGTTGGCATCTTCCTATCCAAAAAAGATTGACATGTTTTATTAAGTCGGTTTAAGTAGACTAAATATTGAAAAGGTGGGGGATGGCCCTGTAAAGAAGCATAAGCAGTCAACTGGGCTCCAGAGGGAGTGTGTCAGCCGGGGCAAATGGGCCATCATCGCTGCCGCTGCCTTAAAACAGAATTGATCTCAAAACAACATGAGCACCACTGCTCTCACTGCAGAGACTGCATTGTTGTGCTATTTATTAGGCAGTTTATTGGAGAAGTCAGCTGGTAGTAAAGCCAGGCTTCATTAAAGCAGAGACATTTAGGAAGGAGACGGCCCAACTTCCTGTATCAGTGTCACGTGGGTTTCGCCACTGCCCCGCCCAATTAGGAGACTGGTGGCAGCTCCTGGGTCTACTAAATCCAATGGGAGAAGCGAACATGATTACAGATCATGACCGATTCTTTCGCCCCGAAGTCACCTAAGTAAATATTGGACCCACTTTTATTATTGTTATTATTTAACTGTTTTTGGAGAAGGGAAAAAGAGAATATTATTAGACAGATAAAACGAGCGGCAAAATAAGGCGGCGGCTCCAGTACCTGCAGATCAGAGGCTGTTTACATGTTTGCTGTGCAATCCTGTGTGTAGTAGTACGTAGCAATGCAGAGAGTAAAGCCTGATGCTTCTATACTTCCATACTTCCATACTAATCGTGTCTGTTTACTTGATTTGGACCAGTAGCATTAAACACCCTGAGGACCACAGAGGACCATATAATGATGGGTTTTATTTGTCTCTCTGATAACGGCCTGTATCAAGCCTCAGAAATCTTATCTAGGATCTGTTGTTTGAATGTGTGCCTTGCTCACAGGCCCTCTACTGTGCTGGCATGAGAGTGAACTTTGTATTCAGAGGCATTTCATTTCCAGACCCCGGTCATTCATCAGATCAATAAATGACGGAAACCCTGTTTCCATTGAATATAAAGGACATGCTTTAAGCCTGAACTCATTCATAAAACTGTTACTGGGAAAAGAGGGTTCAAAGTCGGTTTCCTTCTCTGGGAAAGTGCAGTGTTTTTCAGTCATGGTCTGCGGGGGGCGGGGGTGGGGGGGCTACATTCTCCCATGTTTACTTCCCTCATTTATTTTTTGGAATCTGGTTTGGGTGTTTTGTCTTGTTCATAACTCACGGGCTTCTTCTAAAGAAGAGCCATGTTCGTGCATGCTGGGAAGCAAACACACTGTCTCACTCTCTCTCTCTCTCAAACCCGCACACACGCTCACACATTGAACAGCATGGGGGATGTTTTTCCGGTGCTTTGTATGGTCTGAGGAGATGAAAGCACATCATTAAAGTACAAAGTAGGTCTTCAGGGATTTACTGGAAGGGATTTTTCGTCTTTTGTTAACCCCTGGTTGAAGGGATTACACATGAAACTAAAAGTGTTGTCTTCAGGGTTGTTGCTCAGCCTGCCGCTGAATTAATTTGCTACACTTAACATGTCAGTGTTGACATGTTATCCTCAAACAAAGTAGTTGGTTGTCGCTTTATTGTGCACGGTGGTGTTGCAAGTCAAGATAAGAATCAAGTATGGAAACGCATATTTAAATCCTACACATAAAGGCATAATGTTTAAAAGTTTCTGACTTTAGTGACTTCTAGTGGTAGTATCAAAAAAAAAAAGACACTGGCAGACAGCAGTGCACATGACTACCCCCCCTACCCCCACCACTATAACAATTATTTCTCGGCCTAAAATGACACTTGAAAAAAAATGCTTCTTTGGGTGAGTGGTTTAGGGCTGGAGCCTCTAAAAAAAAGTATTTTCAGCCTGTTAAGTGCCACATGATTTTGTTTGAAAAATATAAAACTTTTTGGCTGGAATTGGCAGAGGGCATAAATCATGTTGCTTGCTAACAAAACAACATCAGTTTACAGTTTAACTTGGATGGGAAAACGGTGATCTGTGCTGACTCAAAGTTCTTCATCACAATGAATCACTAACATGACAGACACAGAGGTCCTCTGCAGATATACAGTATCTGTATGGTGTATATACATTGGACGATAAGTAACAAGAAATTGTAATACAAATGAACCAAAGATATGTTTGAGCCAGGTATATGAGTATTTTACAGTTAAACTATGTTACTAAAATTAACATTGGTCAATATATTGTTTATATATAGACTTTTTTAAACACTCAAATACCAATATTGGTATCCGCCTGAAATTAAAATATAGTATCAGTTCCTCCATGTTTTCTGTCTGTCTTTACTCTGTCGGCTATCAAATATAAGCAAATTTCCCTAAAATAATCTTTAGAAACTTTCAGTGTCGGTCAGGCTTTATTGTGACCAAAATGTGCTTGTTACCAGTATCAGTGCTGGCTTTCTGTCAGACTGTTTAACATTTCAATGGAAGCAAACAGGTGTGTGTTGATTGGGTAAATCGGGGGGGAAAAAGTCGTCCAACAAATCTCAGCATATCAGATTGTCTGTTTACACTCTGTGTTTTTGCAGAAACAAGCAGCGCTGCGATATTTGATTTATAATGCTGAATACGTTGCTGTGGCATCAGTGAAATTGTGCGTGTTGGCTGACATGCAGGCGACACACTATCAGCTGTCTAGCAGTGTGTGTGTGTGTGTGTGTGTGTGTGTGTGTGTGTGTGTGTGAGAGAGAGAAAGAGAGCTAAAGAGAGTCCAACAGAGAGAGTGAGTAAGTTGTGGAGGCAATCCCAGCCCCCCTCCCTCTCCTGTTTTCTGGTTGGTTTTGGATGTGGTAGATCCAGTGTTTATTTACTCAGTGCTTCTCTAGTGCTACATCTGAGGCCATTTTTAAATATATATTTTCTTAATGTGAACTATCCTGTTTTCAGTTTCTACCTCACTGATGTTTTTGGGGTTTTCTGCTCTACTTGACCTTGGAAGTTTCTGCTCTCTCCCAGCATGTTTGAGATGAGACATGGATTGTGTTAAGGTATGGATTTGGGCTATAAAGTGTTGGGTTATGTTTAGAGTTTAGGACTGAAACATGTAGCTCCATTGATGAACTTGATGCAATGTTCCAGAACCAGACATATCTAAACCCAGTTGCTTCAGTGATCCTCCTTTCAATGACACTTTCTCCCTGCACTTTGTAAATACAACCAAACGTTGGCTATTGTATATATTCTCACTCATATTCTTACTGTGTTCTTTAGAAATGACAGACAACAGAATAAGTAGAGTTTTAAAGGATGGAAAACTGTGTGGCTCCACAAGGTTGAAGCCATCAGACTGGGTTCAACTCAAAAGTGACAAAAGTGTTTCAATAGGCTGAGGTATTGTTTCTCTGTATGTGGAGTAAGGAATTGGTCTATAAAACTAATGTGCGGCTTTACCCTCTCATACACATATTACATGACAACAGGATTGGAAACGTACAATAGAATAGTACAGCACATGCACTGACACACATGCAGAACAACCACATAAAGGACCAGCACAGGTTACAGCATGGACGGTATGTGGTGTATACATTATGAAAGGCAATAAGGAAGAGGGTGAAGGGGTTTTTCATAGGAGTAAGTCAAAGCCCAGCTCCTGCAGAGAGGTTGCGTTATCCAGACAGTCTGACTTGTGTGACCCAGTGCTTAGGGCTTAAGGTGACTACTAGTTCCTGCTGATGTCTGTCTAATCTCTGCTATGATTAGCTCCATACCATCATGTACTGAGTACAGACACCCACTCTCTCACTCCATACACACACTAGTTTGGAGATCGATGAAGCTGGCCCGGGACCATGTGGTCGCCTGTTTGAATCCCTGGTCTGAAAGTGATGGAGAAATGCTCTCCCTTTCCTTCACTTTTACTGCAAAGATGATGTGCTTTTGGCAACACATACCTGCCTTCATTTTTACCAGAAAACACCTACAGTACCTGTATCAGTTCTTATCAGGCCTTATGCTTGTGTGTGTGTGTCCTTTCTATTCACTACATAGCGTTTGATTGCCTTGACAGCCACTCACATACAGGAGCTAAAGCTGTATGTACTGAACACACTGCTAGCATGCATCCTGTGCTCTTGACGGATCTTGGGGCTGCTGCCTGTGATAGCATGCTAAGCCAACAAAGAATTCCAAACTACTTTTTCTCATATAAAATTCTCATACATGTTTAAATGTGCCACACTCAGTATGGTTACAGTGAAAGCCAGTGTAAAATAGTGTGATTTTGACTGGTCACATCTTGAGCCACTTCTCATCCAGTTTTGCAACTGCAAAAACAACAGACACGGTGGGACTGAAGATGCGTCAGGGTTTCATTAATAGCATATGGTCAGATGAATAAGTTATGATAAAAACAACTGGGATGTCTTCTCTTTGTTGGCAGTTTCATCAGATGTGTGAAACAGATGTAAAAATGGCAAATTCAGCCTTGGATCTAGGGCTGCAACTAACAATTGTTTTGACTAACGGTTACGACGTGTCTATACAGAAAGCATTTTTTTTCCCAGCATTTTTCAGTCATCCATCTCATGCTTGTCTGATGGAACAGATATGCAAAATGAAGCGTATTTTTATGCTTCAAATCTATTTTCTTCAGTATTTTGTGTGTAAGTACACTGATTGTGTGTTGGGCTCTGATGCAATTATTCGTTCGGCCTGTAAACCATCAGTCCAAAACCCAAAGATATTCATTTTACAATGATATAAAACAGAGAGGCAGGAAATCTTCACATTTGAGAAGCTGGAACCAGATAATATTTGGCAGTTTTTCTTGAAAAATGACTTTTAATCGAACAATTAATCGATTTTCAAAGTTGTCCATTGAATTTTTTTTTGTCTGTTGGCTAATCAGTGAATCTACTAATCGTTGCAGCCTTTCTTAGATCGTGTTCTGTGACCGCTTTGGGAGGTACAAAGGGCAGTGACACCTGCTCACAATTTATGCCTTGAATGATTTTTCTTTGCATTTTGATATTGAATGTGTATGCTTGGTACAAACAAAACTTTGTTCTACATTTATCAAAATAAACATACCTGTGTCTTGTTCTGTTTTTTGATGGTTCAACAGCAATATATATATATATATATATATATATAGGTCATTATGCTGGCTATACTATAACTACTCGTAGTTGGTTTGAATCCAGGCTTTGAAACAGTCAGTCACGCCTTCAGATAAAAGTCATATTTGGTTAAATGATCTTTGAGAAAACTGGAGTCCAGAGCCACTCCTTTTGTTAACAATCAGTAAAATGTCATAATTAATAAAAAAAAACGACTGTAAAGATACTTGAATAAGGAGATCTTGTCCTTTGGGAATTGGATTAACTGTTTTACCGTTTTCACCTACGGCAGACATTCTAAAAGCAGTTACTGATCGTCACTACTAAAATCACAACATATGATGATCCACATCGAGTCATGCACCCCTCACCCTGACCCAGAACCCGGAGGCTGTCAGGGCTGGTAATTATAGGGACTGCTTTGTAAACCAGGCACATCCATGACTACTTTTAGTGAACAGTCACACCCATCCCTGGAATTCCTGGAAGAGAACATTACTGGTTTGGCTGTGTTGAAGTGCCTACTGTAATTATGTGGCCTTTAATTGTGCTCTGTTAACACCGTCAGATTGGGATGAGCTGTGACCAGGGACTGAGATGAGTCTCTTGTTTGTGGATTTGAGGCTGGTTGGGATAGTTTATGTTTTGTTATAAAGGCTCATTTTCCATCATTTCACTCTGCTGTGATCACAGTAGAATTACAATGAAAGAGAGAAAAAAAAGGCAAAATACTTTGGCCCTGTCAGAGGTTTTCTGCGCTCCAGTTTATGACTAGAGTTTTGCATTATGTTTACGTGTAATGGACTAACCAATTGTCTGTATTTGTCGGGGACGTAACAACCTGCATGTAGTATCAAAAAGAGCAAAAACATAAACAGTTGGTACATTTTATTGAATTTTATTCATTGATGATTCAGTTCTTTTTCATGTGTTGCACTCGCTATAGAGCAGTGTTGGTGGGGGGGGGGGGGGTACAACACACACACACACACACACACACACACAGATAGCAGCTTAAAAGCAGGCTACTTATTAGTTTTGTATTAGTAAATGAAATAATCCGTATAGCAATGTTTCATTTATTGCTACCAGTCTCCAGCGGGTTTTGGTAGTAGATGACATGGGTAATAAGTACCTGGTGACCAGATAATACCAACCTAAAAAGCAAGTTTCACGGAGCTCGTCTGGTTTCAGACTGTTGTCGCATCACAGTTGGGTATGGCCGGGTTTGGTCAGAGGTTCAGCTAGATCTCCTTCTTCATACAAGGTAATGTATCAGAACTGGATAGCTTTGAGAATCTCTGCTCATCAAAGTAAGCTAGGTCAATGTGCAAAACACCCAGGCTGTGAATTCTGGTTGTGATAAGTTGCCCATCATATTTTAAGGCTGCAAGAGAGGTACTGTAGGTCATTAGCACAGCCAACCAGGCCAGGCTGCCTCAAGGTGAATGGGAATCTTATACTCTGCCTCCTCCATCCTTTCCATCAAATTCCAGGGATATTTCTGTCTTCCCGAGCCAAGTAAACACACAAACACAAAGACTCAGGAATGTAGACAACTTCTTCTGATGCAGCCTGCATGTCTTATGTGTAAGTTGGCGGTTGGAACTAAATTAAGAATGATCAAGATTTACATTTCATGAAGTGGACTGATGTGGGTTAAAACAGCCCGTGTTTGATACTGACTCGGTTGATTCACTTTGTAGGTTTGGGAAATGAATCTGCTGTACCAAACTTGGTATTTTATGTCTAAAATCTAGAAAAGGGTGTGGCCAGTCATGTGAATGACACCAACTATAATAATATCAAAACATCTGTATTTTTATGTGTGCAGAGCAGCTAATGAGTTGAAATCTAACAATAACAGTATAATAAAGAGGGATCCAGTCCAAGTGAAAATAAACTAGCGGCAGTAAGGATTGGGTTTATGGTGTCTGTTGATATGGAAACCCTGGGCTCAATACCATGTCCTTTTCTCCTGAACAGAAACAATGTGATATTTCATCAGAATTGCACATAAAGTTCAGTTACTTACATCATTAATGTAACAATAAAGGGTTCAACCACTTAAAAATCTGTTGTTTTAGAAAACAATTTGGTTTGGAAGATTATTATTGTCCAACCACAGTTCTTAGCCCTACAGAAGAGCTGCAGGTCCTGCTTTTAGTATGAATGTGAAATATGTTAAAATTACATGTGATGGCAAACATCATTGTCATCTGTATTAACTGAAAATAGGGATCCAAGTGATCCGTCAGTGGTTGAGACTATCTCGTTTGACATTTTCTCGCAGTAAGTCATATTGTTCGGAGAAGAAACATAAAAGTAAATATTGTGGGGCTTCATATGGCGTGGCTTGTATTGTGTGAGGGGCCATGGCCACAGAATACAAGTCAGAAGTCTTTTAGTGAAGCAACAAGTTTGACAGGAAGAAATGGAGAAAAAAAAAGAGGACCGTGGACTGAAATAAAAAAACAGATGCAGAATAGTGTTAGTTAGCCCAGCTCTAACTAAAAAATTTAATTATAAACGTGCTAAAAGCATTTTACTGCCACAAAAACATGTTTCCGCCCGGTTTTGAGAGCACTGTTTATAAACTGTGCTCACAGAATCAGGATGTGTGTGATGTATTGTCATAATGTGTGTGTGAGCCCTTACCTTTGTCCCATTACATACAGTGCACAGGACAGCCTGTCATTTGGTAAGATTTGAACAATCTTGTTGTTTGACCTAGACATAACCCTCAGAAGTGATTGTCTAATTGTGGCCATTGTTATTTCTGCATCTCTCTTTGTCCTTCTGGAACTGTAGCCATAAGTGATATCTGTCCTAATCTTAACTGAGCTGTAGGTATCAGGAAACAGCCAATGTGATAGCTCCTTGTAAACCTCATCCACCCTGTTATTGTCTGGCCTCTGTGGAGGCTCTGGGGACCAAACTATTTGATTTGTCTTGTCTTTTCCAGGTCAGTCAGCAGGGGGATGCCAGGAATTCCTTTTGTCTGTAGTGATCCTGTAGTGTCAGCTGATCTGACAGATGTTTGTTCCCAACAAGTTCCACAAGGCTAACTGTTGGCTCTGTTTAGACGAGCTTAAACTGAATATTTTTCTGATGTTGTTTCATATGCTTTGACTATATGGTTATTACAAGGTACATTATTTGTCGAGCAAACTGTGTTGTTTAATGGCTGATAAGTCTTTTCATTCCTGTTTTGTCGTGGATGAAGAGACTTGAATGAATGGAAAAGATTCTGTCTTTGTGTCTGAGAAGCATTCAAACTGGGCTTCCTGGTTCGTATTTCATCTCCTCACCAGTGCCCTGTAGCAACATGCCCACTCCAACCCTTGCAGGTGTTTTGTCCTATCCACACTAAACCAGCTATGAACCTTTAACTCTCTATCTTTTACATACGCCCAAAACTATGATTTATGCTAGCACAGACCTGGTCAGGTGCTGTGTGGCAGTAATGTTAAGAAACAACACTTTAATGACACGGCCATTTATTTCAACCATTTATCCATTCATTTTGGCTATCTACTTTAACCATATATTCCTTACTTTTAGCTAACTATTGCAGTTATTTATCTAATAATTTTAGCTAACCTTCTCAACAACGTTTCTGTTAATTTTAGCTATTCACTTAAACCATTTATTTATTATTATATTAACTATTTCAACCATTTCCCCATTATTTTTATTTATATTAACTGTTTCAACTTTGCTTGCTTTCTAATGCACTTTCAATACGTGGTGTTCAGGTGTTACAGCGGAATCGATATGGGATATGTTTTTATTCAAATCTTAGTCCCTATTTTATCAAATCAGTCGAACTACTCTACAATCCTGGGCGACTGGTTCGCTGGTTGGGAATCATTACTCTAGACTATCACACACTACAGGTATTGACCTGTCACATGACTCCGCAACAAGATTTGATCCACAGTCTCAGGAGCTACAGTCCATCTTGGTATAATATTACGGGTTGAGTGGCAGTAGTTTCTTCAGAGCCCTGTGTTATTGAGAGAGGGAGCCAGAAAGAGACGCATGTCCAGCTTTTCATCACTAACAGGAATGATGTTCTGAGAGTGCTTCACCTCTGTTCGTGTTTTTTCCCTTTGAACAGACTGTAATTATCAACAGGAAGCTTCAGACCACACATCTCCTGTGGGACGTCTCCTCACACTGAGAGGAGCGGAGGAGGAAATCCAGCATTACTTTTGATATTCCTGTCAGAAAACTGCAGCTCTTTACCTGTACTATACAGCTGGTGCTTAACAGGAATAGTACCTATACTTGTTCCAGTGTCTGCCTGGGTGTTAAAATAAACTAGATATCTGATATTACTTAAGTGTAGTAAAGCCTTTTGGGATGGGAAACCCCTTTTTGTGCACAATTAATTTATTAATTTAATCAGGACTGGACCCAATTAAGCTATTTCTATGAGTCATCCATTTGGGATCCAAAAACATTACTTCGTTCCAGCCAATGAAAAATATACCTCCTCTGTCCTGTTGCTGCAATAATTGTTTCCATCCACATGGTGCACAGGTTTTAAGCAGATTTCCCCAAGTTTTACCAACAAAATGTGAAACAGTGCACATTGTAAGACTGTTCCTGACAAGATTACATAAGTGAAATAATTCCTTTAACTAACAATAACTCTTTGTTATTATGTTTGAATATAGCGATTTTGATTGTTCATAGGTTTTGGCAGCCCAAACCCAAACATGGCTGTTAGGGTTGATGGCGTGCTCACTCTTCATTGTTGCCTGTATTGCTCAAAGCACTTTGTGAGTAACCTGTTTGTCAGGCTGGACTGACCAGCAGTTTCTCATGTCTGTGGCCGTCTAATGCATTTGACCCGTTGAACTGACTCAAGAGGTGAACAGGACAGCACTGGTCAGCCATGTAGAGCTGTGAATGGACTGAATGAATGGAGGTCCTTGTACTGACACAAGTCAGCCCGTAGACAACGCACACACTACTGACTGACCGGTTTTCCGAATGACTGATTCACTGACTGAACCTACACACCGACAGACTGTCTGACTGTAACAGAACATGCTTTGTATAAGACTGGAAACACAGCCATATTGTTGTGTTTTCTGTCCATCATCAACTTCTTGTTCAGTCTGAGGAGACTGCACTGGTGCTGTGTTCTTCACAATTCAACCTGAGTACAGGAACACACTGGGAGGTTATGGAGTGTGTGGAGTATCCATCCATTAGCCATACTCTCTTATCCTTGAGGGTCTCAGGGGCGGGAGGGATTGGGGGGGCTGGAGCCTATCCCAATACCATAGGGTGAGAGGCGGGGTACACCCAGGACAGGTTGCCAGTCAGCCACAGGACTGACACAGAGACAGACAACCTTTCACATGCACATTCACCCCTATGGGAAATTTAGAGTGGCAGATTAACCTTACCTACATGTCTTTGGACTGTGGAAGGAAACCCACATAAGCACAGGGAGAACATGCCAAAAAAACAAAACATCAGAAACATCAGTTACATCAGTTTTTCATCAGTTTTTAGGGGGCTTTGTAAGCTTCTGCTGGGTCGTGTATGACTAGCTGTGTTCTGTATTTGCAAAAAAAATAGCTCATACGCATAACCTAAACCAAAAAGTTGAGAAGTTCATAAATGTAAAAAAACAGTGTTGGTTTGGCAAGGCAGCAGATTCAAACTTGTTAATACAAGTTCTGATTTACGGAAAAGAAAAAACACTGCCCAAACCAATTGGCTTCAGACTCATTTGAGTTCAGTCTGAGAATCAAAGCTGTAGTGCTCTTACAGTGAACAAGCCTGAATGTTAATGAATGAAATGGTGCGGATCAATATTCTTTTGTCTGCTGGTCAGTAGCAACAGAGGCAATCATGTGTTGTGGGTCTTTATTTTTTTTAGTTTTGGTTAGTTGATTAATTTTCAGCATGACTGGATGTTTGCAATAGAGCTCTGGATTTGTCTGTGATATTACTTCAAGACCTTCTGGTTTGGTGGTCACTGTCTATCTCATCCATGTTGCCTAATTCCTGCAATGACAGCCCAATGAATGGTTGTATATAGAGATTTTAGTGTCTGCATTCACAAGTCATACAATATGGGCATTCTGACTACTGACACATTTAATTTAGAACAAAATCTGTAGCATTAACGTTACTTACATTGTCATTTTAGACATAAAGGTACAGCCCTGCCATATTGGGACTGGTAATTACAAACCAAGTCATACAGGAAGTTTAGGGAGCCCCAGGGGCCTGTTCCTGGTAGTCTTTGTCACCAGGGCAACACAATTAATGTGGAAAAAAAATATGCCAATCCCAATATTGACTACAGCCATTTCCATCTCACTTCCTAATCAAGTAAAGTGATTATAGTTTGAACTTGAGGATTTTTTTATCTTGTAAAACCACAATCGAATGCAAAAAATCTTTTTTACTGTACTATTTTGTATTTAATCGTAGCAAATCCAGTGTCATTTCTTTTCTGTTAAAATCATGAATCACCTAAGAGTTAAGTGATTCAAAAGTTCTGTTTACGTTGTAGAGATCTTAGATGCGGTTTCAGATGCAGGTCAGTGGACCTTTGTGGATTTATTTAGTGGTCTTTGACTGAGGTTATTAATCAGATTGAAATTATGCCAAATGTACTGTTAAGTCTCAATTGTCCTGACAACATAACTTGTGGGTTGAACCTTCACCTCTGAAATATTAACTGATGGATTTCCGGACAGTGCTGTTGGAATCAAAGCCAATGCAGATCTCTGTCTGTGTTTTTGAATCAACTCTGCTGTCATCAGTCTAGACATCTGCCGTTGCCTGTTATTGTTGTGCTGTGCTGCTGAGTAGTATACACTGCTAAAGCCTGGAGCGTCATCACAGCAACTGTGTCTGTGTGGGACATCCTGTTCCTATCACCACGAGGATGGGGGCTGAAAACAAGGATTAACAATTAGAAAGGCTTTTAATTCTTAGTTGATCAGCTGATCAAGCAGGAGAGAGCGACAGAGAGACAGAGAGAGAGAGAGAGAGAAAATCACCAGTCCACTTTCTTTGTTTAACCAACCAGTAAGATATTTTGAATCATGTATGACTCCTAATATGACTAAGTCCTATTTGATTTTACATAGCCGCCATAATTAATTAGTTTAGAAGCAACCAGCCATGCATTTTCCCGCTGTTTGGATGGTGACTGGTGTGAGTTTCCCAGCCTACCTTCCTGCTGGGCTGGTATTTCTGTTCCCCTCGAAGCCCTTTATCTGCTTTTTGGACCCACAGCAGAGATCTTTATCCCACTGCCAGAGTGCTGCGTAATGACAGAATGGAAAAGGTGAACTGTTTTACTGCGTGGACACTAGCAACTCCATAACTACTTACAGTAACAATACACCCCTTAGTGTTTTAATACCCGTCAGACTATGTAGATTGGTGTATTAATAGAATGTTAACAATCCAATGGATGAAAGAGCTAGACGATGTCTTGTCCTTCAGAAAACCTTATGTTTTTAATAGAATGAGCTCAATTCATTATCATTATTTCACTTAAATGGTACACTTTTCTGTTAACCACCAGCTTAATGCTGTTTGTGTTAGTTTGTCTTGTCTGGCTCCCCCAGCTGGCAGCCCTGCCAACTGTCTGTGTGTGTATGTTGCTTTCAAAAAGACTGGTGTTTGCAGTTTCCACCCCCTTATTTCCATCTTTAAACCCCTTCCTCCTCCATGTCCTCTTCTCCTCCTCTTCTTCCACATCTCCCACATCTCCCCCTTCTGTTGCTCATTCTCATATCCCCTTCCTCCTACTTCTGCACCTCCTCCCCTTGTGCTGCAGCTCTACATCAACCTGTCTCTGAAAGTGTGGTAAGGAGGGTAAAAGCTGGGATCCATTATGTTGCAGATGTCCAGTGTAATGCTGATGTACACTGTATGTACCCGTCACCCCCACCCCCACCTCCTACACCACTGTCCACCATACACTGGTCAGTCAGTGAGTTGTGTATAGGAGGCTATAGACTGATTGCTCCAGCCTGAGCCAAACTTCAGGCACTCATTATCTCCTTCCTCTCCCTCAGCTTCCTCTCTGCACAGGCCTGAGGCCGTACATTATCACATTGCAAAATTACACCTTTCTCCCCCCATCACCCCATCGCAGAGGTCAGGGGGCGAGATGGAGTCGGGGGGTGGTGGGGGCTCGGAGCAGAGAAAGAACATTCTGTGCCAGAGAAACGCAGCACTGGTTCCCTCCTGCTGAGCACGAACAGCCTGCTGAATGGTTGGTGGGACCACACAGTCTGAAGGTTCTGATTGGCTTTTGTGTCAGTCAGGAGGCGGGCTGGTAGGTCATCTCATGGGCACTGCTTGATGATGATTTTTTTTGTCATGTGGGAAGGACAGTAGATTTCTCCAACGTCCGGAATTCACATGTCGGAAATTACCTTTTGTAAATAAGAAAAATGAACGACTGGCAGCACATAGATACTGCATTTAACTTTCTGTATTGCAGTTTTCATTGCCATTAGGTATTTCCCAAGCAGGTGTGCTGGATTGGTTTCATCAATCAAGGCTTTTTGTGTTTGGTAATTATCCGTGTCATTTGGTCAGAGAAGTGTGGACTGACATGCACAAACTCTGTAGTTCAGTGTGACGACAGACGATAAACATTTACCATGAAACCGAAAAACTGATCCCTGGCAGCTTTTGGGGCATTGTAGCTCAAAATGGCTACTTTTTCCTGTCACTCATGTCCATGAATACAAAAGTATAAATGCTCATTGTTCTAACCAAGGAAATTCTGGTTATTTCACAGTTAATAAATGTATTGTCTTAAAATGCTATATAAAGAAACTTTATGATAATGTGTTGGCGCTGCAACAATTATTCGATTAATTGATCAGTTGTTTGACAGAAAATCTATTTGTTTTGACAATCAATTAATCATTTAAGTAATTTTTAAGCAAAAATGCCCAAAATGTACTGGTTCTAGCTTCTTAAATGTGAATATTGGCTGGATCTTCTAATGTATTATCTTATCATATCTCACAGTTTTGAGTGGGCAGGGGTTGTTCGTAAAATTGTATGAATAAAGCATTAACTCCTTAGTTGCAAGCCAAAGGTGCCTGATGTATGTCCATATAAGATGTTGCGTTGACAGACAAAAGGGAGCCATTTTTCCCAAAAGCACACTTTAAGTGTTGCGCTCCAAGTTGGAGAAGTAAAAGATGAAGAAGATGGTTGGAAGCTTTCTGTTGTGTTTCAGGCCCCTATGCATGACTTCCGATTCCAATTTGACATCTGTTTTTTGGAGTTTTTTCCTTCAAAGAGCCTCCCGGTCAGCGTCCAGCTCCTTCAGCATCAGTTTACCCATTTTGAACACAGTCATAAAACGAGTACAAGTTGCAAATATCCTGACTAAAACATTGATTCTGGAGTTATGATGGATACATCAGTGAAATATATAAATAAGAGGAGCAGCAGCAGGCATCTCGTGGCCTGATGTCTTCAGTGTGTTTGACAGAGACTGTGGAGTCAACATGTTGAAACGGGTTTCAGTGTTTTATCACTCAGCATCCTATAAACAACGCATCATTTCCCATAACTTCACTTTGTTTGGTTTCTGTTTAAACACAGCCCCTGGCTAACCTAAGTGGATGACATAATCCAAATTACTTGTTCATCTAGTTGTTTCTCGTTCAGACATCCCTGTTCTTTTGTTTATGCCTTACAGGATACACTCTCACCAACACACACAAATCATTTCAAGCAGTTTCCATAGAGATTAGTGTTTGTTTCTGTGGCAAATAAGATGCTTTGAAGGTCTTTTCTCTCTGAAGACTGGGTTTCAACCAATCGGCCTCTGTCAATAAAGCTGAGTTAAAAGTTGATGCTTAATTTAATGGTGATGATGAGGGTGTGTCGACTAGTGAAATGAGCTCCTTTTAATATTTGGTTGCTCTCCGTCATGCTTGATTTAAATTCCCCTGCCGTAGTGACAAAGGCCACCACGAGGTGTGGCCCCGCTCTGTACTGTACCTAGGTCCAGTGTTTTCCTTCTGGAGCTCCTCAATCAGTTTTCCCTGTCATCAGTTACAATATCCTCTTATTTAGAGGGACACCACAGCAACTGGAGGAGTTATTTGTAGCAGTGCTCGGTGGAAAACCCGGAGTGGAGAATCTTTTGTCAGAGTGGATCTGGGATGAACTCCACACTGCACTGCTGTGGTAAACAACTGTGTTAGACCAAAGCTCTGACAGGCTGTTCAGATATGGTTTTGTTAGCTGCATTTACATTTTATTTAGACAAAAGGAACGCATACAAAGTTGTTGGTTGGATTTGAAGCCGCCTGCACACCTTCCTCGTGGGTGCCTGTTTTTTTGGTCTTTTACAAGCTCTAATCTGGGTTCACAGAGATAATGTGTGTGCCAGCGTGTGCGTCCGCATGTGTGTTGTCAATCACTCTCCACTAAATGCAAATCATTTGTTCAGGACTGTAGCCAATAGCATCGTGCCAGCGGCTAATTCAGGCTGAGGACTGACTGGTTGTGTTTATTTGTTACGTGCTGACGTTTGCTAAAGTAGGGAGAGACCCCCTTTACTGTGGGGGACATTGTGTTTATCAGTTGCTAGATGTGGATTTGGAGTCAAAAGAACAGGGACATTCAGGCAGGTATTGTTCGTGATACCTTAGAGCTGATGTGCAAAATCAAGTTGTGGCCAATCAGGCAATTTTTTAATGTTCAGTTGTTGATGATCCAAATCTTTTGTGTTATACGTTTGTGCTACGTTTCCTAATGTTTAATGGGGACATTTGACATTTTGCAGGTGTACTACAAAACACCTAATTTTGTTCATTCTGTGGAGGGTGTCCCAGACCTAGACTGACACTCTTCTCCTCACGAATATTAAGAAAAACATCACAGGACACAATACTAACTAGAAATAGTCTGGCACATAACCCTCCCATAAAACCACAATGTGTCATTTTCATACTTTTTTTTTGTACGGATTAAACAACCGAGATGAAACATGTTCATCAGTGAACTTTAGAAGTGCTAGTAGGCAGATTTTCTTTGGACAGAGCCAGGGCCATGTGAGCCGTTTCCCTCTGTTTCCAGTCTTTGCACTAAGCTAGTCTAAATGGCTGCTGGCTGTTGTATTTACCATGCAGACATGAGAGTGGTATCAATATTTCAATCTAACACTCGTGTGTCTCCCTAAATGTCAAACTATTCCTTCAAAGAAAAGCTCTGGTCTAGAATATATTTCCTTTTAATGCTTTGTTGATTTTGCACCTTGCAGCTGTAATATGTAAATACAAATATCAGAATCAGACTGGAATTAGGGGCAAAATAAACAGGCATCTGTAGGATAAGTAATATAATGTAGTATTAGATGGATGTCCATGTCAATTTGTGTCAATTTGGTTTTAGAAAACGTTCTGGAAAAAGGTCAATATTTTTAATACTTCCTCTCCCTTGATCCCCACCAGAGTGCCCAGAGAAGTGTGTACGGCGAGCGTGCACAGCGGACGGCGAGTGCTGCCACCCTCAGTGTCTCGGCAGCTGCACGGTCCCTGGCAGTGACACAGCATGTGCGGCGTGCGTGCATTACTACCACCAAGGACGCTGCGTGGCCGACTGCCCTCCCGGCACCTACAAGTTTGAAGGCTGGCGCTGCATCAGCGCCGAGCTGTGCTCCAAAGTCCACCTCCCCGACTTCGACAGCTTCATCATCCACGGCGGAGAGTGCATGTCTGAATGCCCAACTGGGTACATGCGTACCATACCCAACAGGTGAGCTGTAATCCCCCCCTGATGAAGGTTAAAATGGAGCTACTGGGTGGAGGTTCTCTTATTGTTGGCCTGACGTTTGTACCAATTCCACACCCTGCTATTAGTTTCCCTTCTAACATTTCATCAGGGCAAATATATACTGAAAATAATACAACAGCTACAATAAACTGCAGTTAGCTTTGAGGAAACCATAGTCACATTATAGACTGTAATAGTTTGGTAAAACAATGAAAGTTTGTAGTTTCTAGTCTAGTAATTTTTAGTCTCTCCTACCCGTGAATTATCTGGTACAGTGGTACAAATGTTTCAGGGACGTAAATAAAGAGATTAAAGGTCAGGGGAGAGCTACAAGAGTTTAGAGAATTAATGTACATCAGTAAAATGACACTGACTCCTGTCCATCTCTATCTGTCTCTAGTATGTTCTGTACAGCCTGTGATGGTCTCTGTGATAAAGTGTGTGAGGAGAAGGTCATCGACTCCATGGACGCCGCTCAGTCTCTCAAAGGCTGCACTGTTATCAAAGGCAACCTGCATATCAACATCCGCAGAGGCCGTAAGTACTGCAGTGTACCACAGCAACGCTACACTAAATACTAACATTTCTACACTACCACCATGCTACAGTTTCTCAGCTGCTCAGGAGATTTAAAGAGGTTTGTTGGCTACAGACTGTTTAACCATGACTGATGACACCAATAGCCTCATAAGGCATTAGTCCCAAATTTCCCAGTCTGGAAAAGTCAACTGTTTCTTCGGTTTTCAAAACACTTGAGACCAAAGAAGATTTTGTGTTTCACTGAGAAGTTCTGCTAACATAAACTGTTCTACAAAGCAGAAGTGATGTCAAGATTAGTCTAGACCAGGGCTTGTAAAAAGGTCTGGAAAGTCTGCGAAGTGTATAATTTCCAGGTGTTCAAATTCATGAATACACATAGTAGGAGGTGTGGGAGAAGGCACAAACGGAGGGGGTTGAGGAAGGATAGGAGGGGGAAGGATGGACGAAATATATATAATTCCAGAAATTCAACCATGAAATGTATGTAAATAAAAAAAAAATAGGTGATAATAACAGTGTGTCTTGTGTGTGTGTTTTAGACAACATGGTGGCAGAGCTGGAGAGTTTCACAGGTCTGATCCAGAGGGTGACCGGTTATGTACGGATCAGACATTCCCACACTCTGAGCTCCCTGGCCTTCCTCCGCAGCCTCAGATACATCGACGGAGAAGACCTTCTGGACGAGTAGGAGCACGCACAAACACACACACACAGACACACACACACACACACACACACACATTTACCTGCAAGCGCATACACACATAAAATCCCAGCTCACAGTTGACTGATGTTGGTTCGGTTCTACTCTTCAAAATACCTCCATAGACAATAGACGGGACAAAATACTGACTTGTAGAAAAGTTTTGTTGCTACACTCTAATGTGAGGATGACACAGGGGTCCCTCTTTCATTCCTGATTTGCCCGTCGCTGTGAGAGTTGTCGTAGTAACCAAGCAGTTGGTGCAGTGTTGGTGTTCTGATGTGGCTAATCGAGGTCATCACTGAAATGTGAGGGAAAAGTAAAGGATGTTTTGACTGTGAGGGAGCAGACTGGAAAGTATTTGGTGTAGGACAGACTTACTTGTTTTGGGCTGGTAACTGTAATATCATCTCTAAAATACAATAAAAAACACTTGAGTCTCTCTTTTTAACTGGAAAAGCAAATACACTGGCTGAAGGTTAGAAGACCTTGAATGCAGCATAACTTCCAAAGGTTCTGTCAGGGTCATAGAGAGGCCTTCACTCCCTCCTCGTCTGTTTCTCCTTGAGTTCACAGGAATCTTACTGTCCCAAGGCCCACATTACAGTCATTCCTGAATGTCTGGGTGTTACCCAATGACTCATAAAATCTGCACCTCTCCCCGCCTCTCCCTTCTTCTGCTATCCTCTCTCTCTGGTTTCCCAGGTCACGTTTACCCCACTGTGTCCCCCCCTACTGTCTAACTGCCTTATAGGAGATTTTACATCTATATACCCTCATTCTTTGACTCCTCATTGTGCAGTTTTCCATTATGCACAGAAAATAAGGCATTGTCATTGATGGGAAAGTTGGCCGTCAGCTTGGCATGAATCACAATACACACAATAACCTAACACAGAAGCATTATACAATGAATGTAGACTCAAGAAGCACATTGTTGATTATCATTTCATCCTCTCCTCTTTCTGCCCTCTAGCATGTACGCCTTCTCTGCATTTGACAACCAGCAGCTCCAGTATCTTTGGGACTGGAAGCAGCACAACCTCACCATCAAGGCAGGAAAGCTGTTCTTCAGAGCCAACCCGAAGCTCTGCATGTCCGAGATCCGCAAGATGTGGGAGAAGACGGGCATCCAGGGCCGCTTTGACGAGAGTGACTTCCGAAACAACGGCGACAGAGCCAGCTGTAAGGGTCACACGAGCTTCAGTCTATAAACCACAGCAATTTAAATGGCTATGGTCCAGTGCATGTACAGGAGTTACTCTAGTTTACAAACACCTTATCTGAGCCTGATGTTCTGCACCACATGTCAGTCAACAAGACTAATTGCTGCACATTTTGAACGAAACGTATTGAAGTACTTTGATTCATTCCTTTCTCTGTAGGTGAAAGTGCTGTCCTGAAGTTTAAGTCCAACAGCACCAGCAGCACGAGGATCAAACTGACCTGGCAGCGCTACCGTCCCCCCGACTACAGAGACCTCATCAGCTTTATCGTCTACTACAAAGAGGCGTACGTTTTTCAGATTGGCCCCAGTTGTTAGCTGCTTCCTTCCCCAGGCTGAGTTGTACCCATTGTAACAGTGATGGGAGCAGGAACTTATCAATCGACTTGTTTAAAAGCAGAAATCAGATCTATTGGAACCTCACTGTCAGGTTGATTAACAGCACTTTAAATGCACTGAACAAAAAAGATATCTGACGAATTAATAGTTTCTATCCAAATGTAGCGCAAATTTTAAACAAATTTCCAGAAAAATGCAAATGAATATGCATTTCCATCCGCTACTGCTCTGCAAATATTAGGAGTTGAGCTTATTGAGATGAATAATAGGTGGTGCTAATTCTCCAGTTGGGTGCCATTAAACTCTGTTGTCATGATTAATCTGCCAAGTCTGCTTCTTAACTAACCCTTTTTATGTGCAAATTAAAAATGTGCATAAACGCAGGTTAATGGAAACACATTTTGTGTTTTCTAATGCTGTTTAGGGTTTGTTTACATCAGTGATATATGTGAACACAAGAATAAAACGGGTGTATATCAATTACGAATACGTTCAAAGTCAGTCTCTTTAACAATATATGTGAATATGTAGAACTATGATTAACAAGAAGCCAAGAAGTAAATGATTTAATTAACTGACTTTAACCGTATTTCCTTATAGGCCATACCAGAACATCACAGAGTTCGAGGGCCAGGACGGCTGTGGCTCCAACAGCTGGAATATGGTGGACGTGGAGCTGAGGCCGGACAAGGACTCAGACCCAGGAGTCCTGCTGTCCAGCCTGAAGCCCTGGACACAGTATGCCGTGTTCGTTAAGGCCATCACGCTCATGGTGGAGGACAAACATATACCGAGCGCCAAGAGCAAGGTGGTCTACATCCGCACCAGCCCTTCAGGTAGATATAATTTCATAGGTCACCAAGGTTACAAGCAACCAGTTGTAAAGTTCAGAGTGCATTATCACAGAAGATATTACAAACATTACTGTGACCCAGGAATGATGAAGCGATACAGTTTCACCTTGCATACAGTAAGTGGCTGTAGTATATACCAGAACACACTTACTGACAGGTAAAATGTTCTGTGTTTGTTCAAACGTTGTTTGTCAAAATAGCTGTGGGATTGTTTCATGATGTGTGTGATAGCACTTCTGGATGTAATCCAACGATGGTGTAAGGAGATGGAGAAGAAGCCTGTTTTAGTAAACACAGCTGCAACTCAAAGGGATGGAGAAAAACTGATTTACAAAAGCTATCATATAATTAGATGACACGGAAGACTGCTTTAAATAAATCCAGCTGTTCTGTAAAGCCATAGCATCAACGTGATGTCAGAGAATCACATCTGCACTGGCGGACTGTGCATCCCAGCCTGAAGGAGAGAAAGCGTTTCCAAGCAGCCGCAGAGTGACACTGAGATCAGAATCGCTTCGTTTTTTGGTCTCTCTTTCAGCGCCCTCCATGCCTCAGGATGTGCGGGCGTACTCTAACTCATCCACACAGTTGGTGGTGCGTTGGTCGCCCCCTGTCGCACCAAACGGCAACCAAACCTACTATCTGGTCAGGTGGCAGCAACAAGCTGAAGACAGAGAGCTGTATCAGCACAACTACTGCTCTAAAGGTACACACACACACACACACACACACACACAAAATGTATACACTCAACCCAACTCAACTTGTTTAGTACACCTGTCATTAAATGCATCCTCTGCTTCCTCCTCCAGAGCTGAAGATCCCCATAAGGATCGCTGCCATAGGTGTGGGAGACCAGGAAGAGGACACCAAGCCCACTAAGCCAGATCCCGACGGGGCTGACAAAGGCCCCTGCTGCCCCTGCCCCAAATCAGTCGAGGACCTGGAGGCCGAAGCTGCCGACGCCTCCTACCGAAAAGTCTTCGAAAACTTCCTGCACAACTCCATTTTCACACCAAGGTAAGCGGCTCATCGTCATCATTGCTTTATTGTGTGGCACAGCTGTGGATTGGCCATGACAGCATTTAACTTCACGTGTAACCCCCCGTTTTGTCTAAACCAAACTGACGATGATCTCAAAAGAAAATACTCTTTTCGCTGCTGTTACCTGAAGGTCACTTCAGTGCAGATCTGTAACTTTCTTCAGTTTGGGGCATTTATATAGTTATGCTTACAAAACCTAGTGACCCAGAGAAGGGGGGCCAATGAGGCTGACAATACAGTCCTCACGTTTTTCATCCTCCTTGTAATTTCTACATGAATTTCTGCACAAATGGGGAGCTTTTCTAAATTATGTTTTGGCTTCTGTCTGATTTAGGGAGTCGGCCTGCTGCCGCGCACTTCAGACATCTGCATCACATTATCTCTCTTTGTCTCCACTCTCTCTCTCTCTCTCACACACACACACACACACACACACACACACACACACATGCAGAGCTTGGTCCAGTTGATGTTAATTAGTTCTAAGTATGTTTTGCAGACACAGAACAAAGGGGTGGATGTACTTACTTCTGAAGATAACCAACAGGTGTCATCACCTTTCCTGCATTTCCCTGTCAGCTCAATGTGTGTGTCACCTTGTAAACTGGACTGTGTCTTTGAACTCTGCTTATGTGACATACATACCACAGACTTGTCCACATTTTGTCTGAAACTGTTAGAGAAGGAAAACATTGCTCACTTGCCCTGAAACAGAAACTTAAAACTGTCCTCTGTCTTCTCTCTCACAACTTTCTCCTCCATCTATCCCTCCTCCTACCCCTCTTGTATCTCCACTCTACCGTTCTCTTCCTCACACCTCCAGGCCACCAGATCGTCGCCGTAGAGATCTCTTTGGCGTGGCCAACTCCACTCACTCCCGCCGCAACCGGCTGCACGCCAACAGCACTGTTCCTCCTCTGCAGGCTGCCGGTAACAGCAGCGCCGCGGATGTGGAGCCCGCGGACAGAGAGTTTGAGTTTGTGGAGCAATCGGTGACGGAGCGTGAGCTGCAGATCTCTGGCCTCCAACCGTTCACAGTTTACCGCATCGACATTCACGCCTGCAATCGACAGGTCCAACGCTGCAGCGCGGCAGAGTTTGTCTTCTCCAGAACCAAGCCTGCAGGTTAGAGGAGAATCTGTTTACAGTTGTAGTACTTACTAATTGTCATGTTTACCAGCACTGTAGTGTAATCACAGTAGTCTTTCCTGCTGAAACGCTAAAGGTAGCTGGTGAATTTTAGGATTAACTTGCCACTGAAGATGTTGAAAAATCCGCTGGATACACATGGCTGTTGCTGGAATCAAACCTCTGACCTCTGCGTTCACCATGGTAACCTATTTTCCCTACTGTTCTCCAGAAAAGGCTGATGACATTCCCGGCCCAGTGACCTGGGAGGGCCACGAGGACTGGGTGTTTCTGCGTTGGCCAGAGCCACCTCATCCCAACGGACTCATCCTCATGTATGAGATCAAGTTTAAACTGGCTACTGAGGTGAGACATCTGTACATCTGCCTGCCATCTCACTGAGGACCTGATGTGTTTTGACAAGAACTAGGAAGCCAGAAAATGAATTCAAAAGTCACGTTTGTTCAGAATGTATTTATTAGCAGTGTTCACATCTGAGCAAAATGCTGGTTGACCCTTCTGTCATTTAGTTGGAGGAGTTGGAGTCCCCTTTTAATAATACCATTTATTTTGCTTGATAGACTAAAGTAGTCTGTTGCCCCCTCATTTGTAGGTTGAGAAGAAATCAGAGAAGAATCAAAATTGATCTCTGATCTCTCCCTTGATAAAGAACAGTTTTTCATTTTTGTTTTTTATTTTTTGTATTTTTCATGATGTCCATCTGATGAGTACTCATACTACGTAATGAAGATGTTTTGTTCTTAAGGCCATATTTATTATCAAGTACATAGTGGTCTTTTACATGAAGCCTTCCACCAATTCATGGATGCAACATCTAAGCGTGACCTAATGGTCTGACAGTAGTGCAAGGTGGATCCTGACACACAGAATGTAATGTAGAAATAGTACATGCTCGTATTGTTGCAGTTTTGGTCATGAATCAGAACAGATTAACCCAGTAAACTGGAGTGAAGTATCAGAAACACAACCATAAAAACTAAGAAACCGCAACCACACCTGTTAAGTGGCAGTAATTGGTCTTATAAGTACATATTGTCAGCTGACCCAATGACCAGACATGGTGAACTTTTATTAATCATGAGGGAGGAGCCTGGCACTGTAAACTGTGTCCTTACTATTTATTTCATAGTAAAGATGAGAAACAGTAGGTCCTGGATTTGTAAAATTCAGTCTATAATACACTTTCTTTTTTGTTTGTGTTCTCGTGTGTGTGTGTGTGTGTGTGTGTGTGTGTGTGTGTGTGTGTGTGTGTGTGTGTGTGTGTGTGTGTGTGTGTCAGACCGAGAAGCACGAATGTGTCTCTGGTCAGACGTATCAGACCCAGCGCGGCGTTCGGCTGTCAAACCTCAGTCCAGGAAACTACTCTGTCCGAGTGAGAGCCACTTCATTGGCCGGCAACGGTTCCTGGACGCACTCTCTGGATCTCTACGTGGCTGAACGTAAGACGCACACTGTCGTGCATCATCAAACTGCATCACTCCTATGTATCTGCACACTATCCTAACAGCACAGAAATGATGTTAACTTTAACAATTCAAGTAATCAAAGTGTTTGACCCAACAGGATATGAAAACGTCCTCTACGCTATGATCTTTGTTCCCATCGCCATCATCCTCTTCATCTGCCTTTTCGTCGCAATGCTGGTGGTCCTCAACAGGAAAAGGTGCGTGTTTCTGTGTACTGTAGTTATATGTGTAAAGCACAGCAATTGTATAAAACGAATAGAAACAAAGCAAAACATAAGATGCAGAATATCATGTAGCAGAAACATAAACGTATAGAGGACGCCTGGTGAGGATGGCTGAACATTTTCCCTCCTCTAGAATAAATGTTTCAACCAGTTGCTAATGGTCTGTGTGGTCACATTAAGATCCATATTCAATCTCAAACCACTCAAACCAAACAAAACAATTCTACCAATTATAGTCCATAAAACCAAGTGGCAAATGCAGCTAGAATTTGCACTGCTTTGTGATCGGCACCCACTTGGATTTGTGGTTGTGCCTTGTGATATTTAGCTAGTGTTTGTGTCAAAATATTTACCTTGAAGAAAACAAGATGACAAAACAAATATCTCTATGTGATTTGAGCACTGGGAGACAATGTAGTGATATAAAGAAATGAATGTATGCAGGACAGTAATGCTGACTCCTGCCATGCTGAAACAGTTCTTTAAGGAATAAAATAAGTTTTGCAAATGTTTTATTTGTCACACAGAACTTTTTCAGTATTGCATTTTGCCAGCATTCTTTGGAAGCTCAAACTGTGATAGGTATGATTATACACAATGCAGATCCCAAAAGTATGCATGCATGTGGTGTGTGTGTGTGTGTGTCTGAAAACACTTGTTTTTGTTTCGGTCAGGAACAGTGACCGTCTTGGAAATGGAGTCCTGTACGCCTCTGTCAACCCAGAGTACTTCAGCGCTGCAGAAAGTGAGTGTGTGTGTGTGTGTGTCTGATTGTGTGTGTGTGAAAAATGCTCAGTTTTCTTAGTGTTGTCAGAATAAGTGAAAACATCTATGCAGGGTCTTTAATAACACAGCTTTTTTTCTTTCCAGTGTATGTACCAGACGAATGGGAGGTGGCACGAGAGAAGATCGCCCTGAGTCGGGAGCTGGGCCAGGGGTCCTTTGGGATGGTGTACGAGGGCTTGGCGAAGGGCGTGGTCAAAGATGAACCAGAGACCCGTGTCGCCATTAAGACTGTCAACGAGTCGGCCAGCATGAGGGAGAGAATAGAGTTCCTCAATGAAGCCTCTGTCATGAAGGAGTTCAACTGTCACCACGTGGTATGTACACACACACACACACACACACACACACACACACACACACACACACACGTAAACACACATTAACACTAACAGCACTTTACACACATGGTTTATAAATCAAAGACGAAGGTCGCTGTGCTTGGTGCAGGTTCGTCTCCTGGGAGTGGTTTCTCAGGGTCAACCCACCCTGGTCATCATGGAGCTGATGACGCGAGGAGACCTGAAGAGTTACCTACGCTCCCTCCGACCGAAAGAGGTACTGTCTGACTTATAACCTCCTTCCCACCAGGTCTCTGCTCTTTGGACGTGGGTAACTGAGTTGGCTTGATTTGATTGTTGATGATTTGACAAAAGTCTGAATTTTTCAGATCCTCGAAGCCAACTTAAATTTTACCTCCTGCTGTTGTCTGAGCAACAAGTCCTAAAGCCCAAACCTGCACATGTGCAGACTCATTCACAGTTAGCTGGATCATGATCAAGACATTTTAGGGTGAATCTCCACTTATGAACCCATGTCCAGATACAAAACACCCATTTTCTTCAATGTATGATGCTTTTAGACGAGAACATGTACATTTTTGAGAGACCATTACGATCTGTTGGTGTATTTATCACGGTTTAAATACATATATATGATACACAACAAAATAAAATGAATACCCTCAAAAAAAGAAGCCACCCTAAAAAGGAAACGCATAAACTCAATTAAAACTTTGTGACTGCTAAGAGACGGATGTAACCAGAGAACATGGTGTTTAACTGTGATATCATGATGAGGATTTATCATCTGAACACCTGTAACAATGTAGGAACACAAATAAAATCATCTCCATCAATCTCTTGCCCCAGTGCATGCTGGGAGGCTTCTCAACACGCCTAATTCCTATAACTGCAATCATATAATCAGCACTCAGCCAATCATATGTGAGTGATAATCATGGTTTCAACTCTCTATCGCCTTTGTGTCAAATCCCCTGATAACCAAACTGTGAAGACAGACACTCTGAGACTGGCTTTGAATCAGCGTGAGCACAACTCATCACCTTATGAATTTTCAATTTTCCCCTGAAAAACAATGTCTAGAGTCAGTCATGCTTTTTATGATAGGAGTGATGGATGCAACAAGAATCAGCGGTCTGTTTTTAACCGTCTGTGACAGAATATAAGAGATATCACAATGCATTATTTGGCCAGTGCTGCAGTGCAATGCAGGGCAGTTTTACTGTAACTACAAAGTAATCTTAGGCTTTTATTATTCTTTATAGGCCGCTCTATTATGTGGTCAAGAAAATGATTTTTTTAAATACAGTGTATATTCTAAGGGAATTGATAACCTTTGGCTCAGCTACAGGATTTTGCTCTTCTTCTGAGAACTTACTCTCTCCCATCTGTCTCTGTCCCCAGCAACAATGGTCGAGCCTGTCTCTCCCTCCCCTGAAGAAGATGCTTCAGATGGCCGGGCAGATCGCTGACGGCATGGCTTACCTCAACGCCAACAAGTTTGTCCACAGAGATCTGGCGGCCAGAAACTGCATGGTGGCCGAGGACTTCACTGTTAAGATAGGAGGTAAAAGGCTGTAATAGGGTTGGGGGGAACAAATCAATACAGTATAGTATTGTGATATTTTATGTGGCAATGTTGTATCATTACACTGATGCCAAGTATCGATCTGAATTATGAATTATTATTATTATTACTACTTTTTTGTACCAGTTGCATTGTTCAAAATACCTGTAATAGTACAGCAGTCCTCACACGTTTGCTTTCAGTTAAGTTGGACTATGTAGACTGGAGTACAAACAGTTCAGTTTGTCAGGGGCATGCCACATTTCTGACATTTCCCATTTTACTGCAGTAAAAATGATTGAAGTGACATGAACAGACTAAAAACTTTATCTAATTAGATAAAACAGATTTTGACAAAGTCTTTCCTTTGGGGACATAATTTGCATTTGAAAAAGGTAATAAATGTAAATAAAATAAATCGCAATATCATATCGTGATAATATGGTATGGTGGGGCCTCTGGTGATTCCCACCCCTAGGCTGTAAGGAGGTCAGAGGTCACTGTCAGCTATGGAGTAGAAGTGGGAGGGAGTTAGGAGCATGCTCATTAAGTGAAATTGTAACTACTGAACAACCAAATCACCATCCCAGGTTTTTATCCCCAGATCCAGAGCCGACCTCTTCGGTGTGAATGTGATGCAAGTAAACATCATGTTAGCAGACTGATTTCCTATCAGAGAATAGGATCTAACCCATTTTGAATGTGTAACCTTGTTGAATCTGAAAAGGTCTAGAGCATCATCTAGACAATTATGGTAACAACGTCATCTTTGAAGGTCTGTAACACCAGTACAGAGTAATCTCCAAGGGATTATGGTTGCTGTAGTAATACGTCTAGGCCTATAATGTCAGTAAAGTGCGCCCTCCTGTGGAATGTAGGCCCACACAACACAACACAACAAGGACAACAACCTTTGATTCAGCTTTTTAAAACCGTCATCAAATATTATGGAGTTGTTTTTTTTACAGATGTTGTCAATGCTTTGCTTTCTCCCTGTGTGTTTGTAGATTTTGGCATGACCAGAGACATCTATGAGACAGATTACTACCGTAAAGGTGGTAAGGGTTTGCTCCCTGTCCGGTGGATGTCACCCGAGTCTCTGAAGGACGGAGTCTTCACCACCAACTCCGATGTCTGGTAAGCAGACGCACACAAGCACAAACAAACACACACAAACACACACATGGCCTCATTTTCTGTGTTTGCAGCTTCCAGAAAATATGTTCGGAGTATGGTAGTGATTATGGAAGACGCACTGATTTAACCCCCTGTCTCTCTCCCTCTGCGTAGGTCATTCGGGGTTGTACTGTGGGAGATTGCCACTCTGGCAGAGCAGCCCTACCAAGGTCTGTCCAATGAGCAGGTGCTCCGCTTCGTCATGGAGGGAGGGCTGCTGGAGAAACCACAGAACTGTCCGGACATGCTGTAAGACACCAACTCACACACACATTTCTATCCACAAGCCAATGTCTTCCTGTCGGCTAGGTTCTCCTCTGCTTTGCTTGTTAAATCATAAGTGACTACTGTTTATTGACGCAAACAGTGAAGCAGCAGTGCTGCCCTTCGGCGGTCACTGGGATTTCCTTACCACAGTGCTGTATAGAGAATAAATCCCCATCAAAAGAGTTGGCCACCAAACATTGCGGAAGCATCAGATGGTGAAGTCACGAGGAGAACAAATGTGAAGGCACAGGGTTCTCTAACAGCAGTCATTTAAAAATAATATGTTGTCTATAAATATATAAATATAAAAACTATGTAGCTACAGCCAGCAGCTGGTTAGCTTAGCTTAATGACTGGCAGCAGGGGTAAACGGCTAGCCTGGCTCTGTCCAAAGGTGACATAATCTACCTGCCAACACATCTAAAGCTCACTAATTAACATGTTATATGTTGTTTGTTTAAACTGTCCACACACTGAAATGTAAAAGTATTTTAGGAGTGTGTCTGTACCTGTGGACATAGCCAGGCTAGCTAGTTTCCCCCCTGTTTCCAGTCTGTGCTAAGCTAAGCTAACTAGCTGCTGGAGTGGTATTAATCTTCTCATCTGACTCTCAGCAAGAAAGTAAATAATTTCCCAAAATGCTGAACTATTATATTATTAACTATTCTAATACCACTTTCTAATCTTGCTTGCTGTTGCTGTACTCCAACAATAGAAACACATTTTTAACATTAGTCCTGTAGCATAAGTACACATAATAGTACACTTTATAAGTACACATTGTTATACAAGTGCATTGAAAGTAAAGCTTTTAATCACAGAGGAAATGTTGTCTCACAGAAGACAGCATTTGTCTTAGATCACATTTTGTAAGCTTTGTCATTGCATAAGTAGAAACCAAGAGCATATCTAACATTTCATCCTGGCTTGATGTACAGCGCGCTGTGCCAGCTGCTGGACCCTGGTGAAAGCAGCATCGACTCTGTGCTTCATAAACAAGAAGCAGGGGGGGGGCTACATGCAGCCGTTTTAGCAAGAGAAAGCAAACATTTGGCAAATGTAAATATTGGCTTGTCGGTAGGAAGGTGCAGTTCCTCAGCATAGAGTCATTACTACTGGAGGACATGTTGACTGGGCTAACCTGCGTGTGTGTGTGTGTGTGGGTGTGTGTGTGCAGGTTCGAGCTGATGCGAATGTGTTGGCAGTACAATCCTAAGATGCGTCCAGCCTTTGTGGAGATCATCAGCAGCATAAAGGATGAGCTGGAGCCATCTTTCAGAGAGGCTAGTTTCTTTTACAGCGCCGACAACAAGCCGGCTGAAGCTCCGCAGCTCCACCTGGACAAGATGGACAAGATGGATGACGTTCCCCTGGACCCCCCTTCTTCCACACAGCCACAGCAAACCCCAGTCCCCCAACAGACCCCACCCTCCCCGAGCTCAGAGGCTCCACCCGCCCCCTCGCTAGCCCCCAGCTCCCCCTCCTCTCCCTGTACGTCGACCGCTGCCATGGACGAGCAGCCCTCCGGCCAGCAGGCGGTCAACGGGCTGTCGGGGGCGGGCATTGCAGCAGGGTCAGGACTTGGGACAGGCTCAGGCGTCACGGTGCGGCCGTCTCTGGACGAATTGCCGCCGTACGCCCACATGAATGGAGGACGCAAAAACGAACGCGCCATGCCTCTCCCACAGTCCTCTGCCTGCTGATTGGACACCCACCAGACTGTAAACCCTGCACCTGCTGCTCTGCAGAACCTGATGTCTCAGCGGGTGGGATCTCACAGGAAGGTGGAGAAAACTGTCACTAAGTCCATGTTCTGCTGTACCTCCACTCACTTTTTTCATATTATTCTAGTTTTGGTTTCTACCAGCTGGCTGTCAGACGTGACACTGCCCTTGCTGCTGAGTGGGAAGACCAAAAAAACAGTAAAAGAAAGAAAAGGTTAAAAATCATTTGGGGGAGTTCTCGCCCTCTCTTTATGGCTGAACTTATTTTATAAATTGTTGTTTGTTACTTTTTTATATGTATTTCCAAATGGGAAAACAAAATGTGTAGGCCTTTATAAATGACCGGCGTTTTGGTCGCTTTTGGGCGGGCATTATGGTGAAACTGTTAAGCATATCTAATGAAAAAGCACTTAAGAGAGGCCAGGGTCGCTCAGCAGTCTTGTTGCGCTGCTGGCTGGGTGTCAGCGTAATGCCGGGTCAACAGCCAATCCGCTGAAACAAACGACAAGAGGGAGAAAGGTCAAATCTGCCAAATTTGTTGCCAAAATTGTACTTTTTGTACCTTTTCTCTTCTGCAGTCTTGCCCTGTAATTCTCCAAGACACCGGATTGGAAATGGAAGCAAAAAAAAAAAAAGCACTTGTATCTGCTACCACGCCATTCTTAAAATCTATGATCAAAGGGATAGTTCCTTCCTGTACAGCCCTACAGTACTCCTCCATTGCTGTTTAATATCTACAGCTATTTTATCAAATTGATGTTGTGGACCTTGGTTACATCAGTTTATCTGAAATTGAGCCACATCCTCTCACAAGGTGCTGTTCTGTTACGGTTTAAACGCCAAATCCAGTCAATAAAGAAGCAAAAAAAATCCTTGAGGAGGGAAGAGCATTAAGAGGAAAACAAATATGAACACTATATCTATAAAGTCTCTCAATCGGGATTTGCTTCAAGTTCAGAGCAAGTTCCTTGTTGTTGTATAAAAACAGGTATTTTTTTAGACTAGTCATTAGTCTCCAACATTTACAACATCTCTACGTGGGCAGAGCATTTATGTACGCACCAGTTGTTTGTGTCACTTTTCTAACTTTTATACGGTTGGAGACATTCCTCATGTACAGAAAGAAGCTGCTATTCCTTATTTCTCTTGTGGTTGTAATATAGTTAATATCTATATATAAAAAGAGAAAAAAAACTCCTTCAGGTTGGATCTACGAACGTTTCCACTACAGTCCATTTTTTTAATGCTTGTAATTGTGTAAAGTGTATCTGAGCTGGTTTCGTTTCTGTGTTCGCGTAAAGGTACGACAGTTTGCCTTGTGTTTTGAAACACCGGTAACTTCCCCTCCCATCTGACTAGAGGACAGTGATGGTACCAAATGACCATCGATGTTCTTGTGTTCTCTCGGGACGCCTCAGCCTCTGTCCTCTAGGGTGTGTGTATGTATATATATATATATATATACACACACACTCAAGTCAGAGGTCAGGCATCACTGCTGAGTCCCAACTAAATCTCAGGTCAAAGAGAAAAGTGAAATCCTTTTCTACTTTCCTTTTTTTCTTCCTTTTTTTTTTTCTTCCTTTTTTGTGCTGTCATACCTTGAGACATCCAGCCTTGTGTGTGTGTGTGTGTGTGTGTGTGTGTGTGTGTGTGTGTGTGTGTGTGTGTGTGTGTGTGCGTGTGCGTGTTAACCTTTGTCTGATTCTTTCTTTGATCATTAGACAAAAGCAGTGTTTCTAACAACAGCAGAAGGGGTTTTTTCAAGTTTTGAATGGGTCCGACAAAATGTCGTAAAAGGTTACTAGTCCAAATGTAACTGAATAACCAATAAGTAATATTCTTAGTTAATTAGTTAATTGAGATGGATTTTCCTTTTACCTCCAATTTGTTAGTATAAAAAGATTAAAATTTAAATAAATTAAAATGTATTTTACTCTTCTGTTTATATCACACTAGTTCATTTTATTTTCCAACTCCTCAGTTTTCCTTCTTTTGGGTCTTTCCACATATTTAATCATTTGTCATTTCTCATAAAAGCACACCAGCAAGTGCATGTGATGTTAATCATCCATATATTGTACTGCATACTGCTGTAGCATCGGTGTAGAAACTCTTGTAACAGTAGCTAAAGCACTTTAGCCAGCAAGCTAATGCTACTTAGAGCTTTTGTTTATTATGAGAAAAGAATAATTAAATTACATGCTGCTGCAAAATGTCAAGGATAACCCAACACAAAGACTAAGACTTATTTCCAATCTAGTCCGTGATGAAGAGAAGAGACGTGCACTTGAAGACGAAGATAAAAGCATGGTGTCTGTCACACACATCCAAACCTTGGACCGATGATTTGCCTAACTACACATGGACATGGCAATGTTGTTATCATACAAGCATTGGGGAAATGGGAAGCATATGATGTACCAAGAGCAAAAAAAGGAAAACTAAGGAGTTGAAAAATAAAATTAGCTAGTGAAAGACATTAGAGGAGTAAAATAAGTAAAGTTTTAGAAAGGATATGTGATGATGACAGTTCTATTTTTGACACGTCCTCCATATATTTGTGCTATGTAATAACACTGGGTTCAAGGTACAAAGTAAATACAAAATAGAATTTATTTAATGTAGCAGCGAGCCTTAACGTCTTATTTTTCTGAAGGCAAGTGCAAAAACCTGTCTGTAGGACAATTTCACTTTCTGCTAATCAACTACTCTCTTGAATCAAGGGTGGTGTTCTGTATGCTGCTGGAGGAATCCACATTATTTATCTTTTTCAACATATTAACATGTGTTTGTAGACAATTGCTTAAGTTTAAATTGGGTTGAGAAATAAGTGGAATTATCTTACAGCACTGAGAGATTTGTTTAATGCTTTTAGGAAAAATAAGATATCAAAACTGAGGATGACACTAAAAGGATTCATAATAGGGACAAATGCTGATGGGGCTCTTCTCTTCTCCTGAACGTGCTCTTTTATTAAAACACTAAATCTAAACAATTGATCAGAGAACTAACTAACTGGAGATCCCTGTGCTGAACATCATGGAACAGACTGCTTTATTAAGGTTTACGGACGAACACTGAAACATGAAGACGAGTACGATCAGAGAGGACCACATGGAATAGATATTAAAGGCTCATTCACCTCAAAAAGTTTGGATTCCCAGCCCAGATGTTCCTTGGTTATTTATGTTACTTTTTTTTGTGAAATGTAAATCACTGTACAAATTCCCCACAAGTTTGTTTTCTTCTGATATTTTGATGCTCTTTTGGGGGAAGGTTTTGTTATTCCATCCATCTACCTCACTTTTTTTTTTTCCAATCTCGTTTCATGTACAGGAAAACGAAACATCTCATCCGTGTTGTCCTGCTGTAATGACGATCTTACTGAGTGCTGTTAATATGGTCAAATTCAAACCACAAACCAAACCATCCTGGGGCGGGGGGGCACAGAAACACGATGGCCAATAGGGAAACCGGGTTAATGTTGGTACATATGACTCAATTCTGCAGATAATCAATCAAATCAGTCAGGCTCCTTGTAGATTATAATGTCTGTATAACACATCTCCATTACATTCTGGTCACGTTGCTATGCATCTGTTTTTCCGAAAAACAAATACTTTGTTATCAGAATCCTCAAACGTCTTCTTACAACTTGGATGGGAAAAAAAAGTTTAAAAAAAGATTTTTAACCCGTTTCCCAAGTTGGGACTATTTTTACTTATCCAGGTAGATGGAAATGACATATCTCCTTGCTTTGTTTGTACAACAGGAGAAAAATATTAACACATTATTCAGTCTGAAAATATAAAATTATACAATGTAACATAAATATAGACAAATATAATTGATAATAAAAGAAAGAAATTGGATGCTTAGCTGTGTGACTCGATTGTGATGGTAATACATGAGAGGCACGAACTGGGGCTACCAGAAGGTGTCAGGTGGGAAAGAAAATGTTTCTTTTAAAATCCATATATGGCTTGTAACATTGTGGTTTTGGATCGTGCTCCTTTTAAGCAGGAAGCGAGTTTTTTTTTTTCTGGTTTAGGTATGTGTCTGAATAAAATGCTGTCACTATATCTTGTTTAAACATTTTGACACATAAGGAATGGAATTGGAGGCATGAATATACAGGACTGCAAGTTGACAGCTTTTTGTCAATGTTTCCAGTGTGACATATAGAGGGACATTATGGGACTCCTGTTGGTCGCTTGTGGCTGCTAAAAACAAAAAACAAAAAAAGGATGGAGGATGGCTTTTTTGGGGATCTGTGTGTATAGTTTGGGACAGTTTACACTGGTTAACTTTCAACACAACACGTATTTATGACATTATTTTGTCAATACTTACTGCTTCTAGTATTTGGTACAGTGTAAATCATCACAAGACATGTTAACTGTTAATGACGTGTCCAATTTTCCATCGTCTGTAAGAAAGAATGAACTGACGGGACACATTCCTGCATACTCACCTGGGCTTTAATGTTCACTGGAAGTTTGTGATTCTTCATTAGAAGGAGGTCAGTCATTAGCGGATTGTCCAAAGACGTGTGTGACCTGAGAGCTAGCTAATGATCTGTGCTGGTTGCTATGGTAACACATCTGGTAACCCGAGGAGGTAGTTAATGAAGTTTTTTTTTTTTTTGGTATAATGATCTCACTTATATTACTTCCTCTTCTGGCGTTTGTTGAGATACTCTTCATGTTCTTTACCGCCATTACGGGACGTTGGCGTTGTTCCTTGTGTCTAGACCTGTTGCCATGGCGATCATAATCCCAGTAAAAAGCATCCTGACTAGAGTCTTTTTCCTCCCCTAACAAGGCAGGTTTGTGGTTTCAGTGATTTGGGTTCTGGTTAGAACAGGATGGGTATTTCAGTGTTTGTGGTCTGATTTTTGCCTCACTTTTACCACTGGAACACCTCACAGAGCGGACATAAAATCGAGCAAATCTCTTTGCCCCCCCCCCCTCTTTTTGTTACATTGATGGCCAATTTGTTACCAAGATTTTGATGTGTGTAAATTATTCATAGCCTTCCAACTCTTGCATTTCTATTGAAATGGTCTGCTAGACTGCGGTTTCATTTTGGTTTTCTTTTGTACATGCTGTTGTAAGAATTTTTTCCCGTTATCAATATATTCTGAGTACTGGGGAAAATTATTGGCTGAAGGAAAAGAGAATGTCTGTTTCTCTGATTCTTTTTTTCTACACAAGATTTAAGATGAATAAAATTGTATGCAAACTGCTTCACTGCTCGTCTTTGTTGGGAAGTGTGTATCATTTGTGCTCCCACTGCCACATTTTAAACAATGCTAGTAAGGGTAAACATTTCGCTTTAACTCTGTTTGCATTGTTTAATGGGTGTTGGAGGTGTGCAGGTACAATAAGACAAATTTAAAAATGTTTCCCTCCCTGGGTCTATGGCACAAGCACTGCCTCAAACTACATCATTACCAGTGCAGTACAGTGGTCATACAGCTAAATATAAAACTGGATCCACGACAGAATGGTGTAATGATGGAGGACTGGTCCTGGCCACTGAAGAGGTACAGTGGGATATCCCTGGAGTCCAAGAAGATGAACGCCATTTTACTCCTCTATGGCTGCAGTTATAAGTTACTACTTTGCAGAATAGACCTAGACATACAAAATGTAAAGCAATTACATAAAAATATGATACATTAGCTTTCCAGCTGTTTGTTAGGCCACCTACAACAATATATGTTTTGCAGGTTAATGCATATTTACATATGTTCAAGAAATGTTTCATGTTCAAGAAGCATTTAAATACTTCAATCTTTTACCTCTAGTACTTCACTACTTAACACCGCTGCATGAATGTTATTTAAGGTGCAGTTTAACAATATAACAGCAGGTGGCAGCAGCAATACACCAGAAGTGTCTTGTCTGCAGTGAATTTAGAAGGAGAAGAAGAAAATGAGCGCGTCCTTTGACCTGACGTCCCGTCAGTGACGTCTTACGTTGTTTACGACAGAACACTGTTGCTGATTAACCCCTTACTTAACGCTAGCTTGTGTGCTCTCACAAACATACATTTAGTATTAGGGTTGCCATGAGTATATGTGGGACATAAAGTAGAATAAAATGGTCCTGCACAATTAAGGTAAAAAAACTGCTTTCTGTGCGGCTTATTGTTATCGACAGTAATGCGCTAACAGTAGCCACTTAGCTAGCATGCTAATGGTGCAAAGAGTGACGGGAGCATAATGTCAGCTAGTTAGCTGAAGTTAGTCTGCACTAACATGACGCTAGCTAGTGTCTTTATTGCAGTATGTCGCGTCTGTAACACACCAGATTCATATTTTCTTTTAAAATATACGTCAGTGTCAAAACCGTTTTATTTAGGCTCACTGGTGGTAATTTAGCCATGAGCTGTCTGTTAAAGCAGCCATTGCCTCCTACAGCACCATAGTTTGTTAGTTATGCATACAGAATCAACAGTTCATTTTAGATTGTGCACGCCAGGCTCCTTTGTTTTTCATGATGTACTTTATATGAACAAATATGCCCCTGCTGCATGTATGCCTGTGCACCATTAACTAGAGATAACGTTATGGTCCAGAGGCGTAAAACTTACTTGGTACAGCAATGTTTGGTTTTAATGATCCTGTTGCATGCTTTGTTATCCTGATCTGATATCAGTTGCAAACATCAAAGAAACAAACACTGCTGTCTCTTGATGCCTCTGTTCATTTGTTTTTCTCTCAGGAAACCGTAATGCCATAGAGGAAGGAGGCACTGCCAAGTGGGTTCCTCAGAGATGGCAACTGAACTCCATGAGACTATTTTCATGGCCAAGCAAGAGCGCCACAAAAACCTGTTTCTTAACTACAGAAACCTGAATAATTTCCCTGTAGAGCTGCTGAAGGACGAAGGCCTGCAGTTTCTGGAGAGGCTATACATGAAGAGGAACTCGCTCACCACACTGGTATTCACACAGTGCACACTGATGTTTGCTGTGTCAGACATCACTGATACAGTTAATACAGTTGTCTTGCGTAAACACAAATGCATAATGATAGACATGAGGCAACAGTGAGCAGTGAAAGTTTATTTCCTGTGAAATTTACTATTGTTTCTGCTTTTTCTCTCTATATCAGCCCGACAATCTTGCTCAGAAGCTCCCAAATCTAATTGAACTGTGAGTATTCAGCTAAGCTATGTTTTTTTTTGGTGCAAATAATCATAACAATCGTTATTTGACAAGAGTTCCCACGTTCCATGACATGATGCTTGTCTGTTTTGTTTTTATTGGCTGGTATAATAGGAAAAGTGGCTGGTGTATTTTACTGGTCCACCAGATGCTGTGGCTGTGAACTGTGAAAATATGAAAGTCTTTGTACTTTGCTCTGAATGATGCTGTCTGCTGCGCCCCTACATTTTAACTCTTCAGAACTTCACTGGCATGAAAATAAAAGGCCTCACACTGTTTTAGAACATAAACCAATGAGATATCAAATAGTTTGGTCTATACAAATTCTAACATTTTTGTTTCCATATAAGGTATTTGCACTCAAACAACATAGTCATCATTCCTGAAGGTAAGTCCTCTGTTATGTCATAATAATGTGCCTGTGTCTTCACTGATTTTACTGTTAAGGCCCAAACGCACTGAAAGTGAACACCTATTGTTTTAAATGGCATCATCAAAGCAGACTGTTTTCTTAGCCTGACAAGTAGGCATATACTGTAGCCTATTTATTTTGAATTTAACATTGCATTTTGTGATTATTTTCTGTTAAATCTTTACAAAGTTTATAAATAAGTGTTTTGGCACGCCTTGCCAAGTGGCGCTATCCATGGTACTCTGTCATTCTGTCACCCAACCCAACAACAGCAATGAATTAACATAGTATGGAGTTGGCTTCACCAGTGTTCTACTGCCTACCAACTGACGAAAGCAGCAGCAGCACGCACCCAACAGCTGCCCTCCTTCCTTATGTAACGTTATAGACTACTCTAATAGGACCGTATAGAAAATGAATGGGGGTATCTGTAAAGCATACTTGTGCCTGCCTTCATATAAATAGCGACCTTCTCCTAAAATGCTGCTGCTTCTATGGTATTGGCATTTCAAATCGAATTCCTGCAGTGCACCATAGGAGCATCAAATTAATCGATTACACTGGGGAACAATTTGAAAAGAAATTTCTGTTGAGTTAGATTTTTATGCTGATTAAAACTAAAATTGGCACGCTGATTCCAAAATTGCAGTCAGTTTTTTTCTAGCACGTCAAGTTTTTTCTCCACAGCTTACCCTCCAGATAAGCAAAATTCCACTGATTAGCTGTAGTAAGACTTGACAGCTGATTGGACTCATCTACAGCTACGTGGCAACTTGTTTGTGCAGTCACAATTGAGACAGTGCGGTGAGAGGTGTGTGCAGCTCCCAATAGGTCAGTACTGTCACACACATATCAGTTAAGTACAGTATTTTTCATATTTTTTAAGAAAACGGGGATCCTATAGTTCAAAAACTTGACGTGATAGAGAAAAACTGAGATCAGTTTTGGATTCCGCACCCAAAAATTAGTTAAAAACAGCTGGCAGACCTAACTCAACAATAATTGTGTTCCCCAGTGTTATTGCTTTCAGTACATTTGGGCCTTCATACTTCAGATGAAAACTAAAACACAGATTCAAAGTGATTCAACAATATTAAACATGGCAAGAAACAGTAGACAGTAGTTTGAACAAGGGCCTTCTGAAAACCTCTTTAAAGAAAAAGATTGAATGAAACTAAATAAGCAAACCAATAAAGATTAGATGCTCAGGCTGTAGAAATCATAGAAAAATACATTGATTTATTAATGCCGACATAACATAAGATGTAAAATGGTACAATGTTGTTTGCGAACACTCGCCTCGAAGGCCCTAATCCCTCCCTGTGTCCCAAATATTCAGAAAACTTTAACACCAAACATAACACAACAGCAGCAAAACATCAGACAACTGAGCTGAACCCATTCAACATGTCCCTCCATGTTGTACATTGCAATATAAACACAGCAGCTTTCATTAAAATTCACCAATCAAAGTCAAATTATTATCTACTGTCGGCATATCTCAAGGAGAGTAGTCTTCTTACCTGAAGGTGGCTACTTAGATGATCTCAGAGAGGAGCAACACAGGATTTTGGTTGGAATGTACAAAATACAATCCCAGTTTTATTGGAGTTTTATCAAAAGAGTAAATGGATACAAAATGTTTAAAAAGAAGAAAATATAAAACTTAAAGGAACAAAAGCAGTTAAGCAAAAACCAAGTAACATAGTCCTACAAACAACCAAGAACCCCAAGGGACCAAAAAAGGCAGCCAAAGAGAAGCGGGCCCCGGGCCTTTGTTCTGCTCTTCCTTTTATAACCCTTGCCCCCTGTTCTTGGGGGTCGGAGATCCATAAAAGGTCTACCTCTGAAAAAACATCTAACCTATTGGGTAACAACACATGAGATCACAAAATACATTTTCCAGATTTTAACAAAGCACGCTTCAACTTCTGTGTTTAAAGAGAGGCGCCTGCAGGCACCGAAACAACCGTGCGTCCGTGGTTTTTCACTGCAAGCGTAGGGTGTCCGGCAGATGCAGAAACCACAGGCGTGTGGTTGTACCTTCAACTGTCGTTTTAGCAGTTGCATACGGGCATAGAGTCTGGCCCCCTATTGGGGGAACAGGTCACCTAAAGTACATCTTGACCTGATCTGTTAAACTTAATTTGAACTGTTACTTTGAAGGGGGGGGGGGTATGACTCGGACCCAACACAGGTGAATTGCTCAACACCACAATGAGGGCAACTGTGGTTTGATCCCCAGCTATTGGAAACCTGGCCAGACTGCAGTCATTGGACCTGAGCAATAACGCCCTCCAGCTCCTCTGCCCAGAGGTTGGCCGACTGAGGTCTCTACGGCACCTGAGGCTGTCAAATAACCAGCTAAAATGCCTTCCTCCAGGTAAAACACAGCAGCTTTCTGTCTTGTTATTGTTCACCGGGCTCTTTGAGTTCAAGTTCATTTTGTCACTCTCAACTATTGTGAAGTGACTGTCAATTTGCAGTTGTGAGAACACCAACTTGAATTGAGTTGTAAGTATTTTATTTGCCAGCAGAGGGCAATAGAGTTACTCAACTAAACTGACAACCAACAGAGACAGAAAACAGCTACTCCGTGTTGCAGAATAAGACTCTTACAGTGTTATCAACACAGTGGGGGAAGAACGGTATTATACAGTAACCAATGCTAAAATCCATTTTATTCTCCATGAACTGTTGTTCAACGTAACCTTTTCATCTTTTATTATGATTTTCAATCTTAGTAGATTTTGTGAAAAAAAAAAAAAAAAAAAAAGTTAGTCTGTTTGTCCTCCCACAAACAACTCAAATGTGGAAAGGCATGTTTTGTCTGTCGTGCTGTATGTCCATGCTAACATCATAACACACTCTCAGTCAGACAGAGATCTGTGTGCCTTCTGAAGATCTTTTGTTCTTTTTTGTCATGGTCCTTGATGAAATTTCATTGCCATTTACTTACTGTAAATGCCCAGTTTAGAAATGTGCAAAGTAGTAATTTTGTTAGAAATGTCTGTCCCTTTTGACCTCTCCTCTCTGAATCCTCTCACTCACTGTAAGTCAGTGTATGTAAGTTCCAGACTATTTGGAAATGTTAGATGAAAAACATTGCTGCTGTTAGTCAGCATTTAAAATGACAAAGGATTTTGTTTCAAAGTTCCAAATTATCTCATAAAAAAACTTTGTTCAATTTTGTGCTGTTTTTATTCTTAGATTTGTTGTTGATTTGTTTTCTCATGTCTGTCCGACACCCTCAGCGATCGGTGATCTCCAGGAACTGGAGACTCTGGACGTGTCGATGAACCAGCTGATGTCTCTACCAGATCGGTTGCACCGCTGTGTTTCTCTGCAGAATCTGACCGCGGACCACAACCTGTTGAGCCACGTCCCCCGGCAGCTCTGCTTGCTCCACCGCCTCAACCAGCTCTCCATGGCCGCCAACCGGCTGACCTTTCTGCCGCTCGGTCAGTATATACCCCCTTATCTGTGTGTTGCCATGGTGATGTAGATATAGTGAGCGAGGCGATGTTGATATCTGTGTGTGTGTGTGTTTCAGATCTGGGCAGATCACGGGAGCTGCAGTTTGTGTTTGTGGACAACAATGTGGACCTGAAAGGCCTTCCCTCCTACTTATATAACAAGGTCATCGGCTGCAGCGGGTAATACACGTCACTAAACAGCTAACTTTATAGCTTAGCATTGATTGAATAATGGAACAAAATTATAAAAAAGTGAAACATATGATGAAAACACCATAAAAGAAGTGCTGCATATTAGATTAAAAATAGTAAATTGACAGACTATATCTGTGTGTGTGTGTGTGTGTGTTGCTCCCATACAGGTGCGGCGTGTCAGCCCAGGTGACGGAGGGTGACGTGGGTGAGGCGCTGGGTAATGCGCTGAGTGAGGCTCTGGTTGGGCTTCCGGGCGAAGTGAAGGTGGTGGGCTCGAAGACAGATAACGTGGTTCCCCTGGAGGAGCTCACCATGAGAACGCTGCACCGCATCTACCACCACCGGCCAACAGGTGAGGAGCTCTACACCCCGCATACCTGCATGTATATATGAGGGCAGCTGTGCCTCACTAAGACATAACATACTCTTCACTCTTGTTGTTTTGTTTTGTATGTTTTTTGTGTGCACTGAGCAGCCCCCGGTGTCCGACAGTAGGAAGCTATGACAAAATGAATGTTTCTAAGCAAAATCACTTTGTTTGACAGCGTAGTTTTCCAAATGCTTCCTGTACTGTTGTGTTTTTAGACCTCAACTTGCTGCCACCCATCACCCTCCCGAAGAGCCTCCTGGACCTGTTGCAGTTCCCCCTGGGACACTGCCACCGCTGCAGCCAAGCCATGTTCACCATCGTTTACCCCAAACTCTTCCCCCTCCGTGACACCGCTTTGGCAGGAGTGCACCGCAGGTCAGAACAAACACACCTCCATTCCCTTCCAGGGTTGCCTACAGAG
Source organism: Enoplosus armatus (assembly GCF_043641665.1). Lineage (NCBI taxonomy): Eukaryota > Metazoa > Chordata > Actinopteri > Centrarchiformes > Enoplosidae > Enoplosus > Enoplosus armatus. The sequence goes on along the minus strand of NC_092180.1, from coordinate 24,681,305 downwards.
CTGCTACAGACTAGTGACAACTAGATAGCAACTTTCACTACAGTGTTGAAAGATAACTATAAATGAATTGTTCCCAGCTGAGCCTGCATGCTCATCTTTCTCACACTTTCTCCTCACTTCTTTCCTCTGAAGGACAACTGTGAGTTTTGTGGCATATTGCTGCTCCAGTCACTGCCTCCGGACCTTTGACCTCCAGGGATGACGTCATGCGCACGTTCGCTCAGGAGCTGTTGAGTGGTTTTCCAGAAGGTGACAGAAAACTGGCGTTTTGTGTGTATCTTGAAGGTGCAGGAGCTCTGCGCTTGATTGACAATACTAAGAACTGCAGAGAAGCAGCCTGTGTGGATGTTTGGTGGGTCAGATGATGGACACACGGCTCGGTCGGCAACGTTTTAACACTTAAGTCAAAGACGCAAACCTACGTGATGTTCTTGAGTCCTATCAGCTGGGAAGAGTGTGTTCCTGTGTGTGTGGTGGGGATCAGAATAATAACTACCATGTGTGAACAGTGCACCTATGTGCTCAAGCTAACAGTATTAGACCTAAAGTAACTACTCACAAACGGGCACTTTTTAAGAACAAGCACGGTTAGATTTTTGTGAAATAAATCATTTTTCACACAGACATTTATTGCAGCAGGCACATCCCATTGTATTTGAGATACTAACATTTGTTTGAATGATTACTGAAGACAATTTGAAGGGTTGTAATTGAAAAGAATGTGTATCTATTTGACATGTAATTTTCAGCAGCACGTAAAGGGACTTCTTAGAGAAGACCCTGCCACATTAACTCTTCCGCAATCGCAGTGTGTCTTTGAACAAGACACTCGAGTCTAATGTAAGTTTATGCACTCTGTATATTATTCGCAGGAACCAAAATGATCAAATTGTTGCGACAACCTTGTAGAGGTTTAACGTCTGCAGACTCATTCAGTTTGAAGTTTGCGGTCGTCGTCTGAAGGAAATAAGGTTTGTACACCTCAGAGGCACTGTGTGATTCTCCTGTTGAGCTGACGCTTGTGTGTTAATGTTCATTACTGTTGTTGTACAATTCTAATTTATCATTTGTTTTGATTGTGTTGCGTTTGGCAGTAAATGTTGACTGATGTTTGACTTTTTAGTGAATTTGTATCTTTTTTTTTTTTTACACCAAAGAGTTTGTCAGAGTGGATGCATGCAAATGTGTTAATGTGACTGTTGGAAATGTGCATGTTAAACACTGGAAAAAAACACTAAGTACTTAACACGGGTCACAACAGCTTAAGTTTTCTATCCCAAACACTCTCATTTTCTTGGTTTCTTTCCGTGTTGTCTCACAGAAAAGAACATATGAATGTGTATACGTTTAGAGTTAGTGTTTCTTAGCGAACATGGCTATCTGTCTCTGCTGTAATTCTGTCAGTGACATGTAGTTGTCGGTGTCAGTAGGTCAGGACAGTCAAGCTCTTTGATTTCCCTGCATGTGGGATACAGACCTAATGAAAATCCTGGCAACCCCAAAGGTGTTGCGCCAAATAGCCCTGAGCACAAGCTTGCCAGGGGAGCTTTGCTTAGCACCTGAGTCAATCTACTTCTCTGCCACACCAGCTAGCTTCCCAATTACATGCAGCACTACTCTCATGTTTCGTCTTACCTGCATCCCCTCCCTGCCTCATATTTTGTTTATCATCTTCAGCAATTCTTTGAGACGCAGGATGAGTCGTCCGAAGATAATAAAACAATAATATTGTCTCAGCCCAGGAAAAGCCGATCAGCTGAGCCTCAAATGTACAAGTCCAAAGACAGTGAGGTGCTCTTGCAGAGACATTTTGTAAGCCTTATTCAAAGTTGCATTTAAACATTAGAACAGTCATTTTCAAACCAGCTGTCCTATTAAATGATAATACTAAACAAAAAAGGTATTATTTGGATTAAGTCACATTTCTGGCATGGTGACAGGCTTCCAATGTCCATAAGGGAATTCTCGTCTTTTATGGAGGCTGGTCAACCAAGAGCACATCCTTGTTGGTCATTGAAGGTGCTCTGAAAAAGAATGACCACTTGAAGCCTAAACACCGTATGTATGTATGTGTGTATGTAAGTGGTTATAGAGGCTTGTGGAGAGTGGAGCAGAAGACGCAGCAGCTCCATTACCGGGATCGATAGCGTGTTCGCCTGAGTGTGAGACCAGGATCCTCTTTGGCTGGTGCTTCAGCTCTCTGACCTCCCTCTGGGACTCTCACATATCTGCTGACTGCACATATGAAATAACATGCACGCTGCATGTTCATGTAAAGATATAAAACATGATGAAAGTCTACATAAACTTGCAATGATGTTTTTGTACTCTGCAGCTCAAGTCTACCCCAAACTCAATCAAGTTTATTTTGAAGTATATGAAACAGGTTTATCATACATACAATAGTAATTCTCTGAGGTGAGTCAGGCAGGGCAGAGTGAGGGGGAGAGATTAAGCAACAGCTGACTCAAGTGTTGTTCAGCCTGCTGTAGTTAACATGGACTGTGAAATGTCACGTCATGAACACAAAATTTTGATTTTGGGGGAGTATTTTTTACTTTTGATCACCTGTTTTAGTCTCCTAGCCTAACGTTCTCTGAAAGATTCTGGTGTTGGTGAGTTGTATTCCTATGTCAGTGTCTGATAATACATGCAGTGTGGTATTTACTGAGAATGAGCCATGGTGAGCTCTCCATTTACATATCTGCCTCTGGTGTGGCATGATGTGTTAAATCAGGGTCTAAAAATGATGATTTAGTCAGAACAGTCTTGTCCTCTTTTCAGAGCTCCTCTCTGCTCAAAATGTACAGTTCATCCATCACTGACCTCTGCCACGATAGCAGCCTTACCATCTGTAATACACACACACACAGAAACTGCACTCGATTGTCTTTTTTTCAGAATCAGAAATACTTTATTGATCCCCGGGGTGAAATTTTACTGGATGTACTGTGTTGTGCATGAATTTGCACACCCGAGGAGAGAAATCAGTCCTGCTTCAATCAATGGCAATACAGTGAGATTCATTGTGCTCAGGCTGATCGCTATTGGATCATCAGTTTGGGAGAGAGGTCTTTCATGGTTTCTTCAGTCGGACAGTAATGATCTGAACCCCCACGTGGAAAAGGCCGATCCATCTCCTGTAGATATCAGATCCACCGTTACTCATCGGACCTGAAGGGCTGAACTGGATGTCTGTAAACTGTCTGGAGACTGGAGAGAGGAAAGAAGAAAGGAGCATTATGCAGTCCAATGTGTTAACTGACAAGCAGAGGTGTGGTGAGGTGAGCAACAGCCACAGATAGGGAGAGTGGAGGAGGACAGAGATGATGTCATCTGTACACCTACACTTGCACTTCATCCTTTCTCTCTTTTCCCAGCATGCCTCTCTCAGTCTCACATGACCTCTCTAACATGATCTTTGGAGAGTCACAGAAAACGTTGATGCACCTTTGACCTTTGACCTCCTTAGAGCAGGATGTTTGTCCAAGAATCAAACTTTTTAGACTTACAGTACTTTTTTGGCATATGCACATTTAGCTTCAGGTATGAATCATCGAAAGACTTTTTTTTACTCAGGTTTGCTTTAAAGTGAAAAAACAACACAGGTTAGTTTGTTTAAAACACTGATAGTATGTAAAAGTTGACATGGTTTAAGTGACGAGAGCCTGACTGAAGCACACAGCTGATGTGACAAGTGAGTACCCAGCGGCATGTCTATTCAAGCTTGGTTACCGTGTGTTTTTGACTTCAGTATGCATGTCTCATGCCTTGTGGCGTTGCAACAACAAAAAAAAAAAAGAATCATGTATTTGATTATGTAAAGTCAAGGACTACAGGGAGAAACAGCTTTATAAACACTGAGGAGAATCTCAAAGAGCCTTTCTGTCAGAGAGCTGTGCACACTCATGTACATGTACAGTATACACATGACTGTATACACTGGGAAAACGTGGACTCGTACAGAGAAATGTGACGTAAACTGTAAAAAACTAAGGTGACAGGGTAATGGGAGATTATTACTGCTCTAATAGAAACCTTGTTTGTCTCCTGTTGTTCTTTTTTTGGGGTGTCAGCGGTTTAGTGTTTATGCAGCATTCATGCCAATGAAGAATTTATTGAATTTAACTTAATTAAAATGAGTTGAATTACAGTAAAAAAAAAAAAAGACATACATGGTAGCACAATCACTCATCTTTCAAAATGCCATCAGCCACCAGCGGGTCAGTGTCTCTGTGCTGGAAATGAGAACTACTAAGTGATGGTGGCGTGTCAGTGTTGTGTATTTTGTGTGTGTGTGTGCATGAGGATGTACGTGCACGTGTGCAGTTGTGTCATCTCAAGAAGCCATCAGTGTGTGTGTGTCAGATAGTACCTGCAGAAGTTGTGCCCTTTGAAGGGTCCCAACATGTCATCCTCTGAGCAGACAAATGGAACGAAGGTCAGATGTGTGAAGAGGATGGACTCGAGAAAATGACACACACACTGAATTTTAATGCAGAACACCAGATTTGTTGTATCTCTTTCATAATTTATCTTGTATATAAGTTAAGATTTAAGATTTTATTATAATTTGCTTTTGTTCATTTTACTTTATTTGCTTTTATCAGTATTCATGTCATATTCAGCCATGTTCTCAGTTATAATATAATGAACTAATGTCATGTTCTACAGGTGCCTGTTGGAAATAACGTTTGCATTCAATAAAATGACAGAAAACAAAACAAAAACAAAACCTTTTATCCACTCCGTCTGACGTCAGAGGGCGCGGCCATTTTGTGAGCAACATCAAATTCAACACAATGAGGCAGGAAGTGTGGTGACTTAACCATCACATTAAAAGCGACCAAAAGATGTAAATGACAAATCGGAACGAAAAAAATGTACATAAACTGTACAAACTTTTAAGAATGACAACAGCAGTAATAAAAATGATAACACATACAGATCAATACGCGCCAAATAGCGCATGCAACAACGTGTTACTAAAACATAAAGTAGTATTAGTATGTGGGCTATACTACTACTACTCATACTACTACTACATCACCTGGCCTGGGCAGCGGACCTGTTGTTGGGGCGCTGCTGTTGTTTAGGGACAATGTTGAGAGGGAGAATTTTCAGCGGAGGCTGAAGTTGGGCGGGAAATGCTGCTGGTAGAAATGAAGCTCAACACAGAGGCGGCGTTCGCCACAAATGTCCCAAGGTACACTTTCCGTCATGCTGCGGAGGTGAATTAACGTCTAAAAAAAAAGTTTGCTTCGTTAAGGTTTTATTTTGTAATACATTGACAGGAAGTGTGTGATTTCTCAGTGCGTCACGCTTCACAGCTGGAGCGGAGGAGGGCGGTGTGTTTCCACCGGGGACAGTCCCGTTGAGTGGAGCCACAGCACGGACGGACATTTTCATCCTGTACCGAAACAAACACAGGCAAATAAAGAGAAGAAGAAGAAGAAGACGAGCAGAAGAAACTTAACGAGGTAGGGTTGACTAGTTTCTTTTTTTGTGTGTTTTATTTCACTCAGTCGGGTCCACTGTTAAAAAAAATCTGAACAATTAAAGTTTGAATTATTCATAAAATATGTGGCTTTAAAGTTATTATTTATTTCTCACACGGTTATTATGTGTGCTGCCTTGTTAAAGTTTTCTCCAGCTACTGTAACATAGTCTGCTGTTTGTTAGAGCTAATTTCCTCGTGATTTTGTACAACACTGACTAGTTTAACAAAGCCCATAAAGTCCTATCTGCAGGGAATATGAGTGTAAATGTCCCTGTCACGTTGCTGTGGTGTCTCAGCACAGATTTATGCGCTGAAAGCGTCGAACTTTGTGGCGTTTTCCCGGTTCCACTGATACCAGACCGGTGTTTGGATGGCAGCTCCCGTGTTAAACACATTAGAAGATTAAAGTAGTTGTTTGTTGTAAGGATTAAATTAAAGGATAAAGCGGAGTCTCCATGAGGCTGTTTCTCGTGTTTCTGAAGGCTGGAAGTGAGGCGGAGGGTTACAGGAGGGTGAATGATGTTCAGCACCGCGGACAGCTCCGGAGCCCGCTGACATACACGCTGTAACTTCTCAAACCAGAGCTGTAATATACAAATATGTCCCACAAAGTCTTTATTCTGGTTGTGAGGCAAGGCAGAATGAAGCAGGTCACTTCATGAGCGTCAAGAAAATCCCTGAAACCATGAAAATACCTCGTACAAGTTGATCTGCATTTATTTGGATGATGTTTTGCCCACTGGCCACGGCGGTGTTGTGATGGAGGAGGCCTTGTTCTGGCTGAGGTGTGGTGAGGTCTGACCTTCTCCATCCCTGTTGACTTAATGTTTCCTGCGTTCTCAGAGCCAGAGCTTGTTGGCCTTATAAAACACTGACAGAGAAGGGAGGCATTAATGGGGGAGAGGTGTGTACTTTGTGGTAGAAAGCACTCAAGGCCAGAAAGCTGTTGTTGTTGTTGTTGTTGTTGTTGTTGTTGTTTGGCAAACCAAGAGTTTGGAACACAGGAACAAACAGTCACAGCTCTGATTCAGTGAGGAGCAGCATTTCTTCTTAAAAAGACCGATAAAGGCTAATTTCAATAAAGTCTTTCTTCATAATGTTGTGAGACAAGCCGTGTTTCAAGATTCATAAAGAAACAGCCTTTTGTTTTTTTATTCAAGGCAGGACTTTGTTGAGGAACTGAAGTCAAAACATTTTATTAATAACTGTTTTATTCTAGAAATGAGCTGCACCTCCATTCCAGGAAAAATAGCATTATGCAAACTTTTGGCCCTCCCTGCTTCCCGTCCTGCCACTGCACCTGTGTTAATGTCAGCGAGGACAAAGAGCTCAGGCCGGCTCTTAAGCAGATCAACACGTGTGTGTTGCCTTTGTTTGGCAGCCCGGTGTTGTTTGTAACAAGGAGTAAACAGATAGATGTTTCAGGACAGGGCAGGAAATGAGCACTCAACACATGCTGGCCAACTAAAACACATCCAGCCTCGATATATAATGTATGTGGTGATTTCTATTTTTTTGTGAGACAATACAGCAAAAGTAAACTTACAATACATATCTTGAATTTCTGCTCTAGGTTAATAGAAAGGATTTTAAGACCACAAATAAAACTGGTTGTGTAGTAGAGCAAAATGCAATGAATACAATGTGAAGAGCATTGAATTGTGTGAACTGTGGCTGCAGCAGGTGAGTTTTTCTGCTCCTGTGTCAGGCACTTTAAACACCTAGCTAGCCAGCCGCCCTCTGTAGAGTAAAACAGCTTAAATGTGCCAGGGAACATGTACCCTGCACAAATAATCAGGTTCCCGGTGAGAAAATGGCTCCTGCCTCAACTGTCACAACCCTGCTCCCCCTCTTCCACCCCCTCTCGCCCCCCACATCACCCATCACTCACCAATCCATCACCCTTCCCACAGAAAGGTGAGAAATCACCACCAGCCTCCAGCCTGGTCCTGCTACATCTGTAGATAACACACAGGCACACACACACACACACAGGCACACACACACACACACATACACACACACACACACACACACACACACAGTTTAATACATTCCCTTTGTTATTTATTCATCTTGGTCTTTTTGTACCACTCTCCTTGTTGAATTTCAATGTAGTCTGCTATAAAAATGCCAGATGGTAGAAAAACAGTAATGTCCAAGAATGCACTGTGATCACAGTCTTCTTTTTCAGTGCATGCCGCTCGCTTATTAGGTTTCAGCAATAAAACGAGCAGGGAGATCAGATCACATTTGCAGTCCGTTCTTGGCAACTGCTGCCTTCTTTCACACCATAGGATTTTTATATACAGTGTTTTGGACTATTGAAACCCGTTGATGTTTGGATAGCACATCATTTATCAAATTAGACTCTTAATTCCATCTTTTCTGGGTGGGCCGATGTTTTTAGTAGCCCTGCAGGATGTTTTGGGCTCACCCACACAGTGTGTATTTAGACTTTGTGCTGCTTCCACAGATGTCAACTTGAGTCACATGACTTGACTTCACAAAAAAGAGACTCGTAACTGACTTTAATACCAGTGAGTTGTGACTTTAGATGCAAGACTTTCTTATTACTTGCAAAACAATTACTTTGTGTGATCTCTGGCAACTTAACGTAACTTAAAGGTACCCTGTGGAGTTTTTGACCACTAGTAGTGGAGCAATGCTCTTACAAGTCGGTCTCCGTTTTGTTTGTATCTTGCACATGCATGAAGACGCACGAGCACGAGCACGAGCACGAGCACGAGCACGAGCACGAGCACGAGCATGCTGGTCACATTCCTGCCGTTGGTTTCACTATATTCCGCTGATCTACTAGAAGTGGTAATGCACCACAAACGTAGCAATGTGCCAGCAAAGGCAGTGAAGAAGAAGAGGACTGCTAGCAAGTGACCATGGATGTATACAATGCACAGTTAAAAATGTTTTGAAATGCTAATGTTTTATGAGGATGGAAATGCATGCAGCATGTTTGTTAGATCTCAAAGATACACACCATGCCTTTTGGTGTTTCTTGTTTTGTTTCCAAGAAAACTCCACAGCGCACCTTTAACACTGTACTCTGTCAGCTTAAAAGAAGCAAACCATCATTTAGAGGGATGTGAACATAGTTTCTTGCGCTGAATAACTCCTCTTTCCCGTCACAGAAACAGACACACATGCATCCTGATACTCCATCGACGAAATGGATCCTTTCAGGTGTTTGAAACTGTGATATGTTCCCCTCTTATTGATCAGGATGACATGGCAGGTCTGTAGTAACCTGATTCTTCTGGTACAGCAGCTACACTCTGTAGGGATGCTCATCAGCCCCCTCTCTTACCTTTACTTTTTTTTTTTTGTTGTTCAAGTCTGAATTAGACTTTAAAGTGATAATGCGTGAGTTTTTCTTTGCAACATAAAAATACGTCAAATTATTAATAGTTTGTCTTATGGAAAGATCTGCTTAAGGTCCCTCACGGTCATTTAAGTGCTTGTTATAAGCAATAAGCAGTCATTTTTACATATATTTCTTCCTCCTGTATGTATATGTGTGTATATGTACCTATAACTATATTTGTATGTACCGTACTATAGGCGCTTGTCACCACTGTGTATGTGTGAGTGTACAAATGAACAACATGTACAGAGCAGCATGTTGACAGGTGTCCATGTGAATGTGTGCAAGCGGGGGGAGAGAGGAGAAGAAACGGTGGAAAGGAGGGGGTGGTGGAGTGTGTGTGTGTGTGTGTTTGTGTGCACTCTAGGTTTTGTGTGTGTTAGTGAGAAAGAGGCTGTGAATGCCAAAGTGAAAGAAAAGGGAAAGCATGTATGAGGGAGGGAAAGTAAAAGAGAGCGAGAGGGAGAGTGGTCCATGTGTTATGTAAGTGTTGTGAGACATCTCTCTCTAACTCTAACTCTGTGTGTGTGTGTGTGTGTGTGTGTGTGTGTGTATTCTGTAGGCCTACAGATTAATCCAGTGGGTTTTATCCTCGGTGAATGGGACAGTGGGGCTTTGCAGTGATTATCCCTGCAGGCCACAGATGATTGCTTTGAATCTCCTGTACGTCTCACACCACCATGTTTCCCTGCATATCTGTGCGCCTGCATGTCATTCTGTCTGCCTAATTTATTGTGAACATACTGACGTTCAGTAAAAATTGACAGATCATAGAGTTTGAGAAGATGTCTGAAGGTGTTGCTAGACACATCCTTTAATAAAGGGTCTACTGTGATTATCCCTCTGATACAGTTCAAAACTGTTTCTGAAATGGTTTTAATGTGTGTTTTCTTCCTTTCTGACTGGCCACCTCTGTACTGTCTATCTTCCCGTCTGTCCATTTCTCTGGTTAATCTAGTCTCAATCCCAGCCCTCCTACCAGAGCTTTCTGTCGGCACGTCCTCCTTTGGATTATATAACGAGGAAATGTCAGAAATACAATCTGCTCCATCATCCCTGCTCAGCGGAGACAAAATTGCCCTGAATGCTGGGAACCATTTGTCATTTGGGCCTCTTAATCCTCCGTCACAGCGAAGGTGTTAAAATCAGAGCTGGGCATCTGAAACGTTACATTTTTACACTTGCTGCCAGGTGGTCAGGTTGTGACCTTGTACCTCTTTGCTCAGTCGCTGAGTGGCGGCCGCATGCAATTACTCTGTGGAACAATAGTGCTCAAGAAATGAGCCCCTAGGGTCTGTGATTCTGAAAAATAAAGGAAGTGCAAAGTTTTGTAACATTATAGGCATGTGTTTTGGTTAACATGGCCATTTTGGTGGAATTTCACAGAAAAATAGCTCAAAAAGGACATGTTTCGGCGTGATTTCCTCAGTGATTTTCCACAGCAGATTTCTCTCTGTGTGTCCCTCCTGTCTCTCCATAGGGAATGTTTTAATTCGGTGACGCCATATTGTCACGGCAGGCATTTCTGTGGGCAGAAAGCCAGCACTGTGTGAGCTTTTCTACCTTGTTCCATTCACATTCAACCGCTGTGGTCAACCTGGATGGAAATGGGGAAGGCGTGATTATAAAGCTGTTCTCTGAACACTCTGACTTCCATTCTTCATTTTTCAATATTTTGAATTTAAGTACTTATACCTAGAAGCCTAGTTTTAGCTACTAGAGGAATTGAATGGGAAATAAGAATGAAATAACTCATAGATGCTTGAGTACATTTTGTTCACATGAAAGTTTCAGAAAAAATCTTTACTTGAAAACGTTTTTTCAAGTCAAAGTTAAATCCATCTTATACTATAACACACATGCAACTATAATAGCTTAAAGATGAGGGTTTTCTATCCAGTTATCTTCAGATCAGTCTATTTGAAGTTATTTTAAATACTGGTCTGATTGCATCTAGACTACAGAGAATTCAGATCATGATTGGCCTTATCATTTCACTGTCTGGTTTTGAAGTTAAATGTGACAAAACAATGTGAGCAAATTGTGATTTTTATGCATCCAGAATTGTTCTTTAACGCATTCAGGACCATGGCAGGTCACCCAGAAAGGACTGTAGGCTTTAATTCTGTGTCATCGCAGATCAAACAAAGAGATCTTCTCACAAAGATTAAGTTTAATTTTCATTTCATTCTCATTATTTTTACTTGCATTAACAGCCAAGTTGTTTTTGAATGTCTATGTGTGTTAGACTGGTATAGCATGTTAGTGTACTCTTTAAGTCCGTGCATTTGCATACGTGTGTGTGGCATTGGTACGTGTATGGTATATTAGCAGTCAGGCATGAAGTGGTGGGTGTGCTGTCAGAATAGTTTAGCCCTCAGGCTCCCATCATGCTCTGTGGCCCGGTCACGTCTTGGCATATGTGTTTGCTGCTTCTGGGTCAGCATGGAGGTACAGTATGAATGCTCTGGTGGTTTGTGTGTGGGATTGTAAAAAACTGCACTAAACCAAAAACACGTTGTCTACTTGTAATAGAAATAGATAGAATAGATATGACTGAATTAATACTTTTTTTGGTCAATAGACTAATAATAAATGTTCAGTTTCAGTGATAGACTCACGTTTCTGCATAAGCTGCAGTACAAAACGCTACTTTCATTTGCCTTGGAGTCAAATGTGCATTTTTGTTTTACTTGCCTGCTAGAAGATGGATAGAAACGGTTCTAAACTCAAAAAGTGACAAACTACACAGTCTCCTAGAAATTATGTTTATATACAACTAATTTGTTTAAAAGGAAAAGCAATGGATGCTGACCGGATTAGGTTTTGTGTGAACAAAAAGAGGAAATGCTGTGAATTAACATAGCTGCCAAAATATCAGATCTTGCAGTACAATATCCGCCTGTAGTGACCTCAGACTCTGGTCTCAAAGCGCTGCACTCTGTACGCTCACCATCCGCCCTAACTACCGTCCTGTAACTCCAGTGTGGTACATAAATAAAAAAAAACCTTTGCCTCGGAACATAATTCAGGCAGAGATTACGTTGGCACCACACCACGACATAATTAAACAATTTAGTACGACGTAAACATAATTTCTAGGAGACAGGGTTGTGTGAATATAGTGAACAGATGGAACAGTTAATCTCTCAGACCCTGAAATTATTCTGAAAGAGAGACGCAGCAGGAAATGAAGACAAACAAAGAAACATGAGCTACAGGAAGTGATGCGCTGCAACAATCCTGGACCTTCGCTGTTGTGTGGATGTACCTAATATAATATGAAGGCTGAGTCTGTACGACAAGGTTGATTATATACACTGTATATATATTGCTCTGTTTGGTCCTGAGCAGGCAGGTTAAAATCGACTGACAGACTGACCAGACATCAGTGAATATAGGCGAGTGTGTGTTCGTGTGTAATTGAAGGGTATCAGCCTCTCCATCTTAACAAGAGCATCTCTGATGGCAGGATAAGTGTTTTTCCAGGGTAGAGTAGGATCTGCATGGTTACACAACTGCGTGTGTGTGTGTGTGTGTGTGTGTGTGATCTATTAAAGTGTATTGACTTCAACAGAAAGCGGAAAGAGATCAGACCGGGGCACCGCATCAGATAGCTTACTTAACTTCCTGCACATATAAACATGCACTGAGACTTGACTTGAATTTGGTTATTTCCCTCATTTCATTGTGCCTAAATATATTTTATAATCTGTACGGCAGGCAAATGTAGCGTTGATATTGTGCTGATTCTGGTTCTGACTTGCGTTAAGGTTTTGGGCCCTGGTATACCTGCTTGAAGGTCTAGTTGTGATTAGGACGACACCATCAGTTCAAGTCAGGACTGCCCGACTCCTTTACCAAATGAAATCATCTCAGTGATGACACAGGCAGGCTAAAATAATAGACGCTAAAGAATATTATCTTATGCACCTAAATGAACTACAAATCCAAATGTTTTTTTGGTGTGGATATGAATGGTTCTTGTGCCTCATATCCATGTGAACACAGTTATTTACATCACAAACTGACAATGAATGAAGGCAAAATGTTCACCTTGCAAAATCAAATCAGTTTGCAGCTACAAATCTGCAGTGGTATGGTATGTAAGCATGCATCTTTGGAACCATTTGGCTTCATTTCTAAGAGGTTTTTAAGGTGCACCTCTGAACCAGGTTGGGACCCCAGATGGTCACAGTCATATTATTAGATACATTAAATCGATGAAAATAAATAATGTAATCTGGCACACACTGAGACCAACTGCTGCAATAATAATGGAGTGCCTGATAGTATAGGATATACAAAAACCCCTAGACCACACATACTGTACACACATGCACACGAACAGCCACATGTAGGTGAACACATGCACACACACAGCCGTTGTATTAATAATGTTGACCTGGCTTCATCCAGTGAATAATGAAACATGGTTCTGCTTTGATGTGGCAAGATGTTGGACGCTCCCACACACACACACACACACACACACACACACACACACACACACACCCTTGTCTGCCCTGCTGCTGCTGCTTTCCTTCTCGTCCTTGAACCAGTTCTCCCTGTGTGGAGTTTTCAGTTTTCGAGTGTAGAGAAGTGTTATCCCTCAGAGAACACACACACACACACACACACACACACGCACACTGTTGTATTTAGTGTGACATGGTGGGTCTGCAGTCTCCCTCAATTTCAGTTTAAATGGACAGAAGAGAGAACGCAAGCATTGGTGGCATGTCGGTGTTGTAATTACAGAGATTATTATGAAGCCATTATTGTAAAGTTTTAAGCTGCGGTCTGGTTTACCTGCTGTTGTACTCATTTTCAAGAGGATTTCAGGAGGAAAGATAACATCGATGGAAGGCAGGAGGTCAAGTCTGGTGCAAATAGAGGAGGGAGAGAGGGAATAAGAGGATGGTAAATGTTCCTCAAAGAGATTTCTGCTGTGTCTTTGTTCAAAATCACTAATATCACCTCACTTACCTTCAGTCTGAGATAAGAGCTGTGCAAGAATAAGAACAAAAAACTAATCTCACTATGTTGAACACTTTTTCAGCTTTCCATTACTGCTCCTTCATGCATGTTCTTCCTGCGGGGTTGAATTGTTGCCCCTCCAGAAATCCATTTATACAAACAAAGGGAGCATTACAGAAATAGCAATGCTAATTTTCAGTCACACTGTGCCCACCGTCTCATTTCCCACCGCCTCTCTTACTAATCCGCAAAAATACAAATGCCTGAAAGAGGGAGAAAAGTGCACTAGATATCCTAAAAATCCACCAGATTTAGGTTAGCGCTTCTATAAACACGTGAGAAACATACAACTGAACAACTGACAAGCTGACCTGGTTTCCCTGACTGTGGATTTCAGTGCAGCCAGAGTGTTCTGATGTCCTATTTCCTTCACAAACATTGTTTATCTCAACTGAACACGGCGCTTGATTGATAGCAGTCTTTTCGGTTCAGAGTCGAGGCAGTTTATCACGACAGCCTGACAGTCTGCTACAGTGAAGGATGCTAAACAAGTGTGACTTCATCTTTTTCATCCTGCAACTCTCCTGAATTGGCCCTCTATGCAGTGGAGGACATTGTAGATGCAATGCATTTGTCCATCATCCAGGCTGCATTAAATCTACCTGCAGGTGTTTTTTTTACTCATTCTTACAAAGGAGATTTAAATTAGCATTTTTATAACATCTCTCAAACAGAACCCCACAGAAATACTTTCAATGGTAGATGCTTTACGTAAATGAAGCATCTACGTTGATGTGAATTAATAAATGCTGATGGATGTCCCTTGCAGTCATCTATCTGGATACAAATCCTTTGTTTTACCCTCTTCAGTGTTGTTGGTGATCCTCTGGTGGATTGTTGGCTGTTTAGTGCTGAATTTCAGTGAAAATGTTGTAACCTGATTAAAGTCTACTGTATATTACAGAGGCACATGATGAGACAGAATAGCTTCAAATGTCAAAGAAAATATTTGATGTTTCTTTGTATGTATCCACGAGGGCAACAGAACCTTGTGAACTACTGTATGTTTGGCTGCATGTGTTTAGGATGAAGAGTGACTGGTGTTTATTTCCACTTCTAAATTCTATGCTGCATATCCGTCATTCTAAAATGCACCTTCTGTCTTTATTATAGGTGTTTGTTTTTTTTACCTTAAATATTTCTTATAACCCCCAAACTGGACACAGACTTTAGGCAGAAGTTGGACTGACCTCAGTGATCAGAGTGAAGTGGTCAATGTCCAAAACTATTATTGTGCTTTAATTTGGCTTGTTCAATCGTCATTACCTGTATTACTCTGGATTGACCTCATTATCACTGCATTTTCATTTAATTCATCTAAAAAATCATATTGATTTTGACCCTAACCCTATAATTCACATTAACACTATTCATATTGAACAGCATATACATTTTGTATTCCATGATAGTAGTCTGTTATGTTAAACATTTGTTCACAATACTACCCTTACCATAAATGGCCATTTCAACTAGTTGGTAGATCATGCAACAAAGTTGTTAGACTGTTTGAGGGGTATTCATTTACATTACTCTACACACACACACACACACACACACACACACACACATAAATATAAGATATCACTGTAAATGTGGTCTACCAAACCATAGAGATGATTAGAGTGTTAACAGTGACCTCATCCTGACCTGTAGAAGTAGATGTTAACAAAAACTCACAAGCAGTCCCACCATCTGCCCCTCCTCTCAAATCTTTTTTCAAGTCTTTTTTATGTTGCTGTTATGTCCCATATCACATCCTATTCAAACAGGAAATACATTTCCAAATGTCCCATGAAACACACTTCAGTAGTCATTACATGTTATCAGTAGGTACAATCACTGCATATGAAGTACATTATACATATAAACGCATACTGTAGATCCTTGAATCTTTGGACTGAAAACTGCAGTGTTGTGTCCCTCATCTATCAGTCATATCAGTATGTAATAAATAGTTTTTCATAATAATGTAAAAATTGCAAACTCCAACCAACAGTTGAAAGAGTCCAACAATGCTCCTTCATCACTGACAGCTCTTTCTGTGTTTTGTTCATACAAAGGCATTCTGTGTTTTCAACAGGGCTTTTAGTTTTTAGGGTTTTCAGAGAGGAATTTTCCATTTGTATGCTTTGACAGGATTTTTCTTTGTTGCCTGAAATAGCTTGTCTTTGGATTCTTCCGCGATCGAGGGCTGTGTAGCTGTATGTTAATCATGTCAGCCTATGACAGTGCTAATCCAGTCCCCTTCTGGAGCTCTGTGTCGAAACTGTATGCCGCTCTGTTGCACCACGCTCTATTCTCACACACGCTATGAAACAAACTTAACTAGTTCAAAAGCTCTCCACAACATGACATGAGATGGTAGCCTGTCTGGTGCACTGGTGCTAGATGGATTTGTAGGAAGGAAGCGATGTGTTGACGGATGTGACAGATGAAGTGGGAGGCAAACAGACAAGAACGTCCAACTAAACCAACAAAAGAAATGCAGACAGAATGACAGACGTAGGAGTCCAAATATAAACAGCTGCACTTTTCACTGTTCAGTCAGACATATGGGGATTTGGTCCAATAATAAAACAAAACAATAACAATTTCCATCTTTTTGTTACAATAAATGGTGAATATGCTGCTGTGTTCAGGTTCTTACCTGTTTGGCTCATTGAGGTCATGTCCTGGCTCTTTCCAAACCTCCTGTCGTCCTGTTTCCGCATCTCCCTTTAACAGCTTTTGGGATTAATGCTATTAATATTCTGATCAATAATTCATTGGTGCCCTTTTAATGTCTCCATTTAAGTCAGTGTTCTCCGCTTGAATTTGTTGCTCACCTTTTCTTTGATGAGAAACACACATTGCTGTGGCGTTTCACTTTCTTTTGTCCCTTGTCCTCATCCTGTAAATGTAATGATACTTTCTGTAGGTGGCAAGATTTCAGACATAATTGCTTCTCATGCTGACTATCCAGCCCTAATTCCAGTACTTGAAAATGAACCACCTCCTGTGAACCAGGTGGTTTGACCTGGGGAAGACCCCAATTGACACCAGCTGTCAAGTATTCAGCTGCAAATTGAGTCATTGTAGTGATATATCAGTCAGCTACAGATGAGGCATTTATTTATAGGTACATGGTATACATTATTACCTGTCAGGAATATTTTTTCTCTCGTTCTCTTACCTGGACATACACTGTACACATTCATAGACAGAGAGAAGGAGATGAAGTGAAACAAAGACAGCAAGAGAGAGGAGATATAGTTAGAGGAGTGAGTGTATGAGAGGGAGGAGAGGAAACAGTGGAGAGTAAATCCTCTTTCCCTGCTGACTTTAATCTCTCCACGGGCTGAGCCTGGCAGTTCAGGCCTTACAGCAGCCGTCAGTCGAGACGAGTGACAGCCAGCAGGGCCGCAGGTGGGGGATGGGGGCGGCCGGACCTCGTGTTATGTCCGCTGTCTGTCAGAGGAAGTGACTTTCAGAGTGGGATGGATGGACAGGGAGAGAGAGAGTGAAGAGATGATTGTTTTTGAGTGACAATGCAAAACATTCAACAAACAAGCTTGAAAAAGTGAGTCACCTGAAAAGGTAGAGAGTTTTTGTGGCTGTAAATGAAGTGACGCTACAAGTAAAAATCAATGGGTTTCTCTCAGACTTGAGAGGAGACGCTGTAGTGTTGTGTGTCTTTAGTCCAAAGCTAGCTGAGAGGACCTCTAGCTGAGCTAACATGAGCACACCGTTTTCTTTTTGTTTTGTAACTGTAACTCAAACTAAGACAGCAGGATAATTTAGTAGAGCAACAGAATTCTACTTGGTTGTTGTGTGCAAATTATACTGTATGTGTTTACAGGACAGTGGGTTTTATTTAAGCACATACTACGGTTAGCTCATGTACGCACTGACTTAGTATGCATACTGACTGTTTTGAGTATACTTACTTTTGTCACTTTCCCAGTGTGAACACACTCAAAAGCTGTTAGATCTCGTATATGTAGTATGGATTTGGGACCAGGGTTATGTCTTATAACAGGAAATGATCAGATGCTTGTCAGTCCAACAAGCATGGAATCTGTGCTAAACTGCAACTAAATTGGTTTTAAATGGATGTCCAGGAGGAGCAGCAGAGGGATGCAGGGATTGTACATTTATGGGTGAGATCAGATGTTTTAAGGTCACAGGGGACCAATGATTATCCAATCAGGGACAAGTGATGGGAGCACATAATTCCTATACTCGGCATACAAGCAAATGTAGAGAATGAAGACTAAATAGCTTCACCAACAACACCCAGAATAGATGTTGTGTACGGTAAAGGCTTAATTGAAAATAAGATCTATGCTCAGAACCAGAATCAGAAAGATAAATTGAAATGTTGATCATGATTTTGACAGAGCATGTGAGAGCACAGGTCTGGATGTTATTGACTGAGTGAGATGCTACAGTATTTAGTTGGTGTTAAAGGTTTGTAAATGTACTGTGATGGGTACATGACAAGTACAGAGTTTTTTTTTATGGAAGATTATCAGTACTGTTGCCATTGACAACACAACCCTGGCAATGCTATCAACAAGTGGGCATTGAGTAAGCATGGCGATGGATGTGATCAGCCTTGGTTTGTTGCCATTTTGAAACATAATTTTCTAAAATGGAGGCGAGATGCATTTCTTTAATTTAATTGAATTTGTGTTCAGACTGAACTTTAAAAAGTCATGTTTTGCTGATAAAATCATGTTTCTTGTCCCACCTAAAACAAGGTGGATTTCCGTTCAGTTCAGCTGTATTTTTTCTCCCCAGGTTTCCTCTTTTATAACATAAAACCTTGTCTCCTGTGTGTATTGTTCACCTGTAATGTAGCTGATCTATGAACTGAAGCTTAAGGAGCTCTGGATTACAGCGTCAGCCAAATGGCTAAAATGTAAAATGTCAACATAAATATTTCAAAATGCAACTGTGTACCAGGCATAGAAGACAAACACACACACACACACACACACACACACAGAGAGAGAGAGAGAGAGAGAGAGAGAGGACTTGAAAGAAGGAGAGTAGCACTTTGAAAAGGCTGGGGGTTTTTTCATCTCTTTTCCCGGCACATGTTCAATTATTAACCGTCCTGACGACTCCACTGGGATGGAGGCAGAAACAGACAGACAGAAGGCGGAGCAGAACAAGGAGATACTTTATCAAACATCCAGCTGTGACTCGAACTGACCTTGTGTCTATTCACCTCAGAGAGCTTCTGACTGGGACTGATTGATGGATGTCTCGGGTCTTGAGCAGAAAACTAACTATTTAGGTCCCAAAATCTGGTACATCATCAGAATTCCCCAGCTGTTTTTGCTATTTTGCTGCTTTGTGGTGTGTGGTGTGGAAGGCCAAATGATCATTAATGGCTTTAGACAGGTGCATAACCCTAAATATACTGTAGCAATATCATAGCAACTTAAAGTAAGCCTAGAATAATTTGGATTTTGTAGCACGTTCCACTTTTATCCATGAAAACCTGGTCATTTTTGCTGTGGCAGATTAATAAAACTGACAGTGCCTGATTGAGTCCAAAAGTCAGCGGTCCCTCAGTCCCATTGCTGCACTTTATATTTCAGTAGATTAGATTACATAAAGCTTTAATGATCCCCAAACTGAAGGCTGCTGGGTGGTTAATTTATATCAGCGACAAGGCACATTAGAACAAAAACTCCTCAATATGATTTGTGCAACAGAGACAAAAAAAGCAAATGATATCTGATTGAACCATATCAGATTATTTGCTTCATTAAAGTCTTAATTCATCAGAGAAACAGTTGTGGAGGGAGGGGAGAGAAGGGATGAAGGAAACAAGGAGACTGAGCTGGTTTCCTTTGTCTCGTCAGCCCTCATCTCCTTCGTCCCGGCAGCAGCAGCAGCATGTCGCTCTTTCAGCCTGCAGAGTTACAGCCACATACATTTTTCATGGACCCTACCTCCAGCTCTGCTGCGTGTGGCTGTATGAAATACTGTCTGGCAGCGCGTCAGAGGAACAAAAATAGACCCTTGTCTCTGTCCTGATACTTTTTCTTCAAACCAGTAGAGTGATGGAGCTCCTCCCTCGTTCATCTCGATTCACTGTTGATCCCTGAGGAGGAAATTCGGGGTCAGCAGGGTGGAGGTTTGAACTCGGGGTGTGTGCAGCAGCAATATCTCTCCAGTGGAGAGTGTGTTTGTGGGTGTACATACGCACGGTTGGTTGCACATGTGACTGAGGCTGTAAACAAAATCAGAAGCTATTTACCCACAGCGTTTTAAACAGTGAATTATGCATCACTTGTGCTGATGAGGTAAGACTTTTGCCTTCAGTTGACAACTCTGGTGCCCTTTTTTTTATCTCAAAGTCTGTTTCATCTCTTTTGTTGATGGTCTTTTTCTTTACTGTCTGCAGTGACGGAGCAGGTATGACATAGGCTTTCACACTTCAGTATTGGTCAGCTCTGACCACAGGAACTTTTCCACGAACCTTTATATGAACTCAGAGAACTTTACCTGCATTGAGAAATCCCAAAAAGTAGTTCCAGTTTGTGTAAAATGGCTCTTTGACAAGTTTAGTTCAGAAAGGGGTCAAGTCAAGGTGTAAAAAGCCCTCGACTGTTTTGCTGAAGGACACTTTGACAATAGCTACTCCTTAGAATGATTGAACTGTTGACCCTGATGTTATCGAACAACCTCTCCAACCTCAAGATGAATCCGAACTGAAGAAGATGATGAACTCTCAAAAGACAATTATGAATATTCATTCATTTGTTAGAAAACTGAACTTGATTCGACCTCAACAGTTCAGTGACCTCTCAAGTCATCACAAGCAGCCAGTATAATGAAGGATCAGAGCTGTGCTGCCTTTAAGATAAGATGTCAATGATGTGTCAATGTGTTGTTTCAAGTTGATGTGGTGTTGTTGTTTCGATCTGAATGCTAGGTAACGCTCCGAAATCCTCTGACTTGTTGGTGTACTAACCTCCCTTTCTTTCTTTGTCCCTCCCAGTCTTTCTTGTTTGAAGTCAAAGTTCAACAGTCATCATGGCGGACGAATCAGACATGCGCAATGAGCTGGCCGACCTGCAGACACGCGCAGACCAGATAGCTGATGAGGTACAGCAGAAGACACACACCTGGATAAACATACTTACATGTCGACGCACACACAAACACTGATGTCATCTGCTCTAGTATCGAAAAGATAGATAATATAGATAATACATCACATTTGTTGTCTAGTTTTTTAATTGTGCACCTTAACATGTATCACATTTAAGGAAACATTTTCTAATATCCTGAAATATTGCTTGTTATATATTCATTATTAATCTCAGTAAGAAGTGTTGCATTTATCGTAATATGGGACACATCACCTACTATTTCTTTTCAACTCTTTTTTTTTGGAGAAAACAGAACAATTGAGAGATTTTTACAGTCTAAATTGATTTTGGCCTCATGACCATGATGATGTGCCATTTGAAAATGACATGTTCTCATAAGGACGCAGATGTGTCTCCAAAGCCTCCTCAGCTGCTTTAATGTGACCCCCCCCTTGTTTTAGCAGTTTGTTCTCTAAGTCTTGTTCATCAAGAACGAGAAGCTTTTTTTGGAGAAGGGAGAACTTTGGCCTTTTTAATGAGTTGAGAGGAGCTCAGGAAAGAGCAGATAATTCTGTGCAGCAGAATAATAGAGCAGCTCAAATGGCCTTATTAAACATTCATGAGGAGATAATGCAAGGCCGAGAGGCTCCACGGGTGTGATGGGAGGAAAGGAAGGGAGAAACGAAGGAGGCAGAGATGGATGGAGCGACAGAGGGGAGAAGGAGAAGAAGCGGGAGATGAGGAGATAACAAAGGGGAAAGAGTGAAATGAGGATTAGGGATGAAAAAGTATTTGGTTTAAGAAGTGGATGAGATTCCGAGGGATCGAGCAGAGGGTAGAAAGTTCGCAAACAAAAGGTAGAAATCCGATAATTAATCCTGGGAGCAGAAAAAAGGAGAGGAATAATCAAGGCTCATTACATGACTGAGTATCTGTGATTTGTCTGTCTACGCATTTGAATAAAGCGGTGGTCTTTTCCTCTCCTTTGTTCACCTTTCAAATATGCCTCTTATTGCTCCATCTTAACACACTGAGACGTCTCTCTGATAGTTGTTACAGGTGTTGTGTTGTATGTCTGTATGTCTGTATTCGCTCTCTTGTGGACTCTCAGCTAATCATTTTGCTCTCTCTTTCTCTCCCTGCAGTCTCTGGAGAGCACTCGGCGTATGCTGGCTCTGGTCGAGGAGGTGAGTCCACATCACATGACCGGCCACAACTCGTGATTACACAACCAACGATTTGTTGACATTAACCAATGCCTGTCTTGTGTTAAAAACTAAAGATGGAGCCTTTTCTCCGTACATGGTTAAACTTAACTTAACTTCAGTTTTATGTTTGAGGTACATTTTTGGTTTCACCTGGTCAGTCAGCTCATGGATCAGCTCTTTAGCACTCATTTATTACGTGCCAGTCTGCATCTTCACCCTCAACTCTATTAAAGGAGGGACTTCATTGAGGGAACAGTCTCAGTAGGTTCAGTAACAATTATTTGAAAGGTGAAATACAAATTTTAATCAGCAGGTAAACATGTGAATGAACCAAAGTTTATTGTGCGTCATCCTTACTAAACAACTCTCAGAGCAGAGTAAGATCAGCTGGAGGAAACCCCCAGGTAGCTCACCCAAAGAAAACTTAGCATACTGGGTCTTCAAACAGTAATGGCACCAACAGGGTAATGTTGAACACCTCTTCCATGAAGCAAACATTTCACAGGTAGGGAACAGGCCAATAGAATGACCGCACACATGGTTACACATTAGGAGTGGGCAGTCTGGATAAAATCTTACATCACGGTATAGATGTTCTTCATATCTTTTGCCTACGAACTCAGTGCTTGTTTCAGTGGTTCATGCAGATCCAGGGACAGCAGTTTTGCTTCTTCCAGGCTCACATGCAGGGCTGCCGAACTGTAGCTTGTTTCTTACCCTTAGTTTGTCAGGTACCTAAGGCAGGACACTGTGTCAGTATGCCAGGAAAAGCTAACGTTAAGTCAGCTTTAAGTATTTCCAAGCTGATTTTGCTGTTTTTACTGGCATTAGATTGCCATGAGTGTGTGTTGGGCCTCTAGTTACTGCTACTGGCTTCAGAGAGATGGCCCTGCTCAAACCTTTGGACCAGTCATCGTGTCTTAATGAGACAAAGCCATGAGGGACCGCGTGAGACCTGGGGCTGACCTAAACAGTGACCTGCTCGACAGACTAGCCTTTTCACTGGCAGCAGCTGGACATTTGACCTTTGAAGTTAATGCCAAGGGCATGCAATTTGCTCATTTCAACCTCCGATTTGAAAATGTCCTGTGGTTTGTCCGTACAGAGTGTGTCTCCATGTGATGCTCCCAGACGGCAGTTCTTGAATCGAAACCAGAGAAAGACACAGACAAACAGGGACTGTGTCATGTTTTTGGCTTCTTGTCTCCTCTCTTGCTGAGAACATGCTCTTTATCCATCTCTCCAGAGAAATGGGCTCAATATAGACTGCAATGTAGCAATAAGACAGCATGGATTATGGATGAGACTCAACATGCCTCTTCATATAATACAGTAGACATTATAAAACTATGGCCTGAATATTCTTTTTACAAGTAAAGTGATTAGATTTTCAGCTTTCTGAAGGTCAAAGCTGATCATGTGACAGTGTGACTTTTAGTTTTTAATAGTCCATATGTTGACAGTAGTGGACCTGCATGCAGAATAGCAACAAAACAGAGCGGTCGTAATGCCTCTGCGTGCCTAGAAATAAGGAAACAGTCTCATCTGTAGTTGTTCTAATTTTACTGACTCTTTATCCGTGTTACCAAAATTAAAACCAAGTCTGTAATTTTTATATTTTCTGCATTATTTGGTCATAAAAGGGATTCTGTTTCTGACCATTCAGTGCACCTCTCCTTCCAGTACACCGTGAGCACGTGCTAATACTCCATGACCTCTGTGTTAAAAGGGTTTACAGTGTGCTTACACTAATTGAATAAGTGGAGAGCAGTCAGCGCAGGGAGCACACTCGCCCAGTGATCTCTCTGAGATCTGTGCACTGATACCTGCCTGTTCAGGCCTGTCCAGATCTGATAGTGTTTCTAAAAATATTAAAGGACAGTGATGGCATTTAGTTTAAGCTATCCTGTGCTTTCTCTGTGAAGATGAAGCAATACCCCAAATATTACCGTTACCACTTATTATTATTATTCATTCATGATTAAAGGAAGGCTATGAGAGAGAAAAAACACAAACTAGATGGTTTGATAGCACTTTAAAAACAGCTGTTTGATGTTAATTTGTTCATTTAAGCTTGAAGAAAAGCTAAACTCCATATTTTCACCTACAGAAAGTAGTCGATCATTTAACTCAGTAATCGTCTCCATTATCAGATTTGCTTTGCAGGAGTTTTCTGTGCTGTTTCCTTGCTTCTAACAACACTCTTCTTCTTTATGATGTTTACTTGAACAACTTCATCAAATTATCCTGCATGATGAGGTCATCACTGATTTCACTCTGTCCACACATTTGGCTTTATGTTGTTGTTAACTGGAAAAAATAGCCTGGCTGTAAATGAGTGTTGTAAGAAATTACAGAAGAGCTTAAACAGACTTCACTTTGATTAAACCCTGTGGCGACACGTCTGTTTTTTTTTTCCTCTTGTTTTGGTGGCAGACTTTAAAAAATGAATTAAGGTTAATGTCAACACTTTACACTTTATCAGTAATGCCTTAATGTTGTGAAAAAATTATCCATCTTGAGTGCTACACAAGGATAATTCTCCGTTCATAAAATAACAGAAAGAAAGTAAAACATGGTTAAAATAACCTTGCAGAATAAATCCCCTAAAACCCTTCCCTCTTTAAGCCTTCTCTCCTCTTCTAGATCCTTTAAGGATCACACCCACTCTGTTCTTGCACTGCAGCTCTAACTCTCCTAACTCTCTTGTTTGTTATGATGTTGATGATCCAGAAATGAATGCTTATTCTAATTTTGTACTCAGTAAATTGCTCTGGCTGAATTCGTCAGCCTAATACCTAAAATGTAATTATAAAATCCATTCAGAACATGTATCATAATGTTGTTATGCATGGATTCTCATTGCATCGACTCACATTAGAGAGCAACACAGTGAAATCAGTTTATATGAAATGAAAATGTACATGGTAAATCTGAGAAGACTATTATAACAAACGCTCTGTATTATATGCTGTATATCTGGATATACAGCATGTACAGTACACATGTGTTACTGTAATAACTGATGTATAAAAGCCATAAAACACTCGAGAACATTCTTTCCCGGAAACATGAGTGTGTTATTTCTATAAACAAAGAGACTGCATAACAATGTCAGTTAGTGGTCAGACTGTAGAAACACTCACAGTGAGTGATGTAATGTGTCCTTGTCTCATGCAAATATGACCCATAATTCCAGTGTGTGCAACATGACCTTTATTTTGTAAGACTGCAGGAAATGCGAGAGTGTATCTCCTACCATCAACTGACTGACACGTCCTGTGGTACCTCACAAATAAAGAAAGGTGCAGGGCTGAAGTCTGAAGCGTCAGGACTGAGAGCACTGTTCAAATTCAAGTGATGATGCTTCTTCTGATTTGACTGGAGTAAATATACAGGGTCCTGTGCGATCACATCGTACACAGCACAGTACAGTCAGCGGCCTGCGTGTGTGTGTGTCAACAGGACAGGTCTGACAGTGTAGTAGATTTACACACGTCTGTTCGACTGTGTGTTAAGGCTGTGCATTATTGGCTGTGAGCAGAGATAACATGATGTCACACACAAACTGACCTCTGTCTGCCCACTAACACAGGAAAAAATCAGTGACACAAATTATATCAGTCCATTAAAGGAATAGTTCAACGATTTAGGAATTGTACTTTGCTGCATAGTTAGGTGAGAAGATTGATACCACTCATGTTTGTATGCTAAATATGTAGCTGGAGCCAGCACACGGTTAGCTTAACTTGGCACAAAGACTGGAAGTAAGGGAAAACAGCTAGCCTGCCTCTGTCCGATGCTAACAACGTCCACCTACCAGTACCTCTAACTAACATTTTATATCTTGTTTGTTTAATCTGACAACAAAACGTGACAAAATGGCGTCGTAGAGTTTCTGCCTGTTTCTAGTTGTTATGCTAAGCTAAGCTAACCGGCTGCTGGCTGTAGCTTCATATTTAACAGACAGTCATATTGACCTTGTAATCAAACTCTCAGCAAGCATGTGAATAAGCGTATTTTCCAAAAAGTTCAAACTATTCCTTGAAGTCTTATTAGTATTTATAGTGGCAATTATCTTTCAAAATAATTCAAAATAATTATTTTGCACTAGCTTTGTTGTCTCTATGAGAAGCTGATCAGGCATGGTTACCATTTCTAGTATTAAAACCTACATTTTCATTGAATTGCATTACTTTTAAAACAGCAAAAATTGAATCTATGCATAATTCCCATGCACAGTATCTGAAGCGTATCAGCAATGGAGACATGAGGTGTAATGAATTCTCTTATTCATTCATTGAAAAGATCCAGAGATATTGAAGTTCTTATGAAAGCTGTTATCTTCACACCAGGCCTGCAGGGAACAGAAATGAGAAACTACTTGGTGGCTCAGAATGAAATGTGGAGAAAGCAGGTGAGAGAGATGGAAATGAAAATGACAGAAAGTAAGACGGAGATGAACACAAGATGGAGACGAGAAAAGAGTAAAAAGATAAGGAGAGAGGTAGAGAGGAGTCTGTGAAGGACATCAAGTCCAAATTCAACGCCTCTGTGGAGCAGAGAAATGGGAGATCTGTTTGAAGATGGACGTGATATCACATTCAGGCTGTAAAATGACTAGAAACCACTACACTGTTGTCTCTATGAGAAAAATATAAAACATAGCAAGTCATTTAAACCACACTTTGAGTCTTAAAACCTCGATTGTGTTTAAAGACGTAAAAATCACATGGTATTGTTGATTTGCATTCAAAGGGGATTTTCACTTGGGGGGGGGGGGGGTTCCATCTGTTATAGGAGAAACAAGATTTAGACTGGAAGACTTTTTGGGATGGATATTGTGTTGTAGGCTATAGTGCTACTCTAGACCCAAGGCAAATGGTTTGAATGTGATTCTCTGGGGGAAGAAATCATTAAATACTAAGATGAGTTACATGAGAGGATTGATACCACTCTCATGTTTGTATTGTAAATATAGATATATCTATCTCTCTGCAAGACAGCAAAGAAGCGTCTTTTTTAGAAAAAAATATTTTGACATTTTAAGCTAATGAAGCTAATGAAGCTAATTACCCCCTCTGCAGTCAACCTGACGAACATGCCCCCCCCCCCCCCCCCCCCCCAACACACACACACAAACACAAACACAAGTTATACGCTATATTAATGTACACCACCCCTGTCCCCCCCTGCGTTACATTAACGCACCCACCCCCTACTGGACACTTTATTTGGTCACTCTACTGCCAACTGCACTGTCTGTTATTATAGTTGTATGTTCGTATATTATTTATCTTATATTATTCTTCTACCTGTAAATACTCAACTTTTTCAATTTCAAAAATGTACAGTTATATTTTTACATGTTTGTTGTCTGTCAGATTATATGTTAAAGCACCATCATGATTCTGATAAGCTAATGAAAAATAAATGAACCTAAAATGCACAAGTAGATTTGTGTTTACAAGATATCATCTCAGGTAGTGGTTGACCAGTAGCAGGGCAGAAGGTGGACATGTGGTGCAGTTGTCTCTACAGTGACTGAATTAGAATAGACACCAGGAGACAGCAGAGTGGATGTCTCAATGAAAAATCAATAGCTGGCTACTGAGGACTCTGTCTTAATGTCAACAAACCTTCATTCTCTTTATTTGTCTTGTTCTTTTTGTCTTTCCTTCTTTTTATCTTCTTTCCCTCAGTTATTTTTTTTTTTTTCATGTATTTCCTGCCTGTATTGCCTTTAGCATTTCTTGACTTCATTTATGCAGGGCAAAGTGACAATGGTTGTGTTTCCTTTAAGGATTGTAACTGATACAGACATAAGCTTCAGTCTTTTAGTAACACCTGTAATTCACCTGACCTTTAAGACAACATAGGTTTTGTGCCTGAACATGATTTAAGAAAGAAAGATTTAAGAACAAAGAAAGAAAGAAAGATGAGTTTTAAATATTCATCAGAAAATTATTTTGGGAGAAACTGCTACAAAGTCACCAGGTCCTAACTGTAGCCTGTGTGACTCACTGTATCACAGCAGAGTGTGAAAAAGACCTGATAGTCTGTGTGCATGTGTGTGCGTATTTAACCAGCCATGCAGAAAGATGTGATGTCATCATATCAGACTTTGCCAGTTGGCGTGGTCAGATATCCTGTCCTGTAGTTCAGGAGCCACGACTTCCCTCCCATGTCTGTGATTTCCCATGGTTCCTAGAGGGTAAACAAGAAAAACTAAACTAAAAAAGTACATGTATCTGCAAACAAACTGCTGAGGGATTATTAAATTAAGATTAATTTGTCCACAATGCTCATGTAAATAAAGGTTTTCACCTTCTAACTCGATTAGTCATCCAGAGAAAACATCCTGAGTGTTCATTGATCAATAACAATTTAACCCCACACTGATACAGATCCATGGCCAGTGGCAGATCGCTTTCGCGGTCGGTTTGATTGATACTAATATCAGTGACATGTCTAACTGGCCTCCAGCGCTGGTCTCTATCTATCACTGCTCCAAGAAGGTCAGAGCACACTTTGATCTGAAATAGCTGATGCATAAACTGAACGGCCTTTGGTCTTTAATATCTGTCAGAGGAGGCCTCTGGCTCTTAGAGAGGACAAATCTGTTGTTTTGTTGTGTGCACAGTGGTTAATGTGGTTATTGTGTGCTTACTGAGGTGTGTGTGATGAAGCCCAGCATATGAGTCTGCATGAATGTTCATATTTTCTGTGTGCTTGTGTGTTTGAGAGTGGGCCAACTCTGTAAGCCAAATCTGAATGTTACATTACTGGAGCTTTGTCAACAAATCTCTGGTGGTACCAGCCCTGTGAACATAACAGATATAGCACATGCCATTTGGTGGACGAGTTTATCCCAGGAATCTGTGCAGGATCATGCATGAATATATTTGTGACATTTTCTCTGGAGGTTTTTCTCTAGGAGGTTTGCACTTCTTTTATGCCTGATTGTTGATTAGTTGGACGTAAGTCTGTCTGTGTATGAAGCATGCTTCTGTAGAAATAAACTTGATGGGCAGTTCCAAAGGGTCTCCTGACCCTGGCACCACCTCACCCTCCATGTAGGCTACCACTGACACTGGTTATGTTTTGTGGTGTTATGTTTAATTGATTTTCACACTTTCACTTATTGTAAGCAAATAAAGCTCCTAATGTAGGTTACATTAAAGTCCTGACACAAAAGTGGCACACGGTATGTTGCCATTCTCTATGTAAAAGATATTTTCGGGATAAGATTCTCATGATGAGCAGCGTTTATTTCCTCTGTAGTGTTTTATTTCCATGATTTTGCTCCATTCTTGGGTCAAATATAACAAATCAAATCCTCCCAGGTCTTTGTCGACTGATGACAGTTTTAGATTAAAGGAATAGAGATTTTGGAAAACATGCATTCCATTAAACAGTGCTTAGCTTAGCTTAGCATAAAGACTGGAAACAGGGGGAAAGAGCTAGCCTGGCTCCATCCAAAGGTAAAGAAATATCTGCAAACTAGCGACTTGAAAGCTCACTAATTAACATGTTATATTTACCTTTGGACAGAGCCAAGCTAGCTAGCCAAGACAGTCAAGTGTATTTCCTAAAATATATTCCCATAATAGTTGTGCCAGACAAGACCAGTCACGGTCAAAAAAGTGATTTCAAATTGTAATTTGACCCACCTCTGCTGTCCTGATATTTCTGCTCTGTTCTGCTCTGTTGACCTTTACTGATCTGTCACATTTGTTTCTCTTTTTCCCCATCTTCTCTTCTATTCTTTCTTTTTTTCATCTCTCTTCCTGTCCGTCTGTCTGTTAGAGTAAAGATGCCGGCATCAGGACTCTGGTCATGTTGGATGAACAGGGAGGTAAGTTGATAGGGAGAGAACATGAAGCACTATCTCTCTAACACCTGTCTTCACTTTTAATCTGCTGGTTGCCTCTTGCTGCTATTTCATGCTGCATAACGGGAGAGTCGTCATCAGCAGTATGTCCAGTATAAGGCTGTAGAGGCCCAGTCAAATTTACATCTCAGTGGAAAATGACCTTTATGGTCCTTGGACCTTTTTATAATTACTAAAGCAGAAGCACCATTTATTTCTTTGTGAGCTTCTGCCACAGTCCTTAAAGGTAACCTTAGCTGCAGTATGAGCTGAAGTGGCTAAAATGATTATACTGGATGTGACTGTTGAGCTAGCCGTCTGCTTTGCCTCACTATTACTACACGACGGTGCTTACTGTATATGTCAGACAAACGATCTCACTGATTATATTTTAGCTATATGTTACGCACTTTTCAGCAGTAGAACAAGGACATAAACCACTTTAAAGCAAATACATCAATGCTTTTAATCATGCTCTCTGAAACCTGGTTGCTTTTCCAGGACTGAGTAACTGAGAGGTCAGAGGTCAGCTGGTATTAGATACACTTTACCATTATCATTTCTCTGAGGGGAAAGAATGATCAATTTGACTGGTAATGACAAACATGTACACTATCTTTCTCATATTTCTCCACATCCTCCTCAGTTCTGCCCAGATGATAGCTTGATCCACCATCCATCAAAAACAATTGTATAATGTCCCTTGTGGCTCTGGAGGAATTTTGTTTGAAATTTGAAGTTACTCAAGTAATGGTGGGGCCTAACAAATGACACTGTCAAATGTAGGATCCAGTGTTTTGAAGCTGGACCCACTCATTCATGTCAAACTAAATAAATTATAAAATTAAACGTTTAAGACAACCAAGTCCACCAAAACAGCAAAGCACAACGAAAGTCAGATAGACAATAGTAAAATGCAAACTGATGCATAACCCACTATTAAATCTGACTATATATATATATATATATATATATATATATATATATATATATATATATATATATATATATAATATTTGCCTGACAGAGTACAGCAGTGAGTTTTTTTAATCAGTAAAATTACATTTATGGTAAAAAGAAAAGAAACAAAAGTAGGGTGTGGTCTTTTCATGGGCTCCTTATGGGCCCTCTTGGTGAGTGTGGGCCCTGGGTCGCCCCCTGCCCTCCCCATAAAACCCACCATTGGCTTGTGCTCAGCTCCATGCGTGAAAGAGCAGCCTAATTGGCCTGTCAAAGGAACAGATAGCCTGTTTCCCCTCTCTCCATCTTCTTCCCTCCAGAGTAACGGCTGCCACGGTGCACAGCTTACTGCTGTTAGCACAGGACCGCAATCAATTCACAGATTTAAATTACCTCTGCCTCTCAGCAAATGTCCTCTTAACCTGATCCCCCATCTGTCTCTCTCACTTTCTGTCTATCTAACTCCTCTCTATTTCATGCTCCTTCTCTTCTTTCCCACCAGCCCCTGCTGTCATTCCCTTCACTTTTCTCTTCTGACCTCTCCTTTCTTTCTTCTCCTTTTTCTCTGTCTGGAAATCACTTTGGTTACAATAATGATGAAGCTCTATCTTTGCTTCATTCGTTCTATCTATCCTCCTCTCTTTGCCTGCCCCTCCCTCTCGTTTACAATAACTACTGAACTCTACAGGCCCGAGCCATTAGATGCTCTGACATATTTGTCATGTTATTTACATCAAGAGCTCCCTCTGCCATGAAGGGAAAAAAAAGACTAGTAATAGCTGTTCATGCCTGTAGTAATGAATACAGTCTTGTTGAGCTGTAAACTGGGGTGTAACTAATCCCTCTGCCCTTTACACACACACACACACACACACACACACACACACACACTCGCAGGTCATACATAGGAGGAGATGTGTCATTTCTTGCAGTGATGTATTACCTGTGGTGGAGGTCTCAGCGCAGCTAATGAGTCCCTCCCTGCTCGGCTGTTACATGCATGTTGACCTGTATTACACCTCAGTCAGGGCTGATGGATCGCAGCTCTGCCTCAGTGAGCCCACGACAGCAGCAACTCACGACATTTAGCTCCGAGCAAAAAACATTGGTTTGATTGTAGCTCCTGCAGGTTGGAAATGTAGAAGGAGTGTGGCAGATATTTGTCCATAATAATACATGTTAAACTGATGACTGGAGACCTTTACTGCTTGTGCCATTGACTCTCCTTGGGGAGTCAAATGATTCTTTATTTAAACCTGTGAGGAGATGTAAAGGATGGCGTTTGAACCTAGAATAATATAATGAGAGTAGAATATAGACAATCAATGCACAACTTTCTAAACTTTATTTTTCTGATTCTCTTTTTACTTGTTAAGGAAGCTGACTGTCTCTCCCAGAGGTTAGAAACAGAACTGTTGCCTAAAGCCTATAAAGTCTCGAAGTGGGTTGACCACCGTTGCCATGGAGAAGCAGCTAGTCAAAGGCGCGAATCAAAGCACTAACACTGTCTGTGCAGTTGACAACAAAACGCAGTGCCATAGTTGCTTAATTTATCCAAAATTGAGCCCAGAATTTAAAACTGAATTGATTTAAGCTGCTGGTTGTGTTTGAGGGAAAGCAAGTTCCTTCATTTCAATGATTTTTGATCACCTGTGTTCCTGTCATAGTATATAAA
This sequence comes from Enoplosus armatus, assembly GCF_043641665.1. Lineage (NCBI taxonomy): Eukaryota > Metazoa > Chordata > Actinopteri > Centrarchiformes > Enoplosidae > Enoplosus > Enoplosus armatus. The sequence continues at coordinate 24,648,573 of NC_092180.1, read as the reverse complement.
AATGGAAATATAAAAATGATATGATGACATATTGACATGTCACTTTAAGAAAAACACTGGTGTAAATAATAAAATCAATGAATTCCATGTTGGTGCTTCAGTTTCAGGGTCCTGATATTGAGCCTGTCCCACAGTAACGGCTCTCGGGGACACTTGAATAGAACAGAGTCATCATTAAGTCATCGTTATTAGTAACACCTGTGCTTATCCTAACATGACATGTCAAAATGTCTGCTGTGAAAAAGGCCAATCGTACTCATTCTGCTTTCTGATTGGTTGAAGCTGTGACTGACTATGGGAAAGGTCGGGAGGGGAGGCTCTTACACTGTAATCCTCAGACAGAGGGGAGGAAACAGGTTGCTAAATCTGGCCTGGCCTGTCCGAAGCTGAGGAGATAAACAATGCCTCACTCTCTCACGTTCCTCCTCTACTCAATCCCTCACTCTGCCTGGGATTACTGCTGGAGGCCATTTAGTTGTTGCGTGTAGCACTTTGTTGGTAAACTCCACTTAAACATGGTAGTAGATTTCTACCTCACAGTTAGCTGAAATTCATCTCAATTCTGTCTCCTGATCCTCTCTCCCCTTTCTTCTTTCTTTCTTTATTTTACTGAAGCCAGAACAGTACGTACACTGAGTGTGAGTGTTGAGTATAATGTAATGCAAAAGGAATTTTCTTAGTTATCTCAGTTCTCCCGTCAGATATTATTCAGGTTCTGTATCTGTATTAAATGGGATAACAGAATTTATTTTTCACCTGTCCCAGGTCCAATGTTGCCATCTCATTTTGGGCGTGGCAATTCCTCCTGTGGCTACAGATACCTCAGCATTTAGGGTTAAGAAATGCACCTAGAGGTCTGCATAGCTGATGCAAGGGTCCATGATATAATTGTATTATTTTAATTTGGGGGGGAAAAACCCCAAGCAGATTCAACAACCTTCTTCACTACAGTTCTTTATGTACTCCTTGCTTTGGGAGCTTTAGCAGAGCTGTGGGAATACTGACATTCTCTTTACAACAGGCCCTGGTTGTGGGTCAGTAGCACTCATTTCTACAGATCTTGAGCCAGTGTTCATGATCATCTGTGTCCTCTGAACTACAATGTGACTAATCAAACCGAAGGAGTTTTCCCTCAAAGACAAAATGACCCCTTTCTGCTGATGGAGATTACTGCCATCATGTCCTATAACCATTAACCAGCCAGAGAGGATCTGACCTTGAATCAGAGCTTTTTATAGCTCTGTGACCATCTGAGTAAGGAAGCAGTGGCAGCTTCATGTGCCTGATGCTGCTTTTCATCATATTCATGTCATGATTTGTTTATTGATTCATTCATTCATTTGCTTTTATCATGTTCTCCTATCAGTCTCTTTCACTCTCTGCCTGCTATTGCTGCTCCCATTGATGTGCAGTAGTGTTCAGGCAGAATTAACGTCTTCATGGACAGATGCAGTTTTGGATGAGGCATACTGCTACTGATGCAGGTTATTTCTACTGCCACTCAGGTGAAATACTCATTCATAAAAACAATATGTACTGTAATATATACGCTTTGGATGGAGGTAGGAAACAAAAGCTTCTGGAACCGTGTAGAATCCAAGGACAAAAATCAATGTCACCCCAGCAACTCGTAATGCTTTTTGCCTGCTTTGCCTTCTGCACGTAGCCAAAACATTCTGCCTCTTGCACTGTAGCGTAGAGCGCCAACCCTCAAAAAACACACCAGTCAAATTTATTTCACTACTCTCATGCCTTTGTCCTCACCAGAACAACTTGATCGTGTGGAAGAGGGCATGAACAAGGTGAACGCAGACCTGAAGGAGGCCGAGAAAGATTTAAAAGATATAGGACAATGCTGTGGTCTGATATGCCCATGTATTAAAAAGTAGGTACCGGTCAGGAGCCCCGAGCTCTTGCCTGTCCAGTGCTGGTGGTGGTGGTGGTGATGTCTGATGTCTCTCTTGTCACAGTCAAAGTCTTTTTTTGTCTCTTCTCCTTTGTTTCTCCTCTCTACTCCCCTCCCTTCCTTCCACCCGTGACTTCTTCCTCCTCTCTTCTCTTCTCATGTGCTTTCGTTCTTTTGCTGGGAAAAATGACAATGTGTTGGTAATCAGAGCAACTGGAGCGCATCGAGGAGGGGATGGACCAAATCAATAAGGACATGAAGGATGCAGAAAAGAATTTGAACAATCTAGGACAGTTCTGTGGTCTATGTTCATGTCCCTGTAACAAGTAGGTGCTGCCTGTGTCGCCTGACTACATGTGTTTCAGTGCCTGCCTTCCTGCCTCTCTATCCATCTGCCTGCTTCTGGTGTATAGAGCATGGTGAACTGTGGTGTGACCAGTCAGGCCCGTAGCCACAACAGCACACTCTCTGAACAGGCACCAGCACAGCATGCGCGTGTGGGTGTGTTTGCTTTATTAAGGTTGAGATAAAGTGAACAATTGTGTGCATGCATGAACAACACACACATCTGCACAACAGGTCCGATGTCACTTTTGTTTGCTCTCCGGCCTCCACGGCTGTTGTCCTCAAAAAAAGCCCTTCATTCCACATCGGATGAGAAATTCTCTTCCAGCAGGTAGCGGCATCAACAGGGATCTGAGCCACGGCACCCCACCACCCCCCACCCCGAACCCAAGCCCCCCACCCAAGCCCCCCACCTTAACACCCTGCAGCATGGTGCATCATGCTGCGTACAAAGTCCAACCAAAGAATAAATCAACTAGTTGCCTTCTCTACTAAATTACTAAATTAAATCTGCCATTTGAAAAGCTATTAATGTTGGTGTTTCACATTTTTTTATATGAATTAATTGATTACATGGGACTCGTGCAATACAGTAAAAGAAAGTTACCTAATTTAAAATGAACCTTTCATACAAGACTGTATCACAGTTCCTAGAAGTTATATTTTCAGAAAAAAATGGCTGCTTATTATTACAGTACAGTATATATACAACTGATATAGATAGGAAACCTACCATAAAGGAATAGTTTGACATTTTGGGAAATATGCTTATTCTCTTTCTTGCCTAAATATGTGTTTGGAGCCAGCAGATGGTTAGCTTAGCTTAGCACAAAGACTGGTAACGGAGGGAAACAGCTAGCCTGTTTTTCCCAAAATGTGGAAGTATTCCTTTAAGCGTAATTGTTTGGGGGTCCTACTTCGGAGATGATTGATTTATTTGTTCTTGAATGTATGCTATTCTTTATACGTTTTTCAGACAGTGCACATGAACTGGTTACATTGCAAGCAAGCCTTGATATATGTTACTTTATAATCAAACACATAGAATAAAAATACATTTAAAGTGATGTGAGCTGCTAAAATGTTTAACTTACTCTTTAACACACCAATGGCATACGACCCTCAGATTATAAACTGTGCCTATAGGATACCTCAGCGGGCCCCTGCCTCTCTTCCCTCAGGACTGTCCTATATAATGAAATATCATACAAGAGTGGGGCTAACTTGCTTTTTGAGCACACTCAACATCAGGTGCCATCACTTAATATATATATTATATATATAATATTAAAGCTCTTGAATCCTTTATTTGTACTTTGAATGCTTCCATATGAAGGTGCCAGTTTTGCCAAACTCCTGTGTGATCCGTTCACTGGCCCTCAACAGCCAAGCTATGGCCACTGAGTCATGTCTGAGCATATTATACTCTGGGACCAATCCATGTACTGTATACAGTTGTCTATCTCAGAGCTATAGAAAACACAAGTGGCTGACAAATATTCAATGGCCATATTGGTTATTTTGTGTTGGGTTTGCAGCAAGATGTTTCTCAGATATTCTTCTGGGAATGAATTAAGTGATGCCTTGATTTACCAAATGCAGTGCGTAGAATACACTACTGTATATCTCAGGTCAGGTATTAGTGTAGAAGTGTTTGTATTCTTGAGGAAAGGATTAAGCAGAACCAAAAAACCTGCATTTTTCAAGTATTTATTTTTCTTCGTTTTGCCTTCATTGTGTACTACCACATTTTATATATATATATATATATATCCATTCTGGAGATGAAATACGTCAGTAGACATTTTAACAACAGACGATTCTTTTCTCCAAAACAGGGCTGAACAGGATCTTGACAGTAGCACATGTAACTAATCTGCTTTATTTGCATCACAGCTGTCATTTTGTAGGAGCTGTTTTCAGTTTAAAATAGTCACCACATGATTTTGGATTGAACTTCGTGTTTTCTGTATGAAGGTATATTTGGAGTTTGCTGCTTCCATATGTGATTGTTTTGGGTTCAGATCTTGTCTATTCTATAGCTCTCTGGTCCTCCCTATCACGAACCACTTGTTATGTAATCCTGTGGTTATGTCATGTGTTTCATCTGATCTAGACTCTTTATATGGGAGCCCTGGGTCAAATAGCATAAGAAAAATAATTCTTGCTTGTTGTTATAAACTGCCTGGAGCACCCGATGGATGTGGTTTACCACCTCAAGACAACAATGTTGCATACAGTAGTTGTCTTTCATTGGAAAAACAAACTTTTTAATAGCCTAAACTTTGTCCGTTGTGTTGTCATCAGTGATGACCTCCACTCATCAGGTGCTCCAGCATAAAAAAACAAATGCTAAGAATTACATTTGCCTATTTGACTGTATACAGTGTATATCATTCTACAGATTTATCCATCCAGATGAAATGAAGGGCTGATCACAGCTACTGTGTCACTTAGTCTCACTTGCAAAATGATCACCGTTCACTTTGGGTTTCTTTTGGTTGATTTTCCACACTGGATCTAACTGCTCGGTCTTCTTTTAATAGATACAGCATGTGTCTGATCCTGGTCCTCTTCACGTGCTCTCCCTTCCCATGTCAAACATTGTGTACGATGTCTCTGCCTTGCATGTCCTCTCAACCTGCATGTTTACATGTTTGTGTGTTTGTGTGTGTTTGTGTCTCCCCTGTCTGGAGTCCAATTATTATGTTGTGTTTGTGCTCTTCTGTATGTGCTTGTGGGAGAGGGTTTCCTGAGTCTTCAAAGGACCTTAATTACTTTCTAACACAAGCCACATGCAAGCTTATTGTGCTCATATTCAATTGATCTGCACGTTAGATCAATTATTCATTAACAGATAGATCAATGATTCACTAACAGATTGCAAATGCATGCATGTAAGTTCATCATACGTGGCTGGCATGTTGCTTTTAGCAGGCTAATTGGCTTGACACCATATTACGTAATGCATTCTAAACATATATTCATGTATATGTTTTAATAGTGCACTGCTAGTGAACATGCACTTACATGGACATGCATATACACATGCACTCCAGTGCGCACACACACACACACACACACACACACACACATACACATAGTGTGACACATACTGACCAGCATACACTCACATGCACACCCACAGCATGCCTAGTCTTGATTACATTCACAAACAAGTAAACAATTGCACACATGCACACAAAATACAAATACATCTACACACACACACAACAACAGCAACTGTTACTCTGGCTCTGACTGAAATATGTGTGTGGTAGGATTAAGGGCGGGGGCCAGGCCTGGGGAGGGAACCAGGATGGAGTGGTGAACAGCCAGCCGGGGGCTCGAGTGGTGGACGAGCGTGAACAGATGGCCATCAGTGGGGGCTTCATCCGCAGGTAAGTGTGTGTCTGTGTGAGTGCGTGTAGCAGGCATGCTTGCTTGTTTTTGTGTGTCTGCATAAGTGATCATGTATGGTTGTCTGTGTGTGTGTGTGTGTTTATACTGTTTACGTCCTTATCCTGGAATAGGTTTCCCATCTTTACTTTTTTAAAGAAACATTTTACCATCATTATGGACCATGTGTCAGCTGGTCACCTGTATTTTCATACTATTTGCTGCTGGAACATCGCAGTGTTCCCTTGGGAATCAATAACATTTTATGTTAATTTACCGTGATGTTTAGAGGCTTAGATTGAAGATTTACATATTGAAGGTATGTGCAGTAAAACCATACTCATGTGAAGTGCTGTCCATGGTACTGAATCTTCAGACAGCCCATAACAGTGTGATAAAGCAGCCCATGTTGTAGATAGATACATTTTGAGCAGTAACCAGTACGCCTTATTATTTTATCCTTAAATGTCCCAATATTTGGATTCCAATGACACTGAGATGAATTTGTTCATGATTTCATTTAAAACATAGTGTGATGTATTGCACCGTGCCGTTTTGTGACACAACAGTAGCTACCACATCATTTTTGGCCAATAATCAATCCCACGTCCTCTCGTGTGTCTCAGGGTAACAGAGGACGCCAGGGAGAACGAGATGGATGAGAACCTGGAGCAGGTGGGCGGGATCATTGGCAACCTGCGTCACATGGCCCTGGACATGGGCCAGGAGATCGACACCCAGAACCGCCAGATCGATAGGATTATGGAGAAGGTACTGTGCGAAGAGCGCTGCTATGGAGAGTACTGGATTGTAGTTGGTGGGAGAGGGTGTGTCATTTCTAGAGAATTGCATGACTCTGATGTCGTTGCCTCTTCACCATTAACCAGCTAAATTCATACTTATTCATGGGAACGGGTCGTTACTAGACAACAACCTGTCAAAGTAACGTTTAATCCAAGGTGGGCAAAGACAGTGCCAACAGAGTTTACATTTAGATAGACGTGTAATGCTCCAAAACCTATAAGCTACTAAAATGGAGTCACTGAACTGAACATGGAACTACAATGTGAGGATCAAGGAGAAAATACAGGTACACCTTTGTTGTATTTATGAGATAAGAGATAATTAAGAGAGTACTTTTTGAAATAACCATTTATAGGCCTATTTGTATTTATGCTAGGGGAGGGTATGGAAAGCTATGGGGGCAACCAGAAATTGGGAGTTTAACAGTGTAATGTCAGAACTGTGGGTAAAGTAAGTACATGAAAGGAAACAAATCTAGAAAAATGGTAGCTAATCTATAGAGTATTTAGCATGGATTACATGCTCAGCATTAGGCTGAGTAACAGCAAATGCAGCTGTGCTGACTTTGAGCCGATTTAGGTTTGACATAGTGATGAAGGAAATCGGATTCACATGAACAAAATTTGTGTGTAAATCTGGATGTGAAACACCCCAACTGTGCACTTTGTCCATTAGTTCAATATGTATGTCTTCATTGAAGGATAATTGCGATTTATTTCAACCTGGCGTATTTCCCATAAATATGTTAATGGATTCGGGAAACAAGGAATCAAACAAATCGCCATAAGTCTCCTACAGCTTTTCAAATAAACTTTTGTCTCTGAGTCTGATTGTAAGTAAAAATGGAAAGAAGCCACCTTAAACAGCCATTATGGGATCTACATTTGGGTCACATAATTGCTGACATAATCAGCTGGCAAGTTGATTACCTTTTGATTTTGTTAAGAAATAATAGTTCTGTTACACATCGCCCACTCATACTCTCTCCACGCTGTATGTAGTGCTTCTTAAACGGCTTCACCGATTTAGATCGTTTGTCCTGTTTTCTTCATCACTCTTTGTCATGAGAGAAGACACCAAGTTGAAATAAACCGGAATTTTCCTTTAAAGTAAAGCATCCCCCACCCTTTGCCATTTTCTAACCAACTGCGAGCTGAGCTGTGTAACAGCCACTACTTTTCTCTTTCAGGCTGATTCCAACAAGACCAGGATTGACGAGGCCAACCAGCGCGCTACAAAGATGTTGGGCAGTGGCTAAACTGCAGCAAAAAGTGCTTTCATCCCTGTTTAACCCCAGTCACCCTGAAAATGACAACACCAACCAAACCCAGCCCAGCCCCCAACACCAACGCCCAGCGCCCACTTCCTATGCTCGACAGCCGGCGCTGCAAAGTCATGCTTTTACTGTGATACTTGTAGAGGTTTGCACACATGCACATATCATATATTCCTCTGACCCCCCTCTCAGTCCTGCCCTTCACTTCCCTCCTTGTTGTCAATGTTATTGTGTTGTCGCTCTTTTGATTTTGTTAAGAAATAATAGTTCTGTTACACATCGCCCACTCAAACTCTCTCCACGCTGTACATAGTGCTTCTTAAACGGCTTCACCGATTTAGATCGTTTGTCCTGTTTTCTTCATCACTCTTTTTTTAAGTCTGTGTGTAATATAAACTGTATGTACACCTTGCTCCAAGATGTCCTCCCCCCCCACGTCGGTATTGTGGTGTTGTTCATGTAAGACGCTGTATTCATCAGTTCAGATGTTGTGATGCTACATGATAAGGCCACAGTGATTTGCGGTGAATATAGTGAACATAACAACCCTCACAGCTTGTAACCAAGGCTACTGTTTAAATACAAAGTCATTTAATGTAGATTTTGAGCCACTCAGATCTTAATGACATAGTAGACCTTGGAGCTCAATTAAGTATTTGTGCCATTTGGATGAAAACATGGCTTTTTGTTCCTGACCAGTATTTTACCAACTCTATTGATGGAGCTGTGTTAACACAATTTGATGCTATTGACTGTATAGTATATGACTTTTCCTCAGGGAGCTAAATCTAACCATTCAAAAGCAAGGGTTGAATATTTAATTGGTTTGTCATAATTCATAAATACTGTATGATAAGGCTCAGTGTATATGCAGATAATTGCATTTGTTTGTGGTCTGAGTAGCATTGTTGATGGGACTCTTGTTTAACCCTCAGAAACATACTGGGCATTAACCATGATAACTAACGTTGTGATTGATAATGAAAGGAGGTGGAGCTTTGCTAGAGGTCAGAGCTCAACAGCAAAGTTACAGGGGGGTCAACAACATCTTCACATACCAGTCCAGACTGCTTTACCCAAGATTCAACCCTAGCGATATCAAGTAGCGCATTAAGTGTGTTATGCATGTCCATCCGCTGCTAAGACACTGAATAATTCATTTATCCAGGCAAAAATATCCTAACATGGCAGCCGCATGCTACATATGTAGGCCACACAGAGGAGAGGCCCATATTTATCTGCAATAGTGCCACTCTTTTTGTTTCATGTCTCTTTACCTTTCCAGACTGTGACCATCACTGTAAATTAATACCTTGGAAAATGCCAATAAAACCATCATAACTGTAGAACCAATCTGAGCTTCCTTTCTATTTTTACGACTTTCAAAACTGGTTTGAGTTCATATCATGGTCCTGTGCAACTCACCAAGCTCAGAACCAAGACAAGCATGGTTCAAAGTACTTTGGTCACCCACACCAAAAATAGAGAAAAGTAGGGAGAAAAAACTGGACTGAATGTAGTTATTGTATAAGAGCGGGCTAACCCGGCTTTAGCCCAGGGCTTGCTGGCCCTGCTCTGGAGAAGCGTTAGGCCCGAGTTTGCAGTGTTATCTCCTGAAAATCGACTAAACACTGGGCTAAAAAGGTGCCAGTGTGAAAAGAACTAAGAATATGCAATGTGAAAAGCCCAATGACAGGCATACGCTTATATTAAGGTGATGCAGACACAAGCAGTTACAAAGAGTTATTTTATTTTGAACAGCAATGAAAATTCAAGACTTCAAACTAAAAAGGTGAGTTGTTTTCTTTTTTACTTTAGCATTTAGCTGATCCAATGATGTGGCTTCAAATTCCTAAAAGACACAAGCAACAAATTACGAATACAAGAATTAGAACAACAGAATCTTGACAATAGATGTGACAACGAGTCTTGTGCCCTTGGTGCTCATTGTGCTCATGAACAAAGGTGATCAGAGTGGGACTTCTAGACAAGAGCACATTAATCAGGTGAAAAGAAGATAAATATCCACTGGGATCAGCACTACTTTTTTTTCATCATGTAAATAAAATGTTTCAGACAAATAATAATAAATAAACAAAACTGCAGAGGTTTTACAGTGCACAAAATCACATCTGTACTCAAATATCACCATCTTTCTACATGTCTCATGATGAATTTGAAGGAGATTGATTTCTCTGCAGTGTCAAAGCAGTAATTTCCTTCCCTGACACGTTGTTAGGGGACTTCAAGTTTCATCCTCCACACAGAGTCACATGACCTAGCTTTATATAAGAAAAAAAGAGATGTTACAATCACAGTAGATTTATTCACCCTATGAAGACTTCTTTGCAGGTGTTATTGCTAGGTAACATTTTACAACTCACAAGTGTAACATAGTAATATCAAATTCAAATTCAACAAAATGTGTTTTCCCTCGTGCCCTTAAAGAGGGAGGTCAGAGGTCAGAGAGCTTACACTAACTATGCATGAGTTGATCTAAAACTGGAGATAAATGGCTAAAATGTGCAATGTCAACACAGATATTAAAGCACGAGTGTGTAGCATGGATGGAATGGAAGAAAACAAAAGACAGACACGATAGAGAAAGAGAAGGAAAGATGTTCAGCAGCACATTACACTAATGGACATCTACTGTGGCGCCCTGGGCTTAGGGTGGATTAGGGTTTACTACGTCACTAAGAACACAATCACACACACACACACACACACACACTTGAATCATACACCCAACAGGGTAATCCGCCATACCTTGGTTACATCCATTACACAGCCCCTGCTCACGCATGTCATGTGTTTGCATACACACATAGTAGACTAAAATGATCACCCATGTTATCATAAAAACAAATCCTACAAATATGATCATTGGTGGTTTGTTAAACACAACATGATTTTTCATCTAAAATAATAACGCCATGTTTTGGGAGGCATCCGTTAGTTCTTCAGCTCCTCACATGCATTTATTATAAAGGTTATTTGCCGCTGGACCAATAAATGAAACAAACTTGCGTTGTCGCACACTGAGTGCTCAAGAGTGTATTTTTAAACCAAGGGCTCCCTCTGCTGGTAATATATGTCTATGTACTGCATTTTCTTGCCTTATCTGGGCAGTGATGTCCTGACCCAAATACACAAACCAAGATTTTGGAGTACCAATAATAAACTGAAAGCCAAGTCCAGTTCTCAGGTTGTTTGCTGTTACCTGTTACCTACAAAATGATAGTTGTTGCCCCAACTGGAAGCCATTTACTTTCAAGAAGCCCCAATCCCCTTTTTTCCAGACACCTTTTCTTACAATATGATGTAAATTAAATTATTTACCTCCCATAAATAATTATAGATGTCTGGCATTTTGTCAATTGTCCTGAAGCAATGTCAGAGCTGAATAAATAAGATTTATGTGTCATTTGCATTGGAGGTCGACCAATGAAGCTAATTTGACCCCAAATCAAGACCAGTGCTGCATTAAGTGAAAGACACCGTAGAAAATAAAAGAGCTAGAAAACAAATATTAAAAATGATCTTTATAAGATTATGTTGCTAATGAAATTAGTCAAAACCAAAACACTTGCTCACGTACAGTATGAGTAGTAATGTAGTCTAAGAAAGGACCTATCAGCAGCTTGGACGAAGTGGCCTTCGGCTATCTTCGTCAGTCACGTGACCCTCGTCGCCTTCATCGTAGCTGTCCGTCCTGAGTCTCCGTCTTTAGCACACAGGACGGTTAGCACCCTCTCCGGTACCATGTTCCGAGCCGTGTTCCGACTGTCAGCCACAGGGGCCCGGAGTGTGGCTCGGTCACGACCCGGTTACTCAGGTAGGGCCGTCCGCTTTATGCCTACCGTAAAATTAAATAGCCTCTGTACTAAAGATGACTACAATAAGTCTGCTCGGCTAGCTGCCTAGCTTAGCCACTGCTATGTGTGAATTTGAAAGCTAACTTAGGGTGACATTGAATTATTTTTCTGGTTAGCTATCCTTGTGGTCTTGAATTGAATGTTTTCCTCTTTTTCCACCATTCATAAAGACTTTTAAATGAAGAGGCGCGAAATGAGTTTTAGCGAAAAAGTCACGACCTTGCGATGACCCTCCAGTTAGTTCGAGAGTGTCAGTGGCCGCAGTTTATACGCAGCTGATATCAACACGTTGTAATAATATCTAATTCAAGCCATATAATTTATTATGTAAATAGTTATATATTTAAAATGTACACATGGTTTACTATGGGGGTCTAGCATAATTTAGTATGTGACCTGTTTTGATGCTAATACTGAATACCCACATGTACTGTCCTGAACTCTTTAGTTAGGTCATTCGTTAGCTTACTGTATATGGGTATGTATGCTGACTACTTAACAGCTGGTAAGGACAATCCACTCTTCCAAGAAACTGTATGCATATTTTTTTATGTTAAAAATGTGATTCGATTAAGATGATTTGTTGTTGTTGTGTTGCGGAGATGGGATAGACATGAACTTGGATCGTTGGAAATATGTCAGTCCAAATATGTGCTATTGCAGTATTGTCATTTATTGTGAGATAAAATATGGTTTAAAAAAATGTAATACTTGAATTTTGAAATTGTTGAATTGTGTGTATCGTAGAAATCACATGACGAACTAAAACCAACCTCATATACCAAGTCATGTTTGTAGACCTGTATTATATACTATTTTTAAATGGGCTTCAGCATCAACCACACTGACAGAGGCAATGTAGCTGAAAATATGAAAACATAATTTTAATGGAGTGCTTAACTAACCACTATTGTGCCTGTTTCCTAAGACACAGTCTCTATTCCGTTATTTATTTCACAGTTCTTGAAACTTGTATTGTATCGTCACCCCACTAGTGTTTAAACATTTCAAAGATATCTCCTGATGTTTTCCAGCTCCATTGGCCTCCAGATGTTACTCCCATGGCAAAGTGGAGACGGACGAGGAGTTTGATGCCCGTTGGGTCACTTACTTCAGCAAGCCTGACATAGATGCCTGGGAACTGAGGAAAGGTGACTTTGTTGACAGTTTATGTCGTTCATACTCTGATGATGTGTCCTCTTATTGTTACTGTTCCAGTTTGGGTTAATTTGGAAGTCATGAGAAAAGCATTCAGTATAATCTCTATATCAGACCTACGTAAAGTAAATAAGCCTAATTATTTGGTCATTATAATTTCCCATGTTGTCCAGCAGTGGTGGTAGTGAGGTTTAATTCCCACTGGAACCACCTATAGCAAAACTGCTAATATTGCATCTCTCTGTTATTGTTTGCATTTGCTCTTCTTACTATCACTGATTCTTTGGAGTAACAGGGCTTTTTCCAATGTGTTTTATCCAAAGGCATGAACACCCTCATTGGGTATGACCTGGTACCCGAGCCTAAGATCCTGGATTCGGCACTAAGGGCTTGCCGAAGACTGAATGACCTGGCCAGCGCCATCCGTATCCTTGAGGCCATCAAGGTGAGCGACTGCCCCTTCATAGGTTCACTTAGGGTCTGCCATAAACCTTTTTTGTTGAACTTAGTTTCAGTGGGGGAAGTGTGACTCCTTGAATGAGCATTTCTTAACATGCTTCATTTACAAGACAAATCAAAGATGTCCACATTAGGAGTTCATATTGACACATTTTATGTGAAAAAAGGACCCAACTGTTTCTACAGCAACAAAGCATAAATAAAAATTCACCCTGATATTACTGCAGGGTGAAAATTACACAATATTACTGTCTATTTTAAAAAGATGATAATTAAAAAACATATAATGCAACATCCCAAATAGCAAATGAATAACTAGATTATATTGGTTGAAACTAATCATTACTTAACTGCTCGCTGACAGAAAGCTCATTTGTTGTTGACTTTTTTTGTCTGTTTTGCAGGACAAGGCAGGCCCCCGTAAAGACATCTATCCCTACCTGATCCAAGAACTGAAGCCCACCCTGTCAGAACTCGGCATCTCAACGCCAGAGGAGCTGGGCATTGACAAGTTATAGACTGTCAAGGTGAGACTGCACTATACCATATACTGCTACATGTTACCTGGGGAGGCAGTGTGGCTTTAGAAAGAGAATTGCGTCAGACATAACTACTGATGTTGTCCTCAGACCCTGTATGTGTATGCTGGCCTAGTTTACGAATGTATAGGAGATCATGAATTACATTGCATGTTACTTGCTTGTAGCTGAGAATATCTTTTGTTCCTCTTTCCTCAGGTCATTTGATACGTAAAGAGATGAGCTCTCCTGATTGTCTCCTGTCAAATATGTCTATATTGTTGATTAAATCCATGCTGTCCTATTGTGTACAAAATGGTGGACCTAATAAAGAAAACCAATAATTCAAGTATATGTTTTTTTTTCTTGTACTCATCATAACACACGGAAAAGCACAGGTGTAAATAATATTGAAGTTGGCTACATTCCATTTAGGAGTTCCCTGCTAATATGCATGCTTCTTCACTGGCATAGCTGGCTGGACTATTTAAATAGAGTGGAACCATTGTTGATGTTATTAGTTACCTTTTGACCTTAAGTCAAATTGTCTGGTGTGAAAATGTCGGTTGTGCATGTACAGGTGGGTTAAAGACTATAAACAAACCACAACCAATTCAGCTATCTCAGTCAATAGAAATAGTGAAATAGTGCTCTAACTGATGGCCAGACAGACACTAAAAGTCAATCAATGCTGCAGATTTTACATTATCCTCATTTAAGGATATTTAATTTAAGCTAGGAGAAGATTTACCATGGGGCATCATTAGTCTCCAACCATGTTTTACTTGCAGTATTTATGTCCCAAAGACTTCAGTTTGAGCTACGTGAGGACAGAACCTTCGCAAAGGATTAGCCAAAGACTTTCAGAAAACATTTTTTTCCTGATTGGTTTTATTATGACATCCGCTGTTTTGTTTAGTATGACATTACAGAACAGGGTGTTAAAATCGAGTTTCTCTCACCCACCAGAGGGAGACAGGAGGCCGGAAATCGTTCTCCTGGGTTGTTCATTTTGCAGCATAAATCCCTTTTAGCTTCATTATTCTTGTGTAACGTTACTTGGATAACTTTTCTGTCGTCTATGATGAACTGGAGAATGTCCACGATGGTTTATTGACCAGAAATTGCAAAAAACAAACAAACGCTGCAGTTGAATTTTCTTACTTCTTGGATAACGTGTATCAAATACCTTTTAAAAAACATGTTAGCAAATTAGGGTTTTTATTTTGGAACTTTTCCCGGAAGTTGTACAAAACCTGCCACTGATAGCATAATAGCACAGCTAGCTAACAGAAGTGCCTACCTGCGCCTGAAGAAAACAACAAAGTCCCGCGCCGGTGGGACACCTGTCATCATGGCTGTGTTGTGGAGTAAATTGTGACAACTAACGCCAAGATGATGAACGACATCATAGAGGAGCCAGAGAAGGACACCCTGCTGGAAGCGCAGCCGGAGCCACAGGTTTTGTCGGTAATGTCGGCTAAAGCTAGCCCGTCTGCTAACGCTAGCTTGTAAATAGAAACTGGGAGGCTAAGTTACTAGCCTAGCCTGTGATTTTTGACAGTTGTTAAGATGAGACATGCTTACAAAATGAGAGTCGAGAGGGTAAACTTACTGTCGTTAGACATTACTTTAGCTTTGAATGTAAATTATATCGAATGACACGATTAATGGGTTTATAGACGCATTCAATTTAACATCGCTTCCTATAAGGCGAAGGGACTGCTGGGAAATGCAGAGCAGCTGTCGATTTTCAAATTTTAATCTGGTGACCTGTTGTGGTTTACCACTGGAGACAGACTTTAGCTAACTTAAAAATAGATCAGAATGAGTTACAAGAGACATACATGAACTAATTTGTTTCATGAAGATGATTATTCAACCACTTTGGAGTGGGTTTTTAAGACTTACTAAGACTCCTAAAAAGTTTGTGTTGTCAGTTAGCCATCACATGATGTCAGTTATCATAGTATTGACTGATCATTTACTTGGTTACCATGCATGAATATGAAATACAGACAATCCTTCATTTCTGCAACATCAGGGGCCCAGTAGTGGCACAAGACCTAAGACTGCTGATGGAGGAATCAGGCCTGTGGAGAAAAGAGGACCTTACATCATGTCCAGAGCTCCGGCCATCCACCTCAAACTACGTAAGCATTTTCTTGACTCATCATTACCAATGACTTAAAGGTAATTTCATAATTATGTATGTCTGTAGGTCAGGAGTCTTTTCATAACTGTTGCTTCATTTCAGCTGTGGTACCTACTGTTGTATGGGGCAGGACATCAGAGCCTGAGTCACATGACACTGATGAGCTAAATCACCCACAGCTTCAAGCAGATTGTGTGTATAGAATGCATTCCATATAGTCTAGCTTTCTTAATGTAGTTCACTGCTTACACCCATCACATCTAAGAACCTGGTATCTTTATGTTATGTGGATCAGCAAGTTCTGCTTAACTCTAAGCTGTCAACATCCCTGCAACAAAAGTTTCTGCACTTAATGCTCTGACATTCATTCATTCTACAAAACAGACTTAGTGTAGCTGCACATTCCTACATAATCCAGGCAAATGTCATGGACAGGGAGGATTTCCACACATAGGAGAGGTGAAGTGTTGGGTTTCATGCACGGTAAAGTGATGGGCAATGTCAATCTGTCATGTGAGACTGGAGAGACACATTTCAAAAGACACATGACAGTATTTCACAGACTGTTTCTCAGTTTTACACGTTAACTCGCAGGAAATAGGAAAGGGAAACTTAACAGTTAGTGGAGCTGAGTTTATCCGGTGGATTCCTCAAACATGATTAACCTTTTGGCATCTTAATTTCTTGGTAACTGCCTGTTACACGCAACTTAAGCAAATGTTCTTCAATGTGCAAATGATAGGAGCAACATGCACACATGCACCAGCAGGTGTTCAGATGTACAAAGATTTTCACAATAACAGCAAGCTTTTACAAAGATATTTAAACTTCTACTACCTTTTTTTGTCAGCTCAGGTCAGCTTGGACCATGAGAACAGAACAATAACAGAGCAGTAAAAAAACCCAAAAAGAAACAAAAATGGACATCAAATTGTTCTCTCATCTTTTAAATGTGTTGAGTCTACACTTACAGGTCTGATTATCATAACCGTGATGTCAGTCATTCTCAAAGGCCTCTCACTTGCTGAGAGTTGAAGCTTCACACATCTCAAGTCCTACACTGAGATAAGAGTATTTAGTATATAGTGTTATTAGCACAATGAAATTCTTATGTGACCTTTTGCTTTGATCGTCAGCAGAAACATGTCTCTTATTCACAGAGAAACACAGGGAGATGGCGAGGAAAGCGCTGAAGAAGAAAGCCCTCTCACCAGGACCTCCAGTGATGCATCAGCCCAAACAAGGAGCTAAGAGGTGAGGAGGGGAGGCATGACGAGGAACGAGGAAGCTGCTTTTTGTGAAGTCAGCATAATGCAGGGGAGGAAGTGTTTGTTTTTTACAGTTTCTGATTCTCCTTTTAGGATGGTGAAGTATAACAAGGGCTATGCGGCTCTGAGTCAGCACGCTGAGGACTCTCTGGTTGCACTGGACTCGGACAGGTAAGGTTACACCGGGTATACAGGTGATAATGCTGTTGAATTCCTACTATATGCAGTAAACTGAGCCCTGAAGTGCTTACTGACAGTCTGTTAGCACAGTAGATGTTTCTTCTAGAACCAGTATTCTCTTTATTGCTTTCCCATGGTGTTTAGACATCTAAAATATATGTTCTTAATTCCTCACAAATTATTGTATTTTATCATAAAATAATGCTGTAAAATGACATTTTGGTCTGAGAGAACATGTACGAGTTCATCAGAGTGTCTCAGCAAAATATGTCCCAATGGAAATGTTTGTTCTAGTTTCAGTTCTCCGTTCAAAGAATGTTACGAGAAGCAAAGTCTAAAACTAATTGTCCTCATAAAATCATGTCATCTGGATATTTACTGGTTCCAGTTAGAATTTTGCATTTCTGGTTGACACCTTTACATTGTTTACCTCAGAATGACAGAACCTGTCTCACTTGTCCTTACAGTGACGAAGAGATCGATTTTGAGCAGTATTCCTCAGGATACTCTTCAGCTGAGGTGAGTTTGCCCCACGGGACCTTCTTCAGACGCTCTCAGAATCTCAGTTACCACACTGTCTAACTGGCTGGGTGACTTTTTTTTTGCCATCCACACATGTTGTTCAAAGATCATTTGTGTTATCTTCAACCTGGGCTTTATTTTTTCCAGTTTGTCCTTTCATCTTTGTGACTTCTGTGCAATCTTTCACAAACACATCGGTTGAGCTTGTCAACACACAGTCAAAAGTGTAACTTTGCCCTTCACAGTGCAAATATTTAGCACCCGAGGAGAAAAGAAAAATCTGTCTGCCTGATAAAAGAACTGGCCAATTAAATGAGGGCTTTTTGTAGAATAGTTGCCCCACCAAATGATATTAGTAAGTAGGTAAGGTGTTAAAAGGAACTATTTTGTCTCAAGTGCTCAACAGAAAACAACTCAGATAAAATAAGTTATCGTAAGTACAACTGCTATACGTACATCAAACATTTGGGATTGTGGCCAGTCTGTGCATGCATTCATACATATTGTAGGAACAGTATATACTTAATTTTTGACTTTGTACTATTGTTGTTTTTCAGTCACACACACACACTGAGCCTCTGGCTATTTCTTGACTTCAGATATGCAGTCAGGGTTGTTTACGCCTCCTTTTAGCAGAGCTAACACTTGGTCTTACTTGTTTTCTTGCATTGCTATTGAGTGACTGTAGAATTTCCATCATAGCTGAGATACATCCAAAAAAAATCTGAATTTAAACAGAGTTACTTTATGGGTGGGCCACAGACTCATCAACCCCATCCCAGCAGAATATTTCTATACTGTATTTGAGTTATTATGGGTTCACGTGATTCAAAAGTAAATTTAAAAACAAAAGGTTTACTGCCACTTAAACATTACTTTGTAATCGCTAAAAGTGATTAACTGGTGGCACTCTAACTTGAACCCAAAAGCCAGTTGGATCTTTAAATAATTCATATCCATTCATAGATGATATTTTTCTTTGCCTGGCTACTCAAGGAACTTTTTTTCATTTAAATATCCAAGTGCCTTACAACAATTTAGGTGAGAGTTCTTGTTGACATCTGTGGCTTATTTCCATCGTAAACTACATGGCTGCTGTGGCTTGTTTGACTTGCTTCTTGTTTGAAGTGAACATTTTTTTGAATACCACATTATAAACCGTATTTTGACGGCAAATTAGAGTGTAACAGCCAAAAAGTGAGTATAGCAAAGGCATAAAGAACATCATACATATTACTATTTAGATCCTCTATGACCTGATTTTGCTCGGTTGCTGACTGAGGAGGTACCTAAACCATTAAAAAATATTTATTTAGTTTGTTCATAGCAGCAGGCGTAGGTAATCATGGGGTACAAAAAGGTCACTACACACAACAGATTAACCTGAGTTTAGCCTTTTTACTCTGATGTGTGTGCGTTAGTGAGGTCTTCCTCTTTGCTTTCCAGGTCCATCCTGATTTAAGCAGGCAGCTGCTTCAGGACGGCTACCGTCTGGACGAAATCCCCGATGACGAGGACTTGGACCTGATTCCGCCCAAAGCCATGGGCTCCTCTGTGTGCTGCTGCTCCCAGGGCCCGTCCTGCTCCATGCAGTGATGCCGGTGCCGTGACTCGGAACATTACAAAGACTCGGCTCCGGTTCCCGTCCCTGACTTTAGTTACTGGTGTCTGAGGCCTTCTTCCTAACTAAGCTCCACTGCTGTGCTGCCTGACGACTTCCAGCTCTGAAGCCAAAGTCTCGCTAATGCAGGACTGCGTGCACAGTGATCGCTCAACCCACATCAAAACGCAGATGGACGTAAGAACAAGCCTTATCCACTGTGACCCCAAAGCTTGACATGTTTTTAAATTTTTCTTTTTGTAGAACTACATGAAATGCTAACTATGCCACTGCTCTAAATAGAGTGGCAGAGTAATTCATCATTTGGGATATGTCCTCGTTGACCCAACGGAGAGCGGGTTCTGTCTTTTCCACTCTGGTGAACAGGTCTGCAGCGCTCTAAGCACCACATGCATACGCGTATGTGTTTTTCTGTTTTAATGTTCCGGGTGAATTTGAGTTTTCCAGTCATTAACTAACTGCTATATGAAGGCACCTCACTTGACCATTGACATTCCCTGACTACTGTTGCATTAACTGTCTGTTTTTTGTTTTGTTTTGTTTTTATTCCTCAAAAGTGACATTTGAGTTTTATTCCAAAATGAGATGGCTGCCACCACAATTATGTTACTCCTATTCCACCAAAAAAATAACAACTTTTAGGATGCGTTTTTTAACTATGAAGCAGAGCACTGAATTGAATCAAATGAGTCATTACATTTTGCGAGCCGTCAGTGAGCAAATTGCTACATACCAAGAAGGACTCGCTCATCCTCTGCCTGTAGAAGATATACTGTACTGAGAAAAAACTTAATGAAAAGTTGTCCCACAAAGTTATCCACTGTTTGAATGGGTGACACCTACACTTACCAAATGTTACACTGCTGTGTATTGAGTTAATTAAGTGCTCTGATAGATGAACCAATGACATCTGATTATATTGGACTTTACAGTCTCTGTGCTGTAGAAATAAGTTTCATTCCAGAAACCAATACCCGCCACTTGTTACAAAAAGAATGTAGGCATAAAAGCAAAATATATTACAGGTTCCCATATAAGTCATCTTAAGACATTTGTTTATGTGGCTAGATATGTGTACATTCATAATTTAAATTCTCTTTTTTTTATTATTGATATGCTCCAGAAAGCAATTTCAGATGGATAGGAAGAATTCAAAAATAGATTTACATTGATTTATTTATTTATTTTTCTTGCCTAGATGTACACTATATGTAACATTTTGGACTACGGCCATGTCCACGATCAGATATAACTCTTAAAAAGGATCCTTAACACATCAGAGTGTGTGTGGACGGCAGATCTGAGTTACAGTCTTTTATTTATTTAATTGTTAGTACATTTGGGACACTAAAAATAAGTGTTACAGGTTAAAAGCAGTAAAGCGGGTTTGCATTAGGATTGAGGTATTTGTCTACCCCTTGTTATTTATAATTTACATACATCAAGTTTAAACTGTGTTGGAATTTATTTTCTGTTTGTGTTATGTGTCTGTTTCCTACACAATGGACACGCGGATGTGCCGAAAATGGCAATCTTTAATCTAAAAAAAATATATATATTATTTTCTTTTTCCACTTTTATAAATGTATGTTCACTTGTGTTACATATATATTTTACAATTCATTGTTGGTGTTCATTTTGAAACTGCATTAACAAAAAATGTTATATCAGAGCAAGTGACAGTGATCACTTTCTCAGGAGATTTTTGTGTGCGTGAGTGTGCAACTAGAAAGTAATTTGCCTTTCACATACATTTGTAAAATAAAATAAAATTGCACAACTGTTTAAGTGCATACAGGTTTTAGGTCAGGATAAATGTATGGCTGCTGTTTTACTTACCTACAGACCACACTGTTATTTCTCACGCTGTGATGTGGGTTGTTACAAGGCGTAACTCTCGGTCATAGAAATAAATGGTATAGCAGACCACTTGACCACCGTAAAGAAGTTAAGGACTGGAAGGAGTATGACATTTTGTGCAAGGAAAATAGTAGGAAACCTTGATTTGTCGGGATGAATTCACTAATCCAAATTCAGGAACGTGGATTTTTGCAATGAAAATGTCACATTATTAACACGAGTGATGTACATTATCTCCTCACAGTCCACTCCATGGTTGTAATGTGGGAGATTTAGGAATAAAAGCTGATTCTACTATTACACTAAGTGTGAGTCACTTGATACAAGTGTGAGGTAAAATGCTTTAAATGTTAACAGCTGAATTTAAAGTGTATTGACTCCGGCCCTGGCTCTGCACGATGTTTTTAATGTTCACTAATATTGCACTTAACACCAGTGGTCAGTAGCAAGTACACTTGACTCACCTGTACTATGCAACTATTGGGACAATCTGCTTGTTATACGACATTGTGACAATATAGTGTTGTTGAGTGCTAAATGCAATAACTGAAATAGTTATTTTATAATGGTAAACACTAGTCTTTTTTTATTTGATTGTACTGTCTATTGGTTTACATTATTAAATAAAACTATTATCTATACTTTGATGTGTATGACTGATTACAATTATTAGTGTAGCAGTGCTTGTGTAAGGAGGTAGTATGTCAATAAGCCTTTTTAATTATGGGATGTACAGGAGTTATATACAGTAGAGCCGCAACCGATTCCAGCTTCTTAAATGTGCTTTTCTTTGTCCTTTACGACAGTGAATGAAGAGTCTTTGGGTTTTGGACTGTTGGTTGGACAAAAGAGGCGATTTGAAGCCGTTGAGCATTTTTCACATTTTATAGACTAATCGATTAATCGTGAAAATAATCTGCAGGTTAATTAATGAAAATAATCGTTAATTGCAGCCCTTTAGGTGGTTCACAAAAGGCATTGACCATTACTTAGTAGTGTTGTTTCCAACAGGGGGCAGCATGGAGCTGTGCTGTATCCTCGATGCAATAATGTAGCCCTCACTGTCAGGCACCTGACCGTGAGGTTTTTGTAGTATGTCATTTAAACATTGCATCATAATCATTGTCATGTTATATCGCATCCAGAGAAAGATGCCGTACTGCAAAAAGGCCACGTATAACTTGGAATGCTTAACGAGAGACCGATCTGCTTTGGCAAAATATACATTTCCAACCATGCAATGTGGCTTTCAAATATATATATATATATATATATATATATATAAATATATATATATATATATATATATATGTGTGTGTTCAGTGATAGCATCCATGTCAATTACACATGTATATTTATAGGTCAAGAGATTGTATTGATACATTCATTTGACACTTCATGACTATTTCGCAATTTGAAAGCTTTGAAACGTATACATACTTTTGCTTGAAGCTATTTATTGAGATTATGTGACTTGCATAGACCTATCTACATTCTAACCAACTAAATGGATATAAGCATATGAATAAAGAAATGGAAAAACTCCAAGGGAAAGCTACTTCATAAGAAGCTGAAAAGGTTGTGAGACTTGTTGCTGTCGCTGGGCGGGCCTAAATGCTTGTTGTGTGCCATGCTGGGGGTGTCAATTGAAGGGGAGGAAAAAAAAAAAAAAAAAAAAAAGCGACTGAAGGGAGTTACCTCAGCGCTCTCTGAGATATGAGATCGGGCCATTTTCCAGTCGGTCCCCTCTACTATTAAAGAAGAAAATCACGAAAATCAGTGGGGAAAGCAAGCAAGAAAAACGCCGCCACACTTGGAGAGGTCGCCCTGAAGAGAGCATACAGCGCCTTTCTGCCGGCGGATCAGTCGGAAGCTAACGTACGGTGCATGCACAGTATTGCTCTCCCCGTGCGCGCGCGCGTGTGTGTGTTTACAAGTGTTTGAACGAGTGCCACAAACGAGGGAAGAAGAAGGAGGATAAAGCCAAGGAAGGAGGGATGGTGGACAATTCAGGCAGTAGTAAGGCACAAATGGTGAGTCGCGGTCCTGCTCGGCCTCCCTCTACGTTTCTGTGATCTGTGACGAGCTGAAAAACCCTCCCGAAAGACGCAGTTTGACCGTCTTTTATTTACGGAAGAGCGTCAGCTAGCTTAACGTTACATTTTCAAAAAAGAAACAGAAGGAAACACTTTCAGAGCTAATTTGATCTTTATGGTACGTTACTTTTTTTTATTTATTTTACAACCGTAGGACAACACTGTAATACATTTTTTTGAAAAAATTCACAGCGTTAGTCGGCTGACGTTAGTTTTGCTTGTATGTACGGTAACTTCTCCCAAAACCTATTACGCTTACGTTATCCACGTATTTTGAGGATGTGGCAGATAGCCTAAATGCGGAAAAGGTGTGCATTTTTATTTTTACAGTTTCAACTGATTTGTTTTTCACTTGGGTTGTTGTTTGCCTTGTTGAGATGACTGGAGGTCAGTTTACCTTCCTTTTCCTGTAACAGTGAAGTTTTTGCTGGAGGCTATTTTCAAGTAGTTTACCTCCCTCTCGGATTAATTAGTTTGAGCACTAGCTATGTGAAGGAGCATTTTACCCTTTTATCCATTTCACCCTTCATTTGATAAAGGCGTTTCAAGGTATAATGTTATTAGGAATCATTGTGCCACTCCCACGAGAACTAATACTTAAAATGAATTACTAACATTTTAATTATTTTGTCTTCTGGTATTTCCAAAGTATTTTTCGTGCTTGGCTGCTGTAGTGTCCGTGTTTTCACGTCTAGCTGTGATATCTGTGTCCACTCCCTAAAACCTTTTTAAAGTGCTCTGTAGAATTGCTTTAGTCCTTTTTTGGTCTAGCTACTCTGTAATGAGCCAGTTACGTTGGTTACTGTGGTTACAGTGAATTTTCCTGCTTCTTCTGCTTTTACACATGCTTACGTTTGTTTTAAGTTTGTCTAAGCCAGATAGTAGGCTATACATATTTTCTTTATATATATATATATATATATATATATATATATATATATATATATATATATATATAGTTCAGATTTATTGCTTTGATGCTTTTCCAACTTTTGACTGTGGCACTCAGCTCAGGGCCCCCGGTTCAAACATTGACTAAAGTGTGCAAGGAGTTACAACATAGCACGTTTTTACTTCATGTACCTGAGAGGAAGAGGGATTAATGTTGCTCATAAACAGGTTGTTGCTCAACAATATTAACATGTGGCTTATAAATAAAATTGAAATAATAATAATGTGGTTGGATTATCAGTGTTATTGTGTCTGAGTTTATGTCTCCTTTGATTCCAGTGTAGAATTATTATGTTGGGGGGGCTGCATGTACCTTAAACGTGTCTACTTTCATCCTGTGTAATGAGATAAAGGGGTCATTTGATTTCAGTATTTTGTAGGTCATCCATGACTCCTTCTCTTCCTCCCATAGCCCAGCATGTCTCAGGAGCCTGGTGTGGCCTTTCCTCAGAGCACCTCTTCGGGAGGGATGAAGCTGGAGGCAGTCATGGAGCAGCTCCAGCGCCAGCAGCAGGCCCGATTGGAAATGGAACGCAAGGAGAGGAAGCTGCGAGAGGCCCACATCATGTATGCGCAGCAGGTCGCTGCCCAGCAGGCCATCCTGGCGGCTGCCCGGGCTTCTGGGGCCAGCTTCATGGGCAAAGGCCTTGCTGGAATGGTACCTGGTGGCGTGTTGCCTCCCCGGGTGTCCAATCAGAGCAGTGTGGACTCGGAAAGAGAGGATGACGAGGACAGAGGCCGGGACTCTGGGGATGAGGATGACGACAATGAGATGATGGAGGGGGACGAGGGCAGTGATGAGGATGAGGGAAGTGCCAGTGGTCTGGAGTTCCTCCGCAAGCAGACCCTCGCTTTGCAGCAGAGCGCCTCCCGCATCCCGGCCCGTCCGTTTGGTAGTTACTCTGCGTCGGCCCCTCAGAGGGCTGCATCCCCACCTATCAGAGTGAAGCAGGAACCTGACGAGGGCCTGTCCCCTGCAGGGCCTCACTCTGCTACTTCTCCAAACGGACAGGCAGACTGGGGCTTTGATGATCACTTCAGACAGGTTAGTACCCTGCCTTAGCTCCTTGCTACACTGTTTCCTCCTCCAATTCCTGTTTTGGTCTTTTCCCAGTTATGTCTTCCAAACATTGCCCCTAAAACCTTAGCTGGCTTCCTGCCATGTGTATAAAGGCAGGATTACTCCTGTCCTAATCTGTCTTTAAAATTGTTCTATCTTTCCTTAAATGTAGTGAGTCAACACAGAGCTGCATAATCAAAACACTGTTGTTCATTGTGACCCACAGGCATAAGGCCTTTCACTGTTCACCACTCTCCCATTGAGTGTTTTGTTAGATTTCTCAGTCCAGCCCCCTACTGTGAGTGACTGCTTAATCTTGACTGTGGGACAAACCTCTCCAGCAGTATCTTTGTGAGACACTTCAAATCTCTGTGGATGGTTGACTGCCGATTGTCTTTTGTGGCTAGAAATCCTCCTAAGTGAGTCCTGGCAGAGGGCCAAGCTGGGGCACAATGTGTACACGCTCACTAGTTCGCCCCCTCAGCGCTCACATTCTGCATGTGCGTCTCTCTCTCATTCTCTGTCCCTCTTGGCGCTTCGCTCAGCCTCTGGTTTGGCTCTGATCCAGGTAGCGGAGTCAGGCAGGGCAGGGCTGCTGCTGTGAGGCTGTGGGTGGTTGGCCGGGTCAGCACGAGGATTTTGGGGTGGGTGGGAAGGTTTGATGTAGTACGCTGTAGCTACCCGTCACAACCCCCCCACCCCACTCCAAGAGTTTCGGCTGTGTGCCAAGTGCACTTTCCCTTGAAGGTAAATATTGCCTCAGCACAGTGTTACAAAACGTTGGAATGCCAACTGGGAGCCCCGCCGAGCTACACGTGGGTTAGCATCTTAGCTTGGGACATAGCAGTTTAAAGAGAGCTCAGCAGCCTGTGGGTGTTATAAAAAGCCTTAGTTGCACAAGAGTGGGCCGTGTCAGAGGACATATCTGAGATTGATCAGTGGGCTGAGGGTGCTGGACTATCATGTGTCTGGATTTTATTACTGTCTATTTAAAGGCAAATGTCTTTGAATGGTGCTTCTCTAGACCTCATTTCCAAATTTGGGGAAGGCAGTAGTATAGAAGCAAGAGGAGGAGCAGTAGTAGTTGCATTTTTATTATTATTGTATATCAACTTGAGCCTCTGCCCTCACAGGGATCTGCTGGAGATGATTAAAAACTTCACACTATTGGATATGAACATTGTATGAAATGGAGTCTCACTGCATTGTTTGGGCTGCTTATTGTTTCCAGAGGTGTCAGGAAGAGTGGAGTAGTATTATTCTGCGAGGTGGCCAGGCTTTGTGTGAGCGTTGTCAGAACAGAAGATCACAGCAGCAAAGTTGTAGCTGACCAGTGCCCTATCTGTGGTCTGGTGTCTTTTATTAGGAGAGGCGGGCCGAGCCTAGGGGTTGGGGGAGGCATTATGGGACGAGAATTGGTCTGGCCTTTTTTTGTTTCCTCTCTTTTATCTTTCCTGTCATTATGTCAGCTCTGCAGTATTTAATGACGGCTCATCTCTTCAGGCAGTTTCAGGTTGCACCGCTGTAGGGGGAGGGGGACAGTGGAGGCAGGGCAGGGTTTTTTTTTGATGTCATTGTCTTTGAGAGGCCACAGACGAGCCTGGCAGATGCCGCAAATACCGACCCCTGTAATAATGCGGGGAGCACATTTATTATGTTCTAAAAGCAGTGACAGAGGGGAAATGGGATGACTAGCTAAAAGAGGCAAATGTACGGAAGACATTTACATTTCCTGTAGCCGGTCACTTTGGGTGGAGGCTTTTACCCAAAGCACCCTGTGTGTGTGATTGCTGTGACGGAGATACTGCCAAGAGCTTGAGCCATAGCAAACCATATTTAAATAGAAATTAAAAAAAAAAATTCAAGCAAGTAATAGTGATGATTGCAAAAGTCCAATGGGTGGAAACTAACATACCAGAATAAGATGGATCAACCTGAACATATCCCTGTAGTAACAAGGTAATATTTAGTCGTATGCAATTTGCCTCACCCAGCAGCAACACTTGACTGACAACCATTTGATTTGTCCGTCTTGTAGTACTGTAATGAGTGTTTTGAGTGTACGAGTGGTGAGGGCCTATACAGGTCAAATGGGGGTGGACAGACACGGGTAGTCAGTGTTTTTGTGTCAGTGATGTATGAGTGGTGACCTCAGCCCCGTCCTAAACAGCAGAGTAAATAAATGTCAAACAAGGGGGTGGACAAAGGCGTCGCGTGGGGAGAGGGCCAGGACGGGCAGCCGGCCGGCCTCAGCTCTCTGGCCTGCACCGCAGTGGGACAGAGGCTGCATGACCCCTGTAATCCACCCCCCAACCCCCACTGCTCACACACACATGCCCATACACTCTTCTGCTCCTTGCGATAAGCCCTCTGTGATTAATAGAGTTTTAATCATGCCTGCAGCTTGTCTTATGTCCCACTATATCGGTGGGGACATCGCTTCAGTTGGATTAGCTGGATGTCGTAACTGAGAAATGTTGTGTGGTATTCTACAGGTGGTGTGTGAGTGCGATGGCTTTCGTTCTCCAGGTTTGCAAGTTTTATGTTCACATGCTGTTCTTTCCTGCGTGACTCCACCTTCCAGCAAATGAGACCAAGTGGAGATGGTGAGCAGAGCATGTCTGCATTTGCATTGTTGTGATCACAGAGGGGGAGAATTGGCAAGGCTACAAGACATAGAAACCGATAAGAGTACGTCTCTCATCACATCACAGGGCTGAATAGTAGGTTGTAGGAGGGCTTGCCAGGCATCAAACTAGGCATCGAGTTGACAGATTGGTAGCCACATTTTAATTGTTTCTAATTGGAGTGTTGGTGCTCTTGAGTAATGGTGTCCCATGATTCAATTAAGAAAATTATATTAAGAATACTTTGGTTCTCTCTTTCATTGTGTCACGTAGACTAATAGCCAAGAACGTCAGCCTAGTACATTTTGATTGTACATTTGCAAGGCAGTGTATTTTGCAGGCTCAATTACAAGAGGCTGGATAATTGCAAATCTAAATTAGATTTGTAGTTTGGGTCAGATCAGAGACATTTTTAATCTGGAAATGCTCCAAACCAGGAAAAGCTGGAGAACTTGGTTGTTTTATAATTTCCTAGTAAGTAAATCAGTACTCTCATATGCCTTGACAGAACAGAAGAAGGTAGAACTAGTCTTCAACTTGGCTGAGGGATATATTTGACACAGGAAAAGTGGTGGCCAACAAGGGCACCCAGCCCACAATGGTCCAAATGTGGTTTCTGGGGGGGTAACTGGGTAATCTGTTGCTGCTGAGCCCTGCCATCATTTGCCACCCTTGAGTCCTTCTTCTGCTGCTCAGGCACTGAAGCTCGTCCGTTGAGCCTGCGCTGTTGCATAATTTAGCTGTCGCCCCAGCAACACATCAGCCAGGAAGTGGGGAGCTGCACGGCTGCAGTGCAGAGATCAATAAGGATTGTGTGTGAGCTTTTAGAGGCAGGAATGTTTGGCCTCATTTATGGTTCATTTATGATAAATGAGGAGGACATTGTATTTAGCAGATGGACTCAGGTTTACATGTGGACAGTGGAATGTGGAACAACTCTACCCTGGTGTATCAGCCCACCGCTGCAGTGTTGTTGGGAAGGCTGCTGGATGTGTGAGAAACATACAACAGTGTCACCATGTCTCTCAGTGGTGTTGCGGTGGGAGCCAGGAGGCCTCACTGCCTGGTGCGCATGCTGTATACCAACCTGACCTGGTTACTGCTTACTGAATGTTAGGTTTGGTGTCTCACATGCCATAACTGTCAGTGGGTTTTAAATGGTGTACTTAGTCTTATTCTGTTTACTGGACTTCCTGTTATGGTGATGTAATAAGGCTGGAATTACCGTCTGACCCCTGTTTGTTGAACCGCCTGCAAATGGAGGTCATTCAGATGAGAAATAACGAGGGAGGCTGAGGCCCATGAAAACATGCAGTGCTTGTTCAGAACAAGAAGCATGACTATAATGTGTGAGACCTGCTTCGTCTCTGCCATGCTCAAACTGTTGAGCTACTCGGGGAATTGAAGACCTCAACCCTGACTGTTCGTGTCTGTTGTAACCGTTGAATCCATTGTAATCAAAGAAAAGGAATGACATGTCAAATCATCACAAATGTGGTTCCTTGACCTTATGTGTCAAAGAATATGTGACTGTAATCTAAATGGAACTCCAAAAGATTACCTAGTTTCCTTGTTAGATGTGTTCCTGATGCACCCTCACTGAAATGTATTTTCCATTTTTCTTCATTTGTCCTTGTGAATGTGAATCTCTTTAATTCCTCACCAGGTTCTTTGTCATCCGGATGACTTCATGACTACAAAATTATATTACTAATGGCATCTGTGATGAATGGCATGGACACTAAATGGATAACCTCATTTCCAAATGTGCCCTTAAAGCTACAACACTGATCTCAATACAGATTAGGCTGGCTAAAGGTGTCTGATTTTAGCTTTATTTCTTGGCTCACTGGGGTGAAATTCCCCTCCAAATTTTGGCTGACCTGCATTTGTTCAACCAGAACAAGTCCATTATGAATATGATGTGCTCTTGCTTTGTTTGCTAAAACAGACCAAATCAAAAGATTTACATGCTATTGTTAATGTTTAATAAGAAGAAATGTTGTTTTTAAGTGACCCATCTGGTACATTTATTTTACCATTTTAATTATCTATTTATTTTACTTTTGCACATATTTGTATGAAGTGCTAAACTCTCAAAAAACAAGGTGGGTTTTGGTAGTGAAGCATTTTTTACAGACTGAGGTGAGGTGTAGTGTTTACACATTAATTTAAACAGTGAATTGCTCTGAGATTTTTCAGTTTATCTTCATAGTTCAGTGCTGTGTGAACCTGGCTTTGCCTCATTAACTGCAGGTCTGGGCTGGTCGGGTCGGATGGAGGCGACTGGGCTTTTAGCTCAGGATTGCCTTTTGTAATGGCCCGTTTCTGACTGATGCTACTCAGTGCTTAATGTGGCCCCACTGTAATGGCTACGGTGGAATTTGTTTCAGGATGGAAACAAATAAAGGCCCACAACTGCACAATTAGTGGTGCATAATTATATTTTGCACTTCCAGTTTCCAGTAGTGTTTGTGCACAGGCAATATTGGAACATTTAACTTAATTTAAATTGTCTGTTGTATTTAAAATAGTCACATACAAAAGGTGAAGTGAAGTAATACAATTTTGTTCTTCAAACCATAGCATTCATTATCACACTATCTATCCTGTGAGCTGTTCATGCGAATAACCACATTATGATATTATATGATACATTAATTTGAAAACTTGAATATTTCTGCTAATTTTTACCTCCCATCCCCACATGGTGACATATTTGGCAGCCATATTAACCTGGATGAACTTAAAATCTTCAGGATCACATAATAGTGTGGCAATGCTTTGATGCCTAGTTGTCATGTGTGTGAGTGCAGCAGTGGCTCAAGAGACCTGAACTTGCTCAACTGAGATTTTAACAATTTCCTATGTGTTTTGGTACATTAGTGTGGATGGCAAGCATCTATTAAACGACCCTAAAAGGTCAGTGTGGGTGGGACATTTTTCACATGCAAATGGAAGTTTCAGATTTATCTGTGTGCAATCCTACTAGCATAGACCATGCTTCATTTTGTGCTGACCTGCTCTTAACAGCTAAGTGTGGACGATTCCCCCTGCCCAGAAATAGAGGTATTGAATTTAGTAGGGAGATGGGGGGGGGGGGGGGGGGGTGCTGTGGAAGGAGAAGAGGGGTTAGTGGTCTGGCTCAACACACTGCACTGCCCCACCCAGAGGAAACATTCCAGACGGAATTAAAGAGTTAACTCTTCAAACAGTGAACATTCCCACCGGGGGCTCCCAACAAGAGACAGAGGGTTTGATGGGGGTGGGTGGGTGCATGTCCGTGTTGTAGTCGGATCCCTGATTGGTGATCTTTCAATTCATTTCACTCAGTGTCGCAGGGGCTGTAAAAGAAAAAAGCCAAAGGGCCTGAATGGGAGGAGCTGGATGGGAGGGCCCGCTGGTGCAGGCAGAAACACTTTTTTTTTTTTATTTGTCTGAGTCCCAAAGGGCACATCTGCTGCTGGCAGACGGGAGGAGGCTTCTCATGGTGGGTCCAGTCCCCTCACCTCAGCCATGCCATGGTTTGGTCAAACACAGCACTGATTGGCAGTATCTAGTTTGTCATGATGATTTTGCCATCCACACACAAGACTACTAGATGTAGATTGTAGGTTACTTAGTCATGGATTCATGGTCCTGCATCCTTGAGAGGATCCTTTGGTGTTCTCCATCCAAATGAGTAATGATTTACACTAATGGTTACATTTTCACTCTAAACTGTTAATGTGGGTGAAATAGAAGCCACACAAACATCCAAGATGGAGAATACCAGGACCACACTTCTTTCAAATGGACCTCTGTGGTCCCATGGTTTGAAAACATTTGGCAACCTGTGTTTCAAAGTAACACATCACATAAGAGCTATGTGTTTTCAACTAAACAATTCTAGCATCATGTCCGTTCAAATGCACGTTACATATTCAACATTAGATCAAAATTTCACTAGGCTTAATTACTACTTTACAAGTGGCAGTTCTTTGTGGCTCATATTTGGACTTTCCCCGTTCCTCATGTTCATACATCCTTCAGAGAGATAGAAAAAGCAGCTGTTGCAACGTTGAAATGCTCATTTCCTTTGTGGTTTTAGTATTTGTATGCTCCAGTGATTTGCACTGTGGACATGTTTGCGTGTTCTATACTCCCGTTCAGATCCCATGTGGGAGGTGCAGCATGAGGAAGAAGTCTGTTGTGCTCCTCTCAATAGACCTATTTCATTTAGCTTTGCCAAGTGTACCTGTTAAGAGCACATGGTCTCCTTGCCTTTTGTATTGGAGGTGTCTGCCTTTCAGCTGAAGTAATCGCTCCTGCAGCATCATGCAAATTACTTTATGGATGACCCCTCATGCGCATCGTCACTGAGGGCCACGCTGCTCGTCTCCATTTAATTGAATTGAAATGCAAAAACTTCTCGCATTTAGATGCAAATGGTGCATGTCCATTAGAGTTGTCACACTTTTCTCCCAACTCGACCCTGGAGGATTGACTTCCTTGCTTCTAATGGAAGCTGAGCTACTGATGCCTGCTGTAATTTGATCAGTTGTTAGTGAAACCACAAGCCCCCCTCCCAACACCATTGCTGGTTCCATTCGTCCTTTACAACCACTCCCACTCAGCATATCTCAACACCTGCTCTTTAATGAAGGCAAACGGAGAAAGGGGAATAGCCAAATGAAACAAAGACATCCACCAACCCCTTCGGCAGCTGCAGGGAAATGGAGCCATGGTCATATGACACTGTTGAGCAAAGTCTCCTTGAGTTTTATATAGGCTGACTGTGTATAGTGATATATACAGGACGCATGTACATAGACTACTGTTCACACTGTGTGTTGCAGTGACCCTTGGCACAGTATGTGAGGTCCTGTTGTCCTTGTGCCATGTATGGTCTCTTATATACTGTGTACTTAACTTGTTGGTCTGTCTTTGCACCACTGCTCACATGACTCATTCTTTGCATGGACTTGGTATTTAAAGGGATTTTGATGATCCATTTAAAATGTAAAAAGAGAGAGTTTTCTAGCATGAAGCCTTGTCACGCTAAATATATTTCTATGTTAAAAGTTTTGCCTAAATAAAATAGTCTATTATTTGAATCACAAATCAGCTTTTATTACTTTTGTTTTCAATACTCAAAATGTGTTGCCAACACATTGGTTTGTACCAAAAGAAGTATTGAGCTTCGATACACTGGATACACTGATTCCATGTAAAGTGACTTCACTAACATTCACGGTGGTTTGTGTTAATGTCATGCCAATCTAAGGACCTACCAGACAGCAGGCGTTTCAAAAATGATTTGCAGGTGTAGGCTGTGTCATATCAGGGACATCAGAACGTCTGTGTTGCAGGCAAAAGATATGGTCTCTTTGAGTCCTGGCCTCTGCTTTGGTCCTTGTAGAAAGGGCCAGGCAGTGAGGAGGTGAGAGGGTGAAGAGTGAGAGTTGTCTATTGTTAGTGGCTTTCTTGGCTGTCTTTTGCCACTGCTTTGGCTGAGCTCCAGGCTGGTGTCAGCCTGAAGGTGCTAACTGGGCCACTGTGTCAAGGCCCTTAGGTAAACACAGCAGCTGACTGGGACCTTCCACAAAGCCACGCGGAGGAGAAGGAGGCTTTCCTTTCACTGTAGCTCGTCTGCTTTTCAGTCTGCACATTCATTGCACCGCCTGCCAAAAATCCCATGTAGTTTAGAGTAGCATGTGGCCAGGTTGTTTGTCTGCCAAGTCTTCAAACACAAGCTGAGCGTAATCATGTGCTTGTAAGAGGGAGCTACCAACAGAGCAGGAAGGAAGGGGAAAAAAAGCTCCTGGCTGCTGCCCAGGAAACGTCGCATTACATTAAAAGCAATGTGTTCACAGCTCAGCTTCCATCATTTACATTCTACACGCAGGGCTGTACATCTTGCTAAGCTGCTCACTTCCTGAATCACAGAAATCAACAGCAAGCAGTGTGTCTGTCAAAGCCACTGGCTAGTAATCCTAAATATTGTGCTAGTGTACACACAACTTCATATAAGGAAAAAAAACATTATTCCCACTAGCATGAGCAAAGTCATGTTTGTAGTTTAGTGATTGATTGACACAGTATATTAGACACTTCATGTCTATTATCAGTTCATGTATTTAGCTTTATAGAGTAAAATATTTGAGCATTTGTAATGAGAAAATGGAATGACCCTTTTTAGATTAATGTTTGCATGGGTGTCAGCAGCACACAAATTGTTTGATTCACCACCTGTATTGAACTGCCTGTATTGAATCATTTCAGATGACAAAAACACATCAGGCTGTAACCTGTAGCTGATCTGGTTAATAGACAATCACACTGTGAATAGTACTATGGACCACGTCAACTGCAGTCAATAATTTCAAAAGCCACGTTAGTAAATGATTAAAGAGTGGCACAGAAAATTGAAATATTAACAGCAGGGACTACAGTGAATGTAGGTTATTATAAGAACTATATGTTGTAGCTTGAGGAGGTTATCAGAAATGTTACTCTTTTGTTTGTTATCGTTCCATGTGATGGAAATGTCATGTTGAATGTTTCCTTTGCACTTTATTATTTGACAACAGAAATACAATCTTGGCTCGCCTCATTGATCTAAAGCAGATACTGGTATAGAGTGTGGTTCTCAACATCTGAAATGTAGACAATGTGTATTAGACCACAAGGCTCTGTTTTAACAAACATCAGCATATTAATGTAGAACATGGTTCAATAATGTTTGTGGCAGATTTGGGATGCCCCAACCCCCAGTGGAGCCAGCCTTGATTAGCCGGCCATCTGGTCAAACAAAGACATCTCAGGTTTTCCTGCCCTAAATAAATGTGATTAGAAAACCTGAGGAAGCTCCACGCTTTCATCACAGGGAGAATGTGTGGTCAGCTCATTTGTTTAAAAAAACAAAACAAAAAAGCAATGCTTACTGAATGATTGATAGCACAAAATTGGAACAAAGTCTAATGCATTTGGAGGCAGTGTTGTTCTCAGTTGCTCACTTATACTTTGTCCCACATTAAGTAATGCATGTGCACTTTATATGAGTGAGCATACATGTAAAAATGTGAAGGCAAATTAGATAATCAAATAGAGCTACTTGTGCTTTGTGGAGTTAGCATCATTGAAAAAACATTCTTTATAGTGTTTGGTTGAATATAGGCTAATTGCGCACCATAGGAGCTGAATTAAATCTAAATAAGGGTGAGTAAATGTGAACCATGTACTGTGCAAACACGTGCAAACGTGCTTAAGTCCGTCATTGCAAATGCTGTATGTCTTTGAATTTATTGGCTTTGCTATTCTCAGTATGAGCTTTTGGTGCTGTTGTATTACATTCAGTACGGTCTGTTTACTCTGTTATCTATATCATATTCCCTGGTGCTGCAACAACCCAATTTCCCCATGAGAATCATTACAGTTTTATCTAATCTGATCATATATAGCCTTCTGTGATGTCTCTTTATGGACTGAACTGCTGCATAGAGTGGTAGCTAGCAAGCATTTAAGTGGACAGGTTCTGTATCTTGAGGCCGTCAACGATTTAAATAACTAGTTTGACTAAGCATAATAATTTACCTGCCAAATATAATTTCCTCTTAAACCATCTTATTCAGAAAGGGGACATACAGAGTATTTAACATGATCTGTGTTGGCGCACTTGGTTTGGTAGGCTGAAGGTCGGCTATATATATATATATATATATATATATATATATATATATATATATATATATATATATATATATATATATGTATGTGTGTGTGTGTGTGTGTGTGTCTGTGTGTGTATATATATATATATATATATATATATATATATATATATATATATATAATGTGTGTATATATGTGTGTGTATATGTTAACATATATGTCAATGACTTTGATTGACCAAACAAAAAGCGTTTTTTTTTTCTTGAGCACAGGACTCACCCCTGACCATGCTATATTCTCGTAATAAAAACCAGTAATACTTGAGATCAGCCATTTTATTTTTCTTCTTGGTAAAGACATTTGTAGGCTAAGCTTTTTTTCTCCATACAAAAATGGATTGAGCTTAGTTTGAAGTGGCCTGGCGGGTGAAGCTAACATAGCTGACAGGCGATTACTCACAGTGATATCTAGTGCATATGGATGGTTAACACACTATTCAGTGCCGGTTTGCAAATATAGACTTTGTGCAGTTTGGCAGTTGTAACGATGAACAGAGCTTATTAGCCCTGCTAATTAGCTCCCATTAGCTTCCGATGTGATTCAAGCATCATTTATCGTCCATATTACCATGGCACATATTAATTACTTTGCTGGTCACATACAACTGCAGTGTTGTGTTACAAAAACTGTGTTCTCATTTTAAAACCTGTCACAAAGTGTAAATGACCAATGGAAAAAGGTTTGAGGTACTATTTCACTGGATAAGCTAACATTTTAAGCCATTGAACTTGATAGCTGCTGGCTAATAATGGTTGCATGACTCCCACTGAAATGACCGAAGGTTTGTTTTCTGAAGTTTTGGTTCAATGGTTCCTGCTCTAATCATGAGCTTGGAATGGTTTGGTTGTTCTTTTCAAGTTTTTGGGTGTCACTGCTGTCTTTTGAGCGTCCAGTAGAGATGTAGTGGCTTGTCGGCCCCTGGAGATGAGCTCCAGATGCGTGACGGGCTGCACCATCCCAGCCTGGGTCCTTGGGGGGTACTGGTCTGTCAGAGGTGGAATGCCCCTGCACACTTAACGCTAGCTGAGAGGAAACAGATACCTCTGAACAGGGAAATCACTCCCTATCGATTAGACTCTACAGAAAGCTGTGAATTGCGCTTATGGTTTGAACATTTGATACTGCAGATTCAGAGAGATAGTCACTACAACACTAACTCCTCTGATGGAGGAAACCCTGAGTATAACGGGACTGGTTTCTAGCCCTCCTATATCTCTCTGCCCCACCGCCAGACAAAGAAGTAATTTACCCATCTGACTGCAGACGTTGTGACCTCTGTCATTTCATAAGTAATTAGATGTGATGTGTCCTAATAGTAGTGAAGGTTTTTTGTTGATTGTGAATGTATCAAGTTCCCGGCGCTGTCAGTGTAATGAGAATGTATATGAAGCCCTATCAGGTCTGTGTGATGTTGCCAGCTGCCATTAGCATGGGGGTGAAGTGGATGCTTGCTCTTTGAAAGATGTGAGATATGCAAGGTATTTTTAGCCAAAGCTTTTAACCCAGAAGAAACAGCTAATAGCTGCGTTGACCTGAATGCAGCAGTATAGCTTCTTGCTCAAAGTGGCATTGATTAAAAGGGGTCATAACAAATGTAGTTTGATTGTGCTGTGAGGACTTGCATTTGTGTCTTTGTGAAAAGACAAGTGCTTTGCATATTTGAGACAACTTAATATCTGTCACTGTACACTTCACAGAGCAAAAGTAATAACTTCAAATCAAATTATCAGTGAGGGGGCAATGAGAGGGCCTCATGCAAGTCTGTGCATAGTTTAGTTATAAAATCTAGTCTGAGGTCTAGTTTCCTATGGGCCTGAAACTTCACGGGAAAGGGTTAACTCATGGAGTACTGTATGTGGTTGCACAGATGTGATTCACTAAAATGTTTGCTCTGCCTGTGAAAGGGTCTTTGAACCAATGAGTGTGAACTTCTGGCCACACCAGCCTATAAACGTTGCATTTGTGTGAAGCAGCGAAAGGGGCCAGCTAGTGTAATGGGGGATGGGGCCTCTGCCTGTGGAATGTGGTGTCTTGGTGAAAGGGCTGGAGCTGAACAAATGCAGTCAGTTTATTTGGCAAACCAGACTTGCTGGTCACCAACAGACGTGTTTACCCAGGAACTAAATATGCAGATCCACCCCTTTCTTTCTTTTACGGCATGCTCTCTCTCTCTCTCTCTCTCTCTCTCTCTCTTTCTCTCCCTCTCTGGGTGTGAAATTGGACGAGGTGAAAAAGTTTGGTGATCAGTGTGTGTGTTTTTCTTCTGCATGTCTGTCTGCCCCCCCCCCCCTCTCTCCTTTTTCCTCTGTTTCTCTTTTTCAGCTTTGTAATTGGAGTGATTAATGGAGGGAGGGGTGGTCTTGCCTAGAGGCCTGTTTTTCAGTGGCCTTTTTAGAGGTGCAGCACCACAGAGGCCGCGGCAGGTAGCAACACGTTCTGCCCCTGGACGTTTAGCCCCTTGTCCCTGCCACTTTGTCTGTTCCCGCAAAAGCCAGAAATCTCTTCCAGCTACAAACATGACCGGACACTCAGAGGCAGGAATGCCCCAGGGCCCTATTCTTTGCTGCCAGCCTGCTCTCATGTGATATTTGACCCTTTTTATGCTCCATAATAATCCTTAATGAGAACAGAGAATCAGCAGTCGATCTGTTTGCAAGTAGGAACACTACCATATGTTGCCGAGTGGCAGTGAGATTTACTTCCCTCTTGTCGCACATGGAATCACGATTAGCCAGAGCCTTTGTTGGCAGTAGCGTATGGGCAGCTCACCATGGGATCCTTTACAGTAGTTTGCAGATAAAGGACGCCATCCGCTCAGCCCAACGCACCCGCCCCTCGCCCCTCACCCGTCACCCCCTCCCCATGGCAAGAGGCACTATAAATGATTCCTGGGGTCCCGCCGTGGGATCAAGGCCCAATTATTTGATTTGGATTAGAGATTGCTGCCCCCCGCAATGCTCGTTTTTACAGGCATGCTGAGAGGAAGCAGATTCGCTTTCTTTGAGAGCATGAAGGCGACTTTGCAGATGGTCTTAAACTAAAGGAATCTGGGCCCTTGTTCAGGGAACAGGCTTACTACTGTATATGTAATCTGCTTTAATCACAGATCCTGTTGTCTTCACAAATAGGTGTACAAAGCAAATACCTATAAAGTTGTCTCGTGTCTCTATACATGAACCTGCATCCGGAGTAGTTTTAATGGCTAGTTTTTTGTTTAGTCAAATGTACAAAATAAGCAGGTTTAACTACTAAGCATATGTGTAGCCTCTTTTCTGGCTTCTTGCCATTTATCACTATTGTTGGCTGCGCTCCAGACTTCTGCTGGAGGCCTTGATTGTGATTAAATTACTGCCGCTGTGTCTGTTTAAAAGATTTCCCTCACTGAACTGTTTTGACAGGCAGCAATTTGGCTAAAAAAGATTAGTCCGGGAATGAGATGTTAAGAGTACCTGTGGGATGAGAGGGGCTCTCCTGTTATTGTGAGGTCCTGTTACTGGTGTACAGGAATGTTGAATGTTGTGAATTTCACTAAAGTCACCCTCCCTCCTGCATCTATTCTGGCGGAGCACAGTTACATTTTGTGACCCTTGATTTACTGCCTGGGGTTGCCACAGTGATTTTCCTTGTATGTAGGTGTATTTTTCATGAAGGGTACGTGTGGCTGTTTACACACCTTTTTTTGTAGATAACTGCAATTTGATGAGGGTTTCCCATGGAAACCTTGACTATGTTAGTCAAAGTTAGGGTGTCTTGTTGGAGGTGAAGGGGTTAGGTCACCCTGGGAGCTGTGATCCTGCCCTCATCACAGTTTCCCTGGCGTGGCGGTAGATGACTGAGGATGATGAGTATTGACGTGTGCTGTGAGATTGCGTCCAGAGGGGGCTGGGGACTTCCCTGTGTTTGCACATCCAGGGCTATTGATTTGGGCCTCCTGTTCAATGGTTGTGGCCCAGGGGACTTGGTTTGCAGTGTGGAGCTGCGTTGGGTGCGAGACAGAGAGCCATGACAGTAGCTCGCTAACAGGGCTCTAATATGGCAGAGGCACGTGCCTCTCTTCATTAGGCCTTGTTTAGTCCGCTGGTTCACACTGGCAGGCTGTAACAACCGTTTTCAGGTTTACTCCACATTTCAGATGAGCCATGGTGTCACTTTTCTGCCATCCCATGATTCCCATGCCAGAGTCATCCAGCCGGTTATCTATAGTATGAAAGTGACCTACTTTGCATAGGTTCAATGCTGCCTACTCAGTATGCAATTGGCTGCTGACCTTTTTCAAAGCATGTGTGGAAATGTACTTGATCCAGTTTTTCCCCTGCTTTTATTACCTTGAGGTGATTCCCAAAGTGAGTCTAACACAATGAATATCTCAGTAGCTCAGTGGCTGCTATTTGAGCTCGCCCAACCTCCTCCTTCTTGAAGAGTGAAGGCAAATCACATGATGCCTTTATTAAGAACGAGCCTCTTCATCTAATAACAGCTCCACTATCAAATTGGAGAAGTGCTGTCAACATCCTGAGCAATCAATGCCATCCATCCCCCATTCCCCAAGCAGCAGCCATTAACCCTTCTTGTTCCGGCATGCCTGGCCTCACTAAAATGGTGGCTCTACTCCAGACATCTTTCTATAATGGCTGTGTAGAATTACCCCCAAGCTATGCATCAACCTGTGTTGCGTAGCTTGTCCGATATGGAGGGATATGCAAAGAATGTCTAACTTGTTGCAGACGGAAGGTGGTCCATTGTAATGGCTGACAATAATCTCACATGAATACACAATCCAAATGCATGAATTTCACAACTGGTGCACTCGAAATTGAGTGTTTTAGGGAAAGGAAATATAAAATAAGCCGAATCTTCCTCATCTGAAAAATAACAAGAATTTTTTAAGGACATGGTAAGTGACAGAACTGTACAAATTAATTTCATGTCAGCTCTAGAATAATAGTGGAGGGTGACTTATGACCCATTTTAACAAACTGTACAGAATAATACCAAGTGAAAACATATGAATATGACGTGGTGACCACCAAGGCACATAAACCTCAGAGGACCCTCACTCAAAGAACATTTCCATAGAGAGAACTTTTTTATGGTACAGAGGCACTGTTTGTATGTCAACGTGTGGACAACCCCCCCCCCCCCCCCCCCCAGCGATGACCAGCTACAGCTCACTTCTGGTCATCGACCTCGTTCTTATCCCTGATTTGGAGCTGCGCCAGTCAGTCACGTATGGCCATAATGTGATTAGGCCACCCACTGCCTGGCCAGTAAACCCACTAACAGCATGAGAGAGAGAGAGACAGACAGGAAACATGGGCTGCTTAAACATATGAAGGCTTCTGTTCGTCCTACACTCACTGTCCTCACAGACGCACATGCATAGATACGCAGACATGTTTAATGCTTTATTTGAATATTATAATTTAATTTGACCTAATTGAATTTTAGTTTGTTTAAATACTCTCAAATTTCTGGCTATAGGACTGTCTAAAATGTAAAAAAATATACTGCTGTAACAAAGGTACATGCATAAGCATATAGACGCAAGCTTTAAACACTACAAACAAACAAACAATTTGAAACAATTGTGAATTATATCGGGCAAGCCTTGTCGTGCCGGTCATGAGAGTAGTTAGGGTGTGGGAATTTCTTTTTTTAAAGGAGTCATTTCTGGGTGGAGCGCTGGATGTGATGAAGGGGCTGAGGTGACTGATCATAAGGAGTGGTCCCAAAACATCAGTAGCCACTCTAACTTGACAAAAAGCAACATAGTGTTAACATTCCTCAGCTGACCAAGGTCCCAATTCAAGAGCCAACATGTCTATTCATGGTTAACGGCTCCCATGTTCCAATTACTGTGCTTTTTTCCTGAACCAGCTAGAGGAGCAGACAGGTTTTCTATAGATGCAGCTGAACTTACTTGCGTTATGACAAGTGACAGCAGAATTTACACTCCCAGACCCAATCACAAGGGATCATTGGCAGTTGTCCCATACTGTCAGCCACATGGTGCAGACATGTCTTTGTTGCTGTCCCCTTCTTGGTTGTTGTGAGTTGCTTTGGTTAAGACTGTGTGTTAAAATAATTGATAATATCTTTTAAAGTCTATCACTGTTTCATTCTTTGTGCTCACATAGTAGTCAGAGCTACAGTCGTTTTATCTTTACTGCCGTCTGTGCTTTTCATCCTACCAGCCATTCAGCCTCAGCCAGCCCTCTACACTTTACTGCAGTTGAAGAGGACGAACTGACAGTCCTTGTTCAGTACAAGAGAGCACTCCACCGTCAAATCAAAGCGATGCTACAGTAGTCGGTCCTCTGTGTGTTGGATCAAACTTGAGTGGATCTGTTGTTCTGTTTAAATTGGATGGGAAATCTCAACAGATGTTTGCTGGGAGAGTAATCTATCACAGTGTGAGAACATTTTCTAGATTATACTGCAATAAAACAATTTGATTCAGTGGAACATGGAAGAGTAGTACATTTTCAAGCATTACTCATTATTAATTTTTATCTCCCACATCTATCGATAAACACCAGTAATATATTTGTGATGTTTTGTGACTGTCTGACCCTGACTGGACAGTGGTGTTCTGTCACTTTAGATCTTTTGTTGTTGGTGTCAGGAACACCTTGACCCCTGCACTCCCATAGAATGTCCCTCAGAAGGCATGAGTTTGTTTGTGTGTGTTTGTGTGTGTGGGTGGATGTGCATATGGTTTGTGTGTAAACACATTTGTCTTCACCTAACAAATCCAAGGCCAGCAACCCAGCAGCTATTGCCTGCTCTTTTGTAATTACATTGGAGTTCGTTCTAGTGTTGGTCACTGTTGTTCAGTTAGTGTAACTATCAGTGTGTCCTAGATGTACACACACGGGTCATACTGTTGTTGCAAATATGCTCTTTAGGGTTTTATCAGCACAGGTTTATATAACTTTTATTAAACAACTAGTATTGATATTCTGTACATAGGAGTGGAATTGTTGTAAGATTAGCCAAGTATACCCACTAACAAGCTGAATGATGGCGTTTCCCACGTAGTTTTATGACTTCTTGTTTGGTTACTGTTAGTAAGATTACACAGTGTCAACCTCTGGGCTATTGAATAGGGAACATGCAGCATGTATAAAAGGTGCCGAATGCAACGTTTTTTTCATGCAAGAGCAAGCATGTGAGATTATACATGGCTACAATCTGAATTATCTTCTGCTATAATCATTTATAATGGTTAAAGGTTAACAGAGGTGGTCAAATTGTGTGCAAAGGTCTGTACGGCCTCCAAATGTACTATACTGTATATTTACCTTCACATGATGATCCTGTCGTAATCTTCATGACATACTATAGATACTGTACGTTGACAGCCAAATGTAATTTTGATAAGGAATTAGCTGTGTTAATAGACTCATTTTCAACACAAGATATCTGCTGAGAAGCCAGTGTGTGTAAAATAATAGCTTTTTTGAAAATGGATATATTGTTTTAGAGGGTAGCAATCTGCTGGTATGTCTTTGAAAATTGATAATATTGGACTTGAAGTATTTGTCTTTCCGTACTGGAAATGTAGCATTTTGGAACTAAATTGTTCATGCTGGTTTCACAGTTATCCATGTTGTGTAAGGTTACTATTTTGGAGACTATTTTTGCTTTGATATGTAAGAGAGGGTGTTGGCTATTCTAAATATCAGAGAACTCATTTTGTAACAAAAGTCTTCATGTGTTCGCTCCACCCTCAAACATACCATTTGCAGTGGGTTTGCAAGTTGATGGCTGATGAGTATTTGTTTAGGGAGCGTGAATGTTGACAAGCGTTACACGTACAGAGAGTGAGAGGGTGAAAATGACTGGCTCTCAGGGGCCTTGACAACCTTTGCCCTGCCAGCTCTCATTTCAGGCCTTGTAATTGCCACTGACCAATGGGCTCCCGTTTGAAACTAGACCCTGGGCTGCAGCTATTAACGTCCCCCTCCGAACGGATCTTGTTTTGATTCCTGATGCTTTTATAGGTTTTGTCTTTAGGAGACATTCCTGGTCGGCACATACCATGCACCCCTTTCTGCCCCTATTTTCCTTCCTTCCCGTCTTGTGGGGCCATAGCCCCCCTCCCTGCACTCACAAACATACACGCAGCCATGATCAGACCGTGTGTGTTTGTGTGTGTGTGTGTGCACGCGCGCTAGGGCTACTGACCAGCCCACCCTCCCCTGGCCCCTCCTGACAGCCAGTTACACTCCATGAACTTGGCCACCCGTCACAGCTGCGTTAAGATTGAAGGATGGGGGGCCCTTGTATCCAGCTGGGTCGGAAGACATGGGTGGGGGCAGGGCAGGCCCAGATGCAGATGGTTTAGGTCAAATGGAGATGTTTGAGGATGAAGGGGGAGGGGG